>NW_012267218.1:1166182-1174938 GCF_000151885.1 Dipodomys ordii | reverse complement strand
CCATCCATCCATCCATCCATCCATCCATCCACCCATTCCTCCATCCACCCATTCATCCCCAACCAGCCATCCATCCATCCACCCATCCACCCACCATCCATCCATCCATCCATCCATCTGCCCACCTCCTCATCCATCCATCCATCCTGCCTGCCTGCCGGCCTCTGTGTGGTTGATGGTCTGCCTGACTCCCAAGGCTTCTGAGGTGTTGGGAGGGTGGAAGCCAGGGCTGGTGGGATTAGAGGAGGGCGTCAGGGTTGAGCCTTGAGATTGCTGGCTTTATGGGAAGAGAGGACCAGGAGACGTGCCGCAGCCCGTCTCTTGCCATGTGATTCCCAGAGCTCCGTGGGGACTGTTACAAGAAGGCCACCAGCCATGTGACTCCGCACCTGTGTCTGTGGAAGTGTACCCAGCACCTAGTACTGCTGCTGGCAGCACCAGTGAGAAAGCTGGTGCGCACTTCCCTCCCCCTCGGCTTCCCTCTCCCTTCCCTCCCTCCCCCTCCCCAGGCTTCCCTCTCCCCTTCCCTCCCTCCCCCTCCCCCTCCCCCTAGCAGCTCTTCCAACACAGCTTCCCAGCTCTGGTCCTAGCCTGTGGGACCCCACTTGGACTGGCTCAGGTCAGAGTCCTGGGGTCTTTAGAAAGGGAGGTTGAGGGCCAGGAGGATTAGAGATGGCCCTGGTGTGGCCTGAAGTCCAGGTCTGCCCCGTGTGCAGGGGATGTAGCAAGGGCTGGACTAGGCACTGGGCATGGGCAGTGAGCTGGGAGGGCTCAGGAGGAGGGGCTGGAGAGGCGAGTGCGAGGAGGCTGGGGGGCTGGGGGAGGCTGCTTGTGTTGCCGGCCACACCCTCTGTGAAGGCTGGGGCTCTGCTCACCTTGGATTGGGCTGCCGCTCCTGGACACACGGGCCTCAGGCCTGAGCGTCCCCAGCTCTTGGTCCAGCGAGGCTGTGGCTCTGACCTGAGCTGGCCATCCTGCGAGGTTCGAGGGGCTGGCGGTCCCCCTCCGGGGAGAGCCTGCGGGGCTGTGGGTGGGGGGGCGCGCCCTTCCTGCGGGGGCCGCGCCCTTCCTGCTCGCCCTAGCCTTTACTCCTTGGCAGGGATGGAAAGCGGGCAAGGGCTCCCAGCTGCTGTCCCAGAGGACTTCAGCTGCACCGGGACTCAGCGCTGGTGTGCAGGCAGGCAGGCAGGCCGACAGACAGACAGACACCTGTCTTCCCCTGAAATCTTTGCGCCTGTTGGAGACTTCTGAGGAGACCCTGGGGATCCCTGATGCCTTGGCTGTCCTGAGCTGCTCTGAGGTCACGCCTCTTCTGAGCCCGGTGCCGAAGCTGGAGGCCTTGGCTCTCTCCTCTGACTCGGTGCTGGCCGTTCTGGGCAGGGGTGGTCCGTGCTGGGGGCGGGGGGCGCCTCCGGCCCTGTCTGTGCAGCCGGAGACTCTGCTTTATGGGTGTCAGCAGCCGCTCGGCCGAGGGAGTCGCTCAGGACTGGTCTACGCATGGTCACGTATTCACTCATCCGCACAGGTGTGCTGTGGACTCTAGCTCGTGACTGTCCGGGAACTGACCCCATGCTGCGGTGTGGACAGCGGACCACACCAGAGAGGCCCACGGCACCGCTTCTGCACAGGAACTGGGGCCGGCGTGGGTTGAGGAGGGCAGCAGGGGCTCCTGGGGCCTGGCAAGGGAGTAGCGCGGGCTCCCGGGCCCTCTGCTCCCTGATGTGTGTGTGTGTTGGGGGGGCTGGTCTGTTCCTTGTGACGTCCGGGCCTGCGGGGGAGAGGAGAGAGGCCGCCCCTCTCCAGATGAAAGGGAGCCCGGCAGGCCGAGTGTGAGGGAGGAGAGGCCAATTACCGCCGATGCAGATCCCCAGGCAGCCCTGGCCCAGCCCGGGATCAAACGCCATCCTGGCCGCCGGCAGCGCCAAGCCCAATTATGAGTCTGACTGGGGTGGCTGGTGGCCTGATGTAAATTCAGCAATTAGCCCATCTCTGGCTGCTCCTAATGAGCTCCTTTGTGTGTTTGCACATGTGTGCGCCCATGTACTGTGAGTGTGCAATGTGGTGTGCATGCATGGTGTATGAGTGTGTGTGTACGTGGGTATCTGTGTACGAGTGTGCCTGTGCACCAGTGTACATGTGTGCGTGCATACAGTATGCATGAGTGTGCACGTGTGTTTGTACATGCGTGCGTGCATGCAGGTATGCACGAGTGTGCACGTGTGTTTGTACATGCGTGCGTGCATGCAGGTATGCACGAGTGTGCACGTGTGTTTGTACATGCGTGCGTGCATGCAGGTATGCATCAGTGTGCACGTGTGTTTGTACATGTGTGCGTGCATGCAGGTATGCACAAGTGTGCACGTGTGTTTGTACATGTGTGCATACATGCAGGTATGCACGAGTATGCACATGTGTTTGTACATGTGTGTGCATGCAGGTATGCATGAGTGTGCACATGTGTTTGTACATGTGTGCATGCATGCAGGTATGCACGAGTGTGCAATGTATTTGTGTGTGCGTGCATACAGTATGCATGAGTGTGCACGTGTGTTTGTACATGTGTGCGTGCATGCAGGTATGCACGAGTGTGCAATGTATTTGTGTGTGCGTGCATACAGTATGCATGAGTGTGCACGTGTGTTTGTACATGTGTGTGTGCATGCAGGTATGCATGAGTGTGCACGTGTGTTTGTACATGTGTGCATGCATGTAGGTATGCGCAAGTGTGCACGTGTGTTTGTACATGTGTGTGCATGCAGGTATGCATGAGTGTGCATGTGTGTTTGTACTTGGGTGCAAGGCTGCTGCTCACTTGGGAGAAGGATCCCCATTCATGCTGGATGAGGAGCAGAGTTCTCGTGAGGCCACCTGCTCATGTGGGGTGGCCACAGGCCCTTGGCACAGCCCTGGGGGAGGGGCTGGAGACTGAGCAGC
Organism: Dipodomys ordii; assembly: GCF_000151885.1. Lineage (NCBI taxonomy): Eukaryota > Metazoa > Chordata > Mammalia > Rodentia > Heteromyidae > Dipodomys > Dipodomys ordii. Next base: position 1,172,004 of record NW_012267218.1, on the reverse strand, counting down.
AGAACCGCCCAGGCTGTGGCTGAGCTGTGGCTCGGGCCTGGCGTCCTCCGAGGAGGGCTGTTTGTGCTCGTCAGGATGGCGTGTGCCGAGTGTGGAAGGCGCCGGCCTTGGGGCGCAGGTGTGGCCGGCTGGCCTGGCAGAGGTGTGTCTGCCAGCGTGCTCTGGCGTACAGCCTGCATCCTGCCTCTTGTGATGCCTAGCTCAGACGCGAGGGTCGTCCGGCCTGGAGGCCACCGCCCCTTCCGGTCCAGCGTCGAGCTGTGTGTCCTTGCTGGTGAGCAGGCCCACAGCCCCGCACTGCCCGCCACGTGCGCCGATGGTTCGCCTCTCTGCCACCGTAGTGCGTGGAAGCTGGGGACAGAGCCTGGGCATCCGACTGGGGTCCCCAGCCCTGCTGGCCTCTGCAGCTGCTGCCTGGGAGCTGGGGGCGGGGTCGCCTCCCGCCTTCTGCCCGTCCACCCTGGCAGGCAGGCCCCAGCTCCAGCCGGAACCATCCTCACCTGCGCTTGGCCTGTGCCTCCAAACCCCACGGTGCCCTCTGCTCTCTGCCTCCCAGCCCCTGCGCTGCCTGGCCGGGGAGCTGGCCTCTGGGACCAGGCGGCCGTGCTCAGCTCCAGTCCTCTGCCGGGTCCTGTCTCCGTTTCCTGGTCTGCAGAGCAGGAGGCTGTCCCTGCACTGCCCAGCCCCTGCTTGAGTGTCAGGCCGTATGGGGGCTGCACCAACACGGGATGGACCGGGGTCAGCCTGGGCTCCTCTGGGGGCCTGCACTGCCCATCTGTTTGCCCAAGACGGAGCTATGAGTCAAGGAGAGAGGCTGGGCCTGGCTGTGTGCTGGGGCCGGGTGGAGGTCAGCCAGCCTGGGGGTGGACGCTCTGAGCCTAGGCCCTCCCCAGCCCTCCCCACGTGGCCAGCCCCCTTCAGAGGCTGTGTGGGGTTCCTCAGGAGAGGGGGGGTCTGGGACCCCTCCTAGAAAGCCTCACCCCGGCCTCCCCACGGCACAGCGGGCATCCTGGGCCTGTCAAGGCCGAGGGAGGGAGGGAGGGGGAGGGCGGCCGGCAGCAGCGGCCAGTGGGGTGCCCTGGGCGTAGGGGCGGACGGCAGCATTCCTGTTGCAGGGAAAGCATCTCCGTGGGAGCCCACACCAGTTTCCAGGCACCTTAGCTACAGCTGCGCACACCGGGCCGAGAACTCCGCTCCATGTCTGGGCCCAAGGGGGGCTGTCCCTCGCCAGGAGCCCGCAGGGGGCATCAGAACCTCAGGGCAGCCGTGTGTCCCCAGGGCCGAGGCAGGGCGCGCAATGGAGGCCCTGCCTGGGGGGTCTTTGTGATGTCTGTCGGTCACACAGCTCCAGACCGCAACCCGCTTCTCCAGAGGAGGGCTGGAGACCCCCGGTGCCAACAGCACAAGCTTTGAGGCTCAAGTGACAGCACACATGGCCCTCGAGTCTTGACTGTGGAGTCAGCCAGGGCCCCGGCCGAGAGCGAGGCCACGGCGAGCCCCGAGCCCGCAGAAAACCCAGCAGCTTCTGTCCAGCCTTGGGCCTGGCAGCACCAGCGCCTCCCTCCGGACGCGTGGCTCTGGTTTCCCAGCGGCGCTGCCCTGGGGGGCGAGCTCACTCCCCACCGCCCACGGGCCGTGTGGCCGGGCTCAGCTTCGCCGGCCTCCGTCCCCAGGTCCGTGGCTCAGTCACCTGTGGATGGGCTCCTGGCAGGTCAGCTTCTATCGGTTCTCTGCGCGGCACCATCCCATCCTTTCCGCTTTCTTCTCGCTGGCTCTGCTCTGGCTGCAGTCTCTGGAACCTGGTTTTCTGGGCCATTCTGTTTGGGTGCAGGGCTTGGCAGGTTGTAGCCATCTATACCTCTGCTGCCTCTGCTCCGGCTTTGTGTTAGCCATGTCTCCCCCAGAGATCTTGGGAGTGGGACCAAGGCTGGACCCCGGCCTGGAGAAGAGGGGGCCACTGTATGTGTGGGTGTGGAGGTGCATTGTAGGGGTATGGGGGTGTGAGCGTGTGGTGTAGGGTGTAGGGGTGTTGTGTGGGGTGTGAGGGTGTAGGTGTGGCTGTTTGGTGTGCGGTGTGGGGGTATTGGGGTGCAGTGTGGAGGTATGGGGGTGTGTTGGGGTGTGCAGTGTGGGGGTGTGTTGGGGTGTGCAGTGTGGGGTGCAAGGGTGTGTTGGGGCGTGTTGGGGTGTGCAGTGTGGGGGTGTGGGGGTGCGGTGTGGGCATGCGGTGTGGCGTTTTGTGTTCTCCACAGCTCAGGCCTGGATGTCCAGCGGGCCAGTGTCCTCTGCGGGAGGCCCCGGCGTGCAGTCTGGAAGGCAGTGTGGCCCCATGCGCGTCAACACACGTGGGCTTGAGGAGGGGTCCAGACTCCGCTGAGCCGTGAGACGGGGCTGGCGCCGGCGCGTTGAGGATTAGGAGACAGTGTGCGGGGCGTGGCAGGGATCCCTTAGAAGACTCCATCTTGGCAGCCCTGCCCTCCGCTGCCATCCTGGCCCCTCAGTGGCTCCACCTCCACCCGCGGCTGGGCTCGGGGGCCGCCGTCCTCACGTCCTCACGGGGGAGAAAGCTCCAGCACTGCTGCTCCTTAAATAGACAGAAATTCAGTTCTGTGTGGTGTTTTCCACAAAGGGTATTTTTCAATAGCATGCGTGTGGCTGTCAAGTTTTAAGCATTTACGACGCAAACTGTTCTATAGCGAAAGTAAGTCCCAATGCTTTTATTTAAAAACAATGCCCGGCCATCCATCTCCGAGCAGCGGAGCCAGCGACTGGACCAGGTCACTGTGTCTCCACTGGTCACTTCCCAGCTCCTGTGGGACGTCCAGGCCAGGGCAGGCAAGGGAGGCCCCCCCCGCCGCCCCCCTTTCTTGCCTGAGCCCAGGGAACAGCGATGTCATTTGCATAGCGCTCTCCCCCGCCTTTCATCAATATTTGATGATGGACTGCAGGGTGCTTTTGGAGAACAGATCTTCTGGACCCTTCTGCGTGACCATGACAGAAGTCTCAGCAGGACTGTACCGCAGGTCACCTTCTGACGGGGCTGAGGGGCTGGTGATTGGCTGCCCGGTGTGGCCAGAGCTGTCAGGGCGCGGCTATGAATCTTAACAATCTGGGAAGGTCCCAGCAAGCCACTGTCACAGTTAGTGGCCAGGGACGCTGGGGTTCCAGGTGGGAGGCAGGCCGGGCTGGCACTTGCGGTGGACTGGACCGGGCGGGGCAGTCAGAAGGGGGCCTGTGCCCGAGGATGGAGGATGGACCCCGGGCTGTTCCTGGAGACCCAGGGAGGCAACTTTTGCCTTGGTTCAGCAGCTGCTCAGAGGCTGTGATCACACCAGGGACACACATAGATGCCCGTCCGGGTGACACAGAGGGGGACGGGGTGTGGGGTCCCGTCCGGTGACACAGAGGGGGACGGGGTGTGGGGTCCCGTCCGGGTGACACAGAGGGGGCGGGGTGTGGGGCCCCGTCCGGGTGACACAGAGGGGGACGGGGTGTGGGGTCCCGTCCAGGTGACACGGAGGGGGGCGGAGTGTGGGGTCCCGTCCGGGTGACACGGAGGGGGGCGGAGTGTGGGGTCCCGTCCGGGTGACACGGAGGGGGGCGGAGTGTGGGGTCCCGTCGGGGTGACATGGGGCGGGCCTCTCACTGCCCCGCGCTCAGGGCCGCCATCACTCTGGCCACTCAGGCCTCTTGGTAGAAGTTCACCTCTGTGGTATCTATTAAGCTGTAACTGTGACACCAAAGCTGGGCTGTCTGGGGGCAGCGCCTGTCAGTGAACATGTGACGGGGGCCCAGGACCAATGAGCCATGTCCATTTCCTGCCTTGCCTGGACAAGCAGGAGGGGGACAGGGCCCGGGCAGGAGGGTCTGCGCCCAGATGTTTCTCCGCGGCCCTGTGGGAGGCCGGGCCGCCCAGCACCCGAGCCTCCGTGGGGCCCCAGCTGGCCGTGGTGCACGGGCCTGCGTGGCAGCAGCTGCCCCCGGCCCGAGTGATCCCAGGCTGGATTTATCACTGGCACGAAGGTGGCCTGATGTTCTGTGGCTCCGGGGCGTGCCATCTGGGTGGGGAAGGGGTGCTGGGCCTGCTCTGCGGGAGGGCACCTAAACCTCCCCAGGGGCTGAGGCTCCCCAGGGACCCTCGTGGAGGGAGGCCCCAAGGGAAACAGCCACCAAAGTGCTTCTCACTCACCAGCTCCTACTGGCCGGAGACCACAGGGGCGGCAGCGAGGCTGGCCTGCGGGCTGCGGTGCTCAGAGCGTGCCGGGCGGTGCAGGCAGCCCGGGCACCCCTGGGCAGCGGCCGGGGGGAGGTAGGAGGTGGGCTGAGGACTCTGTGGCTCAGCAGAGCCTGTGTTTCCTGAGAGATGACCCGGACCTTGGATGGGCGCGGGGGACAGGACGAAGGAGAGCTGGTGGAGCCCCGTGGGAGGGGAGGGGAGGGAGGGTGGGAGAGAACAGCAGGAGACATGGAACTGGAGATGGGAGCAGCCCCGGGCGCAGCGCAGGCCGGGGAGGGGCGGGTGGGTACTGAGCATGGGGGGGGCGGCCCTGAGAGCCGTGAAGAGCGGGAACTCTCCCGCGGGTGAGCGGGCTGCGGCAAGACCCCGCTGCTGGCCAGCTGGGGGGCTGGGCTGGGGCGGTGGCCAGCTTGGGGGCTGAAAAAAGGCACTGTGTGTCCAAGGGGCAGGGTCTGTGGGGGTCAGCCCTGTCCCCCGACCCTGGCCGTGCCCTCCCCCACGGGGCCTGCGGAGGCCGGTCCACCCGCGGGGCTGCGAGGCGGCTCTGCGGGCAGCTGGCCACCGCCCGGCACTGTCCACTCTCCCAGGAGCTGCGAGAGGCTGGGCGGCTGCGCTTCTGGGCCCGACGAGAGGTAAGAACGGTGAAATGTGTGTTCTCTGACGCGGAGGTGGACGTGGCTCCCGTGGGTGGGGGTCGGGCACGCGCCTGTGGCTGGCAAATCGCCCTCCCTCTTTTTTTTTAAACTTCAATTTTATTTTTTAATTCTTTTTCAGATTCCTTATTGTGATTATGTGATCACATAATTCCCCAAATGTCACAGTATTGTGGGATAGTGATGCTTAAAGTCACAAACACATTCCAAATTTCAGGGGGCAAATTGTCCATCATGGTCTATAGGATTTCTGAGTTCTGTGAGCTTTGCGATAGTTATTTCTTCCATACTGGGTGGTATGTACATTCCTTTTGCTTTGCAGAGCGTCAGCCGTTCCCTCTTTCCCACTCGTTCCTTCTCTCCCATCGCTGCCACTGAGTTGCTCAGTTCGTTTTGATCAATGGGTCCTGCTGATGGGCTGCTGGTGTGTTTTCCCTGATTCCCTCTAGTTCTGTGTCGTCCTCCTGGTTTCCCTCCTGTGTGCACATATATACCATACATGTGATCAGCAGCGTGGGGTTATTTAGTAGTGATTTGAGCAGCTGAGTGGAGATCCTCTGTTTCTTAAGCCTTGTTAATTTTGTCGTATCACCTTATGTTTTGGATTTAACATCTACTTATCAGGGAGACCATGTGCCGTTTGTCTCTTTGCTCTTGGCTTACCTTGCTCAACATGATTTCTTTTTTTTTTATTGTGAAAATACTGTACAGAGGGGTTTCAATTACATGGGCAAGATAGTGAGTCAACATGATTTCTTCTAGCTCCATCCATTTCCCTGCAAAAGCCATTATTTTGTCATTTCTAATGGCTGCATAATATTCCATTGTGTATAGATACCACAATTTTTGGATCCATTCATCTGTGGTGGGGCATCTGGGTTGTTTCCATATCCTGCTATTGTGAACAGTGCTGCAATGAACATGGAGGTGCA
>NW_012267218.1:1163494-1165617 GCF_000151885.1 Dipodomys ordii | reverse complement strand
TTTAGTAATTGGTTTGTTAGGTTTGGGAGGGATTAGTTTCTTGAGTTCCCTGTATATACAGGATGTTAACCCCTTGTCTAATATATTGCTGGTAATACTTTTTCCCAATTAGTTGGTTGTCTTTCTAGCTTGGTTGTGATAGCTTTAGCTGTGCAGAAGCTTTTTATTTTAAGTCCCATTTGTCGAGTCTCTCTCTGATTGGTTGTGACCTTGGGACTCTGTTCAGGAAGTTCCTTCCTGTACCTATAAGTTCAAGTGTCTCTCCTACTCTGTCCTGCAGTAGTTTCAGAGATTCAGGTTTAATGTTAAGGTCTTTAATCCATTTTGAGTTGATGTTGGTGCATGGTGATAGGCTGGGGTCCACTTTTCGTTTTCTGCATGTGGCTGCCCAGTTTTCCCAGCACCAGCAGTTGAAGAGGCTGTGTTTCTTCCATTGTATGTCTTTGGCTCCTTTGTCAAATATCAGCTGGCTGTAGGCATGTGGTTTTATTTCTGGATCTTCTATTCTGTTCCATTGGTCTTCGGGTCTGTTTTTGTGCCAGTACCATGCTGTCTTTGTTATTATGGCTCTATAGTAGAGTTTGAAGTCTGGCATTGAGATCCCTCCCATGTTGTCTTTATCCCCTAGAATTGTTTTGGCTATTCTAGGTCTTTTTTTGTTCCATATGAATTTTTGGGCTGGTTTCTGTATTTCAGAAATGTATGTCATTGGGATTTTAATAGGAATTGCATTGAATTTGTATATTAATGTTGGCAGTATTTGCCTTCCCTCTTTTAAGAGGAAAGAGCCTGGGTCCCCTCTCCACACCCCGCCCCCCCCGGCCCCCCAGGACACAGGCAGGCCCTACAGTTCAACAACCAATCAAAATGCAAAAATAAACATAAAATAAGACAAATGCAGGAGCTCACAAACATCGCCGCCAACAATGCTCTCATCGTTGCCCTGTGGGTTTTCAGGCTGCGTCTGCTTTCCCTTCCCTTCCCTGGAGTTCAGCCTGCTAATGAGATTTCGGTGCCTGATCACTGGGCAATCACTCAGGGGCGATCTATCCACCCAACCCTCCCTCATCTCCCCCTCCCTCCCCCACCCCGGCGGGAGGCTCCAGGGCCTGCCTCTGTCTTGGTTCAGGGCTTGGAGTGGAATTGCACCAGGGGCCAGTGCACGCAGGGGCTGAGGTGCGGGTCGTGGGGACAGGCGCGGGTGGAGGCCTCTCATGTGGCCTTGGGGCTAGTGAATCCAGAGCAACACCCACCGGGGCCCAGAGCGGCTGCATGTCACCGGCCACCTGTGGGCAGCAGGGATCCGCCTCCTGGTTGCCATGGTGACCTCAGACCAGGCTCTTCGTCCAGTTTCCTGGGGAGGGGGCCAGTGGCACTGTGCGACTCAGCCTTGGGGCGGAGAGCGCCCTCTCTGGTGAGGACTGGGGGCAGAGCAGCCCCAGGCACGGCTCGTGAGTCGGCGGTGCGGTGCACAGCCGAGGGCAGCAGAGGCCCCTCCCTCGGGGCCAGCAGGGCTACCCAGAGCTGTCCGCCGTCTGTGGGTGGGCAGGGGCTAAGGGGGCAGTGGAGATGGCTGGGGGCAGGGTGGGTGGAGCCCCAGCTGCCGGGCTCTGCGTGGGGCCGAGGGCCCCGTACCCCAACCCAGCTTGTGGATGCGCAGTCCGAGCTCTCTGGGGCTCCAGTCTTCACACTGGGAAACGGGGCTGGATCCCTGCAGCCTGGGGACGTGGGGGATGGGGCCCCGGCAGCCAGCCTGTCACCCAGAGGTGCTGAGGGCACTCGGGCCTGCCGGGGCCGGTGGCCATCCCGGACCCCAGGGTCATGCTGGCCGTCCACGTCCACGGGGGAGTAATCACTGGCCTGCTTCCTCTGATGCCCCGCCCTGCTGCGGCCCTGGGGGGCCATGGGAAGAGGCCCCTGTGTCTTTAAGAGCATGCCGAGCGGGCCTGGCCTCCGGAGAGCCCCTCCCAGGCTAGCCTGTCCTCAGCGCACACATAAATTACCATTCCCCAGGCCGCCCTTCCAGACAGCCATTGTCTTATTAACATTTACGTTTTGCTTTGTATGGCTAACATTGTCTTAGAGAAATTAGGGGGAGCTGATTAGTGTTTGATTTAGTGGCA
>NW_012267218.1:1161085-1162464 GCF_000151885.1 Dipodomys ordii | reverse complement strand
GGACTGGGTCTCCCTGTCTGGCACGGGCACTGAGCCGCTGCTCCTGAGCGTGCCGAGCCTCCCTCCCTCTGGCAGTGACCGCAGGAGCTCAACGAACTTTCTCCTGCTCTCTGGGCTGTGGTAGGCTCAGCACCCGTGGGCGGGCGGCTGTCCACGCGTGCACACATTGAGCTCCCGTGCGCCTCGCTGGCTCTTCTCTCCCCGCCCCTCCTTCCCAGTGGAGCCACTGCTGTGACCCCGTCATGGGGGTAAACCGAGGCCAGGAGGGAGAGCGATCCTTGCTCATGGGGTTTGGGGTCAGGTCTGGGTCGCTCCAGATCCTGGGCCCTCCGGAGCAGCCCACCAGGCAGCCAGGCCAGAGGGGAGCGGCCGGAGCGGGGCTGGGACAAGGCCAGCGAGAGGAGGCAGCGGAGCTTCTCCGTGGAGTGGTGGCCGGCCGTGTGCAGGCAGCCGCGGCGTGGGGCAGTGGTGGCCGGCCAGGCCTCCCTTCTCAGAGGCAGCAGCCGTGGGTGCCGGGCCTGGGAGGGGCGGTGGTGCAGGGCGAGGCGCGAGCCCCTTGGGCAGGAGGCCCCGTCCATCCTGTGACGGGCGGGGGGTGGCCTCGCCCTCCCGATGGCCCCCCACGCCCACAGACCCGCCTGTGCCACCCCCTGCCCCGATCCTGGCTCACAAACTGCCCCGTGGACAGGGTTCTCCAAGTCCGGCTGGGCCGCGTCCACACTGGGCATGAGATGGGAGAGGCTGGCCCCCCGTCCTGAACGCTTCAGGGCGCCCTCCCCACCCCCACCGCCCAGCTGGGCGGAGGAAGGGTGGCTCTGCCTCTCTGCATGCTGATGTGGGATTGCCACCATCCGCACCAGCGCCAGCCCCAGCTGGCGCCAGTGGCTCAGATTCCCCTCCCATCAGTGCCTGCCCCAGAGAGGGGGGGCAGAGTGGAGTGGGGTGCCCCCAGCCCCTCGGAGAGCCCAGCCCCAGCAGCCCCCCTCCAGTTCATCTTCTACTGGGGAGCGGCCTGCTGGCCCGGGGGTTCCCTGGCGGGGTCGGGGGGCTGTCTGAGCGGCCTGCTGGCCCGGGGGTTCCCTGGCGGGGTCGGGGGGCTGTCTGAGGGGTGTTGTTCACTCTGGTGTGTAGTCACAGCCTTGGGGCTGTGGTCTCTGCTGTGTCTGTGGCCCCCGGCCCGTCCGTGCGCCCCTCTGGGGTATGTGCAGTCATTGGGTGCCAGTGTGCCCGGCCCGCGCGGCCCCTCTGCCCTCGGCTCTGGGGTGGCCCCGGAAGCCAAGGCAGCACGGGCGCCCCTGGAGCGGGGCCTGCCCCCAGACGGGCTGTGACAGGTGTCTGCGGCAGCCTGGGTGTGGACGATGCGCCTCCGATGGCTGGGC
>NW_012267218.1:1159494-1160942 GCF_000151885.1 Dipodomys ordii | reverse complement strand
GGGCAGGGGGGTGCGCGTGCAGGGGGGTGTGCGCGTGTGGGGGGTTGCGCGTGCAGGGCAGGGGGGTTGCTCGTGCGGGGCGCGGGGCTGGACTCATTACAAATGCCCATCCCCGGGAGTGTGCTGAGTGCTTACCACGCCATCCCCGAGCCCGCACGGCCGTCTTGGGGGAGGACCCGTGGGCCACGGCGGGGCAGCGCCTCTGGCTCTGCTGTGGAAGGGCCCCCGAGAGCCTGCGCCCAGGCGCGGCCCCCCCTTCCCGGGCTGGGTCTGGAGGCCCCTCGGGGGAAGTGATGCATACTTTCATCCTGGCCCAGCAGTATTTCCATGTCCGCCTGCATCGATGGCCCCCAGCCCGGCAGCCGGGAGGCAGATCACGGGGCACCAGGGCCAAGCTGGAGAAGACAGCCTGTGTTCAGGGCTGGCAGCCAGGCTGGGGCGGGCGGCACAGTCCCTCCCTGCCAGCGCCCGGGTGGGCGGGGGCAGCGCGGTGGACAGCACAGAGGGCAGGGCCCTCAGCCAGGCCGGCGGCTGGGGGCAGGAGGTAGGTGATCACTGGGAGGTTATTGATTGGCACCCTTCCCCCATGTGTGATTAGGAACAGTGGGAGAGGCCGAGCCTTTGGCTGAGGGGTCTTTCATGTTTTGGAGGTAGGGGAGGGGAAGGGAGGGTCTGGCTTTGTCAGATGCTCGTGAGTATCGACTGGTATTAGAGATGATAATGAGTCGATTCTGGGGGCTGGAGCTCTTAACCCTTTCACTGCTGAGGCCAGCCAGGCACAGGATGCAGAGGCCCGGACTCCGCCTCCCACCTCCCCCCCGCCCACCCCAGGCCCAGGCTCAGCATCCGCGGGAGGCCCCAGGGGGGCTGACCAGAGGGCTGGGATCTGGGGCTGGGGCTTGCACTGGGGTCAGCATCCACGGGAGGCCCCCCCCGGGGGGGCTGACCAGAGGGCCGGGGGCTGGGGCTGGGGCCTGTGTTGGGTCCCAGGGTCCAGACAGAGGAGATGGATGGAGACGGGAAGCTGGTGGTGTGCCTCTCCCGCTCTGGGGGACCAGGCGCTGACCCCGGTGGAGTCCCACTCCTCCAGGGGCTTGCTGCCCTCATCCTTCAGTTGGGAGCGGTCAGAAGCGGGCTTTGTTACAGGGCTCCCGCTCGGCCCGGTGCCGTGCCTCCTCTGCTGAACACGAGATGCCCAGGCGTCCAGGAGCTCCCTGGCGGCCGGGGAGACAGCACTAGCCTTCTTCATGGCTGTGCAGATTCCTGGAGACAAACACGCATGAAGGCCAGCTACCAGTCATCATCATCACCATCATCACCATCACCACCACCACCACCACCATCACCATCACCATCACCATCACCACCACCATCACCATCACTACTACCACCATCACCACCACCATCACCATCACCACCATCATCACCACCATCACCACCACCACCAT
>NW_012267218.1:1150027-1157374 GCF_000151885.1 Dipodomys ordii | reverse complement strand
CACCACCACCACCACCATCACCATCACCATCACCACCACCATCACCATCACCATCATCACCATCACCACCATCACCATCACCATCATCACCATCACCATCACCACCATCACCACCATCACCATCACCACCATCACCATCATCATCATCACCATCACCATCACCATCACCACCATCACCATCATCACCATCACCATCACCACCATCACCATCACCATCATCACCATCACTACCATCACCATGCTCTGTAATGAGTTCTGTCCAAAAGCCTTGTGTAGTTCTACCGTGGCCTGGGCATGAAGGCGGTGTCAGAAATGCCCACTGGAGTGGCCTGGTTTGACAGACACTTTGGTGGCCAGTCTGCGTTGGTGTGGCGGCGGCTTCTCCTTGGGCCCGTCTGGTCATCTGTACACTGAAAGCGTGTCCGTGGCTGGGGCTGATGGGTACCTGCCTGAGGCTGGAGCCTGGCTGAGAAGTCCACCCTGCTGGCCAGGGCCTCACACTGGCTTAGTAACTTGATCAAGCTGCTGGCTGCAAGCTGGCCTGCTGTGGCCAGTCTGAGGGCCGGACATCGCGGAGAGGGCTGGTGGGTGGCAGAGGGCAGTGGGCTCTCGGGGATGGAGGACCCTCACGGCAGAGGGCCAGGCCCTGGGCGAGGCCCTGAAGGGCGTGTGCATGCGTGTGTGTGCGTGTGCGTGCGTGTGTGCAACACCAGTACTAGGGCTTGAACTCAGGGCCCGAGTACTGTCCCTGAGCTTTCCCACTCTAGGCTAGTGCTCTGTCACCTGAGCCACAGAGCCACTTCTGGCTTTTAGCTGGTCCTTGGAGGTAAGTGTCTTAGATTTCCCAGCCCAGGTTATCTTTCAACGTGGTCCTCAGGTCTCAGCCTCCTGGGTAGCCAAGATTACAGGCGGGAGCCACTAGCACCTGGCGTGTCTGAAAGGTTTTTTTTTTTTTTTTTTCGGTCGTGGGGCTTGAACTCTGGGCCTGGGCGCTGTCCCTCAGCTCTTCAGCTCAAGGTGAGCGCTCTACCACTTGAGCTACAGCGCCACTTCCGGTTTTCTGGTGGTTTATTGGAGATAGGAGTCTCACGGTCTCTCCTGCCCGGGCTGGCTTTGAACCGCGATCCTCAGATCTCAGCCTCCTGAGTAGCTAGGATTACAGGCGTGAGCCACCAGCGCTCGGCTCTGGCTTTGTCCTGCAGCTGGGGGGCTAGAGATGGGCCATCCAGGACAGGCAGGGGTGAAGAGTGGAGACAGGAGCAGAGCTGAGGTGGACCGGTCTGCAGGGAAGGAAGGAGGAGGGGCTGGGGTGTGAGGGCAGGCAGCTCAGTGGGCTGGGCCTGCAGAGTGTGTGCTGCCTGCAGCCAGAGCCCTTTCCACGGGGCGGGGGGGAGAGGACAGCCTCCACTCAGGGATGCAGCCAGAGCCCTTTCCATGGGGGGGCGCGGCCTCCACTCAGGGACTCCGCACCAGCAACCTGTCACACGGAGAAAATGCTGCTTAATGTTCAGACTAATTATTGCTCAGCACAGCGGGTGCCTGATTGCGGCTCCGGGTGCTCCTGCTGTGAGCGCAGGCGGAGCCCAGCCCCGGGTGACAGAGCCCCACAGGCAGACGCCCACCCCGCCCCACCTGCCAGCACAGGCCGGGAGATGGGCGCTCCGCCAGGTGACCCCGGATTATGGCTGGCCGGGCTGGGGGAGCAGATGTCAGAGCACAGCGTGGGGGGGGGAGCAGAGCGGGGGGCGCCCCAGCTGCAGGGTGCTGGGCAGCCAGGGCTCAGCCAGGCCTGGTGCTGTGGATGCTGAGCGGAGCCTCGACCCGGGCTCTGGGCCTGCGGCCGCCCAGGAGCACCGGGGAGCCCACAGCGGTGCGGCCCCCGAGGGTGGGGCTGGCGCTGCAAGCAGAGGCCTGAGCAGCTCAAGCCAGAGCCCAGCAAAGTGCACGCTCCTCACTGTAACACTCACTCGATGGTAAAACAGCGCACACGGGGAGGCCTGTACGTGACCACGGTACAGCACGACCAGGTGTGATGACCTGTGCAAGCAACCAGGAGCTGGAGAGCGGGTGCCTGGCCGCCCTGGCCGCCACCGCCCAGCCAGCCGCCGCGCGCCTCTGGCCCGCTCTCGCCAGCGGTCCTGCACGGGTTCACTGCCTGCCCCTGTGGCTGGAACTTCATATAACTGGAAAGGAACGCGGTCACCCTCTTGCTCTTTGCTTCCCTCACCTGCCTGTTGTCCGGTCCGCCCACTAGTAGGGATAGCCAGACTCCGCCTGAGGAACCAAAGGCGAGGCCCACGTGAGGCCCAGAGGGCTGGCGGCCGGGGTGGGTGAGCGGCCGGGGTGGGTGAGCGGCGGCACTGGCGGCTCTGAGCTGTGGATCTTCTCCACTGGGGTCTCTGGCCTCATCTCTCCCCTTCCTTGCTGCCGTTGTTCCTTAGGTTGCTTTGATTTGGGCCACGTGGGGCCTCTTCTCACGCAACCTAGGAACTTCCCGGAAACAGAACTTCATTTTAGCGTGGCTGAAGTCATTAACCTTTCCTTCCTCAGAGCTTTTAGTGACCTGCCACTCCCTCGTCCTTCCGACAGCCACAGCGCTGTACTGTTCCTGCTACACCTAGTCTCTAAATCTGCTTGAGGTTACTCTTCCTCACAGCAGTTGGGGGCTCCTGACTCTCTCTCTCACGCGTGTGCATGCACACACACACACACACACACCTGCATGCAAACCTGCTCACACCATCGGTTGGCACACGTAGCCGACGACATTCCACTCTGTCCCCACGGTCCACGGTCAGCCACACTGAGTGGAGTGGAGCCAGTGCTTTTGGTGGATTTGCATGGAGGCCTGTGCCCTGTCCTGGGCCACGGCGGACTCTGCCTCACCCCCGGCCTCACTGCTCTGAACAACCCCTGGACTTGGGCACCACAGCCTGCCCCCCTCCCCCCACAGGCCCCAAGCTCTTGGTAATCCTGTGCAGGTCCTTGAGTGAGTTATTGTTAGAAATGGCTCAGGATGTTGGGCGTCACGTAGGAATAGAGACGCCCCTGGAACAGAACTCAGCAGGGTAAGCTTCCTTCTGAGGAGGGGCGCGCCATCAGCCCCAGCCTGGCCAGCAGGCACGCAAGCACGGGCCGGGCCGCTCCCTCTTTACCCCTAGCCCAGCAGGCCCCGCCCCTCTGCTCCGATTGGCTGAGCTCAGGTTCACGGTCTGCAGAAGGGTTGGCTGAAGTAGCAGGAAGGAACTACAATTTAAGGAGCTTTGTTGTTGTCTTAATTAAACCACAGCAGGAAGAGGATATAACCAGAATGTAATTAACAAGGGCCACCCAAGCCTCCCTGCCAAAGCGGGCACATTTCAGAAAGACAGTGGCTACAAGATTAACAGAAAGGAAGCAAACTGCTTTGACAGAAGAGATGCTTTTCTCACCATTTTTGAGCTTCCTACAGATGCTAAGATGTCCTGGTTGGAATTTTGTTTGTGATTTTATATGAAGCAACGCAGTTTGGGAAGAACTGACATGTGGACAGTATGAGCTTTCCTATACATGCCTGTGGCCTGTTAACCTCCAGTTATTTGATGCTGATTAATTTCTCCCAATATAATTCTTAGTCTGGGTCTCGAACCCAGGGCCTTGAGGTTTCAGATAGCTTTTTTTTTTCTCTCTCAAGGCTGACATTCTATCACTTGAGCCACACCTCCATTCCCAGCTTTTTGCTAGTTAATTCAAGGAAAGCATCTCATGGACTTTTCTGGGCTGGATTAGAACCTCGATCCTCAGGTCTCAGCCTTCTGAGTAGCTAGGGTTATAGATGTGGGCCACCAGCGCCCAGCTCTTTGCCTGTTTGACTAGTGCTGTGCTGCAGGGTGTGATGTGAGCTGGCGCTCCGGCCGGGTCTGCCGCCATGCTCTGTTGTGCTCGGCCTTGTGTGTTGAACAGATCTGCAGGACTCACCTCCGTTTGTCTGTTTTCTCTCCAGCAGTCTAATCCCGTGGCCAGACCTGTGTGCTGAGTTCTCACATTTGGTTAATGAGCCGTTTAGACATTTGTATTTTTCTCTTTTGAATCTTCGCGCTGTTCTGTCTTTTGCAGATATTTTTGGATTTGTTATCCTTTTGACTTGTAACCATCGTCCTCTGTTTTTGATTCCTCGTGTCTTTTGTGCATCTGGTCTACTGTCTTTTCTTCTTGTAGGCTCTTAATCACAGAATCATGTTTCTTTCTATGTGGTTATCTTCAAACGCTAGAGATTGTGTTTGAAGAAGCACTTGTGGGAACAACTTGAGCCTTGAGAGCTGGTTCTGGCTTGCTTTGTTCAGGCACTACCTGCAGGGAAGGATGGGATGCAAAATTTAAGACATGGGATTTCCTAGGCCAGGCCTACCAAGACTTGTAGCCACACCAGCTCACTTCCGTTCCTTCCGGTCTGGAGCTCAGAGCTGGGCGTCTTCAGCTCCCGCTTCTCTGCTCTGGGCTTGATTCTTTTTTTTTTTTTAAATTTTATTTTATTTTATTTGTGAACATACTGTACAGAGGGGTTACAATTGCATGGGCAGGATAATGCATACATTTCTTACCAAGCATTGCAGCCTCCTCCTTTGTTTACCCTTCCCATCCCTTCCCAGCCTCCCCCCTCCCTCTGGGCTTGATTCTTATTTTGATGCCTATGGAGGCAGCCCCGGGCATGAACAGGAAGGCCCTGCTCTGTGGAGGGCGGGTTGGGGCTGGGGACACGGTGCGGGGGGTGGGGGGCGGCTTTACCTCTGGCTCAGAGCGTTGGCAGCGTGGCCCGGCCTCTGCCTCCCCTGCAGTCCTCAAGATGCTGGGGGGGGGAGGTGAGAGGCTCTGGGCTGCGCAGAGCTGCAGCCCTGCCTGGCTGGGCACGTGGCACACACAGATGGACCCGTCGTAAACTGGGTCCTGCGGTTCTGGGTTCGGGGGATGGGGCCAGCTGTCGGCCTCTTTGGAATCTGGGTTTATGGGGAGCCCGGGCCTCATAAATGTCAAGGAATGCATTCGGCAGCCCAGGAATCGGAGAATGCGTCCCGGAGGGGAGCATTCCTTCCACAGCCACAGCTGCATGGCTTCTGCTTTTATCCCTGAGCCATAATTAGTCCTCTCCCTGACCCGAGATTGCTGCCGGGGTCAGAAACGCGCCATGGCCTCAGTGCTGCGGCTCCCAGCTCCGGCGGCCTCTGCACCGCGTGCGGCAGGTGGGCGGGCTGGGGGGGCTGGCAGGCTCATGAGCAGGGACTTGGTGTGGGGAGTATGAGATGGCCTGCACCAGCGGCGCCACCCTGCCCCGCCGGGCGAGCAGACCCTGCCATGGGTGCTCAGGTGGATGCCCTGACCTTCCTGCCAGGACAGCGCTGGGCATGCTGAGGACAGACACTGGCTCACTGTGAGCACCACTGGGGACAGACTCCCACTGAGATGTCCCTGGGAGCTGGAGCTCAGCGGGGTGGGGGTGGGGTGGGGGGCAGGTGCTCCCCCCGGCCCCCTCAAGTTCTGCTCCCAGGAAACCGATCACATCCTGACCGTGCGATGCAGAGGGCCGGGGCAGCGGCCAGGGGGCTGAGGCTGGGTCCAGGCTGTGCAGGAAGCAGACTGGGCGGGGAGGGGACAGTGGCCTCAGGCCCATTCTTCAGGCGCAGGGCCGAAGCCCCTTCCCAGGCTTGATCCTGGCCAGAGCTCAGGAACGGCGACGCAAGGTCCTGCTCCGCCCTCCACAATCCCGGAGTGCCCCTCGGTCCTGGCCCGGCCCGTGGCCCTGGAAGGAGCTGGTCACCCTGATGTGGGAGTCAGAGGCCCGCGGTGGGAGCAGAGCGGCCGCGTCCCCCTGCGTGTGCTGGCGTGAGTGTGTGCACGAGTGCACATCCCCACGATGCTGTGAGCGTGGGAGGGCTCCCCACAGCGGGGACTCACCTGAGATGGCTGTGGGCTGGGCTGGGCTGGGCTGGGCTGGGCTGGGCTTGGTTGGGTTGGGCCAGGCTGGGCTGGGCTGAGCTGGGCTGGGCTGGGCTGGGCTGGGCTGGGCTGGGCTGGGCTGGGGCTGGTGAGCCCAAGTTGCACTGGGTTTCAGGGCCGTCCCAGCAGAGGAAGTTCTTTGTGGTGCTGACCAGCTGCCGGGCCCTGCCCTCTAATCTCCAGGCTGTCAGGATGGGGGGACAGAGGTCTGGTGTGGGCATGGCGGGGGCACAGAGGGGTACTTCTGGCAGGGCTGTCCCCCACAGGGAGGCCTGGTAGGGCCGAGGGCAGAGGGCTCCGACCCTCCAGGCTCTGAGCTGCAGCCAAGGAGGCCCTGAGCCCGCAGCGTCCCACCCTTGCTCCCAGTGGGGTTTGCAGACAGAATAAAAGCAGTGGCCTGATTTGCACATTTTGTAGACGCGCTTGGGCTCCTAAGAGCCTGGGTGAGAGCCCCGGAGGGAGCGTGAACTGTGAGGCAGGAGTGATGGCGAGCGTGTGCTCCGCAGCGTGCTGGGCAATTCGGGTGTCATGGAAACCTGGTGGTTGGTGCTCACCGCAGGCAGCTGCTCCGCCGGGGCCCAGGCGGGTGCTGGGCGCTGGCCCGTGGCCAGTGCAGGGTCACAACTTGGACGGAGGCTGGGCAGGCTCGGGGCCGGCAGGGAGTGGACAGCACAGCTCTGGGGGTCCCAGCGGTCAGTTGTGGGCCGCTGGCCAGTGACCTGGAGACAGCTGCTCTGCCCAGAGCAGGCTGGCACCTGTGGCAGGCGCAGTGGGCACGTGGGAAAGCTTCCAGAGGGCGCTGGTCCCCTGGGGCTTAGACGGGGTGCCGGGGAGCCCTGTGCTGCCAGGGCGGGTGGCCAGCCCAGGCCTGGGTCCTTGTGTCCTAGGGACATGGGGCAGAGGTGCTGAGGGCTGGCCGGGGCCCAGGGAGGATGGATCTGAGGGTGGTGAGCACATCCCCGAGGTTAGCTCCTCACTTCCCTGGGGCCCTGGACTGGGGGTCGGGGGTCGGGGTGCGGGGGCTGGGGGGCAGGGTGCGGGGGGCGGGGGAGTGCTCTGCGGCGTGGAGGACGCCTCCTCCCGCGACGCACAGAGCCTCCCGCTGGCCTTTGTGGGCATCTGTGCCCGGCCGCCTCTCCTCACGAGGACACCGTGCACGGTTAGGGCCACCTGGAAGCGCCTTGCCGCTGCCCGCCAGGGTCCCAGCGACCAGGGGCGGCCGAGGCCCGGCCAGCTCCCACGTGGGGTTCCAGACACAGTTCTGAGCATGACAGGTGACGCCAGACGCTTTTCCTGCAGGTGGACGGCACCTGGCGCTGGCATGCCTGAGAGCATGTGCCACCACCTGACCCCCGCACCCCGACCTGACCCCCGCAC
>NW_012267218.1:1147305-1149727 GCF_000151885.1 Dipodomys ordii | reverse complement strand
CCCCCCACCCCGACCTCACCCCTGCACCCAAGGGCTTCCTCCCTCCCCAGCTCTGCTCTGGACGCAGAAAGTTGAGTTGTGGAGCACGTGTTACAGCCGCTGCCCGGGGTGCTGGCTTGGGCCTCGACCCCGAGTCTGAGATTGTACCCCAGATTCCAGCCTCAGGCTGGACCCCGACTGTCCACGGGGCACCGCGGCCCTGTCCGCGCTCAGGTGCCACGGGACCTGTGGACGGGGCTGCGCGGCGGGGTCTGCCTGCGGGGGGGGGGGAGCCTCAGGCCGGCCGAGAATCGCGTTCCTGCAGTTCGAGGTGAAACCGTCTTTACTGCTACCAAGCCACGGTCAGGCTGGCCGGGGTCTGAGGTTCATCACAGAAAATTAAGCCTGCATAAAAGATGTTTTGTCCAACTGGTTTCCAAAGCAGAATGAAATGGATCGCTCATTCGTGGATAGTTTGGGGGGTGCTTGTCCATGGGGACCCCACCCCCGGTGGACCAGGGAGCCCGGCTAGCATTCTCCTCCTTTCTGGGGCTAAGCTGCCTGAGTTGGGGAGACAGGGGGCGGATCCCACCCCCCCCCGCTTGTGACGGGGTGGGTGCTGGTCTCCTGAGGGGCAACTCTGAGGGTGGTGACGGAGAGCTGGGGTGTGCCCGGGCCAGACATGGCTCAGCTGGGGCCCAGCAACCAGACAGTTCAGCCCAAGACACCGGCACGTTCCCAAGGGCCGAGGCTCCAAGCAGGAAGGGTCCTCCATACCCCCATGACGCGGCACAGGGGCAGGCTGGGAGGGTAGGGGCAGGCTGGGGGGGCGCCTGCCGAGAGGAAGGTCAGGGACCGAGGGCAGACCGGGGAGCAGGGCAGGGGGTGCAGAAGGAAGCCGAGGGGTGGGAGGGGCGGTGGGCCGCGGGAGCAGTGGGGATGACAGGAGGGGAGGGGGAGGGGGGAAAAGAGCAGCGGCAGCGGTGCAGGCAGGAGGCCTCCACTCTGTGCAGGGTGGCAGGGATCGGCCGTCGCCGATATAGCACAGTCTGTCCCTCATCTGCCTGCTCATTCATTCATTCATTCATTCCATGCTGGGATGCTGCGTCTGATAGGGGTCTCGTGATGGGGAAGCCCCCTCTGCTCAGCACAGCTGCTGGGGCGGCCGGCTGGGAGGGCCTGGGCCCACATGGACGGCACTGCGGCTGCGCAGCCCGACTCCTCTCCCCTTTGGATTCCCAGCTGCTCTGGCTGGCTCCTTTCTTCTCTGCTCTCCTCCAATTACTGCCCCCCCCCCCCCCCCCCCCGCAGACACCTCCAAGCTGGGTCTAATGATGGCGCCATGTCCCACAGGCCCGCCTCCTTCGCAGGCAGCCCTTTGTCTGGCTGCTGGCTGTGGGCAGGGACTCAGTCAGGGGTGGGGGCCAGGCCTCCTGGGGTCCCCGGCTGGACTCGGATTAGCCCCCTGGCTGTCCGTGGCCTCTCTGTGTGGTGCCATGACGGGGGCTTAGGTGCTGGGTTTGTTAGTGTGAACATGTCATCCGCGTGTGCTGGGCATGTTTCTGTGCCGGTGTGCGGTGTCTGTGCATATACAAGTTAGTGGATGTTATTTGTGTGTGCATCTGTGTCCGTGTGTGGTGTGTTATCTGTGGATGTGGTATCTCTGTGCACGTGTGTGTAGGCAGTGTGTACATGTTATATATCTGTGTATGCATTGTGTTGTATCTGTGTGTGTGTGTGTGTGTGTGTGTGTGTGTGTGTGTGAGAGACAGCATCTTTAGCCGATCACCGGTGGTGGGCCGGGGCACCGTCTGCCAGCTCAGGTCTGGTAGAAAGGATGCTATGTGCTGCGGTCTGGGCGGTGGGAGAGGGTCAGGTCGGGTCGGGTTGGAACTGGGTACAAGGTGGGTAAAAGTCCTTTCAGGGCACAGGGGGCGTGGAAGGCCAGAGGCTGGGAGACAGGAGAAGGCAGGAAGAGAAGACATCCAAGACCAGACAAGACTGCGGTGCAAGGCGGGGCACCCACCTGGAGGCCTCCCTGCCGGTCTGCAGTGAGGGAGCTGGGGCGCTGCGGTCCTCCCGCTACAGCACACTTGGCTCGTGGCGCGGACGCAGGCCCTTGCTGGTGCCGGGCAGCCCCGGTGCTGCGGGAGTTCCTCGCTGGACCCAGGCACCAGGACCGTGGTGGCGGTGCTGACAGGGACAGGACCTTGCAGACCGCCTGCAGGTCCCTCTCACCTACCCCAGTACCACCGCCACAGGGCTGTTGGCAGATCTCCTGGGCATTACTACCCTGGCACCCGCAGGGAGTGGGGCCGCGGGCACCCTCCACGCATCGCGGGGCCCGGAGCAGGAGCGGGGCCGCGGGCACCCTCCACGCATCGCAGCCCGGAGCAGGAGCCGGGCCGCAGGCACCCTCCACGCATCGCGGGGCCCGGAGCAG
>NW_012267218.1:1141296-1146885 GCF_000151885.1 Dipodomys ordii | reverse complement strand
GCATCGCAGCCCGGAGCAGGAGCGGGCCGCGGGCACCCTCCACGCATCGCAGCCCGGAGCAGGAGCGGGCCGCGGAGCCAGGAGCCGGGCTCCAGGCACCCGTCCACACAGGGCAGAATCTCGAGCTCACAAGGACCAAAGAAGCGAGAGCAAGAAGAGACCCTGAAGGACCCGTGACCTGAAAGCCTCCGTTAGGCGGCCCTGACTTCAGAGGCTCTGGCCCCTCTTGGTGAGGTCAAGTTGGGACACAAGCCTTCGACACACAGGCTTTTGGGGCACACTTACCCAGACCGTAGCAACCTAAGGGATCAAACCATTTCTAGGGATCTCCGTGCATCTGAGAAAAAGTTAAGAATCCAGCACCCAAAGCTACAAGTCAGAGAGTCTGGAATCCAATAAAAAATTAGCAAGCACACAAAACTGTAGGCAAATACGACTGTAATGAGGATATAAATCATCACCGCAACACAAAGCTGACACAGATGTTAGAATTAGCAAACAAAAGCATAAACACCGTATTAAACTGCATTCCATATGTTCAAAACACTAGGCGGAGACAGGGAGGACATAAAATAGACATAAACCTCCAAAGATAAGAACCACAGTGTATGGGGTGAAAATGACACTGCGTGGGATTCCCGGCAGATTAGAACGTGAGAGAGGAGCAGTCACGGCACCGGAAGGCAGAGGCACAGTGCTGACTCGAGTGGAGCAGGAAAGGGACGTGGGCCTGGGAGGAGGTCCTCCGTCTTATCTAACTGCAGTGTGGGAAGGAGAGGAGACACAGTGACGGACGGAGGGAGACCATGAGCCCAAAGAGCCGCAGCTCCCGCCAAGTCCAAGCGCAGAAGCACAGGATGACACCGGGCAGGTCTTGGCCATGGTGCTGAAAACGAAACGGGGGAAGCCAGGAAACAAAAGCCAGGATTGGGATGGTGGCGGGAAGCAGGGAGAGCCGACGCCCAGAGGGTCAGGGGGCGGGAGAACGTGGCAGGTGTCTTCCAAGAATGGAAAGAAGAAAACCCACCAACCCACAGTTCTGACCAGCAATCCTTTAAAGGCAGAAGTAAGAAGGAAACTACGACCAGCATCTAAAAACAGTCAGGGACCCTTCCTTCCTTCCTTCCTTCCTTCCTTCCTTCCTTCCTTCCTTTCCTCCTTTCCTTCCTCTTTTCCTCCTTCCCTCCTTCCCTCCCTCCCTCTCTCCCTCCCTCCTTCTCTTCTTCCTCCCTCCCTCCCTCTGCTGGTGCCAGGGGTTGAACTCAGGGCCTTGAGTTCATTCCGCTTCCTTGCTCATGGCTGGTGCTCTACCACTTGAGACACGCCTCTAGCCCAGACAGGATCTCTTGCCTGAAGAGGTGTTCTGCAGGACGGGCTAAGCCTTCTAGGTGGGAGGAAGATGACAGTGTGGGGTTTATGCATGTGTGCAGTGAAGCGCGTGGAGGAGCAGTCTGGGCTCTGGGGGGGACGATGGGGAAATGGGGAGACGAGGAGATGAGGAGATGGCAGACCCGTCGGGTGCTTTGAGTGTGCGGGGGGCCTGCAGCGTCGGAGGAGATGGGGCCGGGTTACCAATGCACAGCGCAGACCCTGACACAGCCAATAAATCACAAGATAGTTATTGTTAATAAGCCAGCAAATGGCAAACTGTAAAGCAAGTATTTTGTTAATTCCAAAGAAGTCACAAAGGGAGGAAAAGGAGAAAAGTCGTCTTTCTGTGGGACACCCCGCCGACAGCAGACAGAACACCTGTTCTTCTCAAACACACCTGGACCCCTGAGATGAGTCTGAAAACATGAAGGTCCAAGTCCTGAAGAGACCACCTGACCACAAGAGAGTGAAGTTAGAAACAGAGCTGAAATGCTGCTAGGAAGCCCCTCAAATCCAGACGGTAACATTTCCTCATCACCTATGTGCCAAGAAGAAATCAGGAAAGATAAGCCAGAAGGTCTCCCACACCGTGTGAAGATGAAGATGCAGCCGCGGGCGCTGCTGGCCCAGGGCAGCGTAATTGAGGGCACGTTCTGCGGCGCCCCATGCCTGTGTGAGCAATGAAGAGAGATCTCAAGCCAGCCAGCCCAGCCGGGGCCTAGGGAGAGAGAAACGGACCAGACCCGAGTGGAGGAATGCAATGGAGAGCACAGGAAAATCAATGGAACCACGGCCGAGGCACGGCACAGAAAATCAAGGGAACCAAAAGCTGGTTTTTGCAATGATCAATACAATGAACAAACAGCTCTGCTGGTTGGAAGAAGAGAAGATACAAATTGCCAGCACTTGGGATGAAGGAGGTGTCATCAAACGGATTCCACGGTTACAGGCAGCTCTGGGCCAACAAATTCAGTGACTCAAAATGAACACCTGTCTTGAAAGGCACAAATTACCAATGCATGAGCAAGGTGAAATAGACTCCGATTTACTAAAGAAATTGAATTTGTGGTGAAAGCCTTCCTACAAAGAAAGCTCCAGGCTGATGTGGCTTCGCTGACGAAGTCTACCAGTGTAAGAAGAAAATACAGCTAACCGCCTCCAATGGCAGGTCAGCTCCCGGAAGCTGTCACTCGTGTTGGCACGGGGACAGGACAGGGAGGTGGCACTGTTCACCTATTCCCATGGTCGACCTTGGCAGGCCAGACGGCTCCAAGCGCTCCACAGGACGGCCGTGAGTGGGGGATTTCACGACAGCTGTGGGTGTGTAAGGTGGACAGCCACCTAGGGAATGGCCTCCCTCCTTTCCTTCCTCCCTCCCCCTTCCTCCCTCCCTCCCTCCCTCCCTTCCTTCCTTCCTTTCTTCCTTCCTTCCTTCTTCTCTTTCTTTCCCTCTCTTCTTCCCTCCCTCCCTCCTTCCCTCCCTCCCTCCTTCCTTCCTTCCCTCCCTCCCTTCCCTCCCTCCCTTCCCTCCTTCCCCCTTCCTCCCCCTCCCCTTCCCTCTCCTCTCCTCTCCTCCCTCCCTCCCTCCCCCCTCCCCCTCTCTTGTGCTGGTGCTGGGGATTGGACTCAGCCGTGTGCTCTTACTTGGCTTTTTTACTCAAGGCTAGCACTCTGCCACTTGAGCTGTGCCTCCACCACTGGCTTTTTGCTGGTTAATTGGAAATGAGAGTCTCAGACTTTTCTACCTGGATTGGTTTTGAACCGTGATCCTCAGATCTCAGCCTCCTGAGTCGCTGGGATCACAGGTGAGAGCCACCGGCTCCCGGCTTCAATTTAGCTCCTTAACTTACTGAACTCTCACCTGCCACAGGTCCAGCTGCTCCCTTCCGACAGAGATGAATTGTGGGGTGCTAGTGACAAAGCACTCAAGACTACAGTCTGAAGGAGGAAGGCTTTGCTGTGGCCCTGGTTTTGGTGCTGGCCTCTGGTAAGCTGGCCCAGGGCGCTCTCCGCCCCGCCTGAGGAGGCCAGCGTTGGGCCTGATCGTGTAGACTTGGGCCCCGGAGGGCGGAGGGACCTCAGAGCCACGAAGCTGTTTGTAAAACAAATGCTCTCAGCGGAGAGTCAGTCTCTGCTGGGCTTTAATTGAAAAATCAAATTCTCATTTTCTCCAAAAGGGCTCTGCTCACATCGGAGCCTGCAGAAGGCTTCCGGCACTTGCAGTCTCTGGCCTCTTCCTGTTTAAAAGACGTAGAAAGTGCAAAGCCAGAGCCCCGCTCTGTCCCGCAGCGGGCGGCCGGCCGGGTGACCGGACCCAGTGGCCCTGAGAGGGACCCGGCCCTGGCTCCCGGCCTGCATGGGTCCCCTCCAGAGAACGTGCAGAGGAGGGGCATCTGGCTTCCAGTCGGGCCGTGGGGGGGACTGTGGGGGGCTGTCCTGGGAAACCTGCTCCCCACTCCCCTCAACAAGGCTGGTCCTGAGGAGCCGTGTCGCCTGGTCAGGGACTTGCCATCCTCCCCTGACCCCCCCGCCAGGATGCCTGGAACATGCCGGAACCCGGCTTCCAGCCCCAGGCTCAAGAACCCCGCCCATTCGGCCCTTCTGAAATGGCCTGGATACAAGGCCCGCCTGCCTGGACATCACCACCCAGCTGCATGACAGAGGGTGCCCGGCGCTCCCTGGGGTGTTGAAGGGATGGTGGGCACGGGGGTCCTCAGTTGAGGGGGACAGAGGGCTGAGAAAGCAGAGCTTCTCCTCTGGCCACGGGTCCCCTGTGCCCCAGCCGGGGAGGGGGCAGGGCGCCAGGCTGGTGCCCGCAGCATGTGACCCAAGACCCTGGGCCCTGGGCTCAGAAAGCCCAGGGGAGGCCTGGGGGGAAGAGCACCCCAATACCAAGGGGGCTCCCGTGGCCCTATCCCAGGGCACCCCTGCCCACCTCCTGTTCCCCTCAAGGGGTGCGCAGAGGCCAGAGGGTGCATTCCTCAGGTCCCACCTCACATTGGCAGCGGGTCCGGGCCGCCCCAGTCCCGCCGGCCTGTGGGGTCTCAGGGCCGCCCGACCCCCGTGGGCCTGTGCCCGACTGGCGAGCGTGGGCCCGGGCATGGAACCCCGGCCGGGCCAGCCTCCCGGCGTGGTGTGTGGGTCTCTGGGCCCATAAATAATCCCGCAGGTAAAGGATTTAATTTCCTCTTGTCGTCCGGTGTTCCTGCTGCTCATCAATCACCGCCGTTTATGACTCTCACTTCGGCACTTTTGCGATGGCCGATAATGGCTGAGTAAGTGGCAGAGAGGATGAATTCCGGAGCAGACTTTAAACAAGCGTGCGAGGCACAGCCGTAAATAACCTAAAGCAGCGTGGTCCCTTGCAGGCCACCGGGCCCCGGGAGGGGGGGGGAACCGGCCCCTCCAGGCCTCCCGGCTCAGGCCCCAGGGCAGGGGGGAAGGGGAGAAAAGGGGGAAAGGGAGAAAGGGGGGACCTCCCAAGCTGCCCAGCCCTGGGGCGGGGCAGGGGAAGGGGGGACCTGGCCCTCACAGGCCGCCTGGCCCAGCGCCGCCCCTGGGTGGACCCGCTCACTTCAGCCACACGGAGCAGGCCCGCCATGTCAGGTGTGAGTCTGTGTGGTTTCTCTGTGTGGACAAGGGCTTATGTGTGTTTACACATCTGTCACTACGAGTCTGGGGGTCTCCCCGCCCAGCCCAGTTACAGAGCCTAGAACTCCGCCGCTGCCTGGGTCTTGGGGTACCTCCTGCAGGAGTGGGGGCTACGCCAGGTCCCAGGCTATCATTCTCAGACGTGCTGGGACCCCACTTCATTGCAGAGGGAAGGGTTTGGCTGCTCAGCCCGGAGCTGCACGGCACGGGGCTGAGCTCCGCTGGAGACGCCAGCCCCCCGCCGGCCACCCCCGCTCCCTTGGCTGCCATGTTGGCAGGCAGAAAACCCAGGGCCGCAGCAGCTCCCCGGGCCCAGAGGCCGGGCAGAGGCTGGCTGGAGGCTGGGCGGAGGCTGGCTGGAGGCTGGGCAGAGGCTGGGCAGAGGCTGGGCGGAGGCTGGGCAGAGGTTGGGCAGAGGCTGGGCAGAGGCTGGCTGGAGGCTGGGCAGAGGCTGGGCAGAGGCTGGGCAGAGGCCAGGCAGAGGCTGGCTGGAGGCTGGGCAGAGGCTGGGCAGAGGTTGGGCAGAGGCTGGGCAGAGGCTGGCTGGAGGCTGGGCGGAGGCCGGGC
>NW_012267218.1:1126548-1137260 GCF_000151885.1 Dipodomys ordii | reverse complement strand
GGCACACGCTGCCCCCCAGGGCACACGCTGCTCCCCAGCGGCACACACTGCCCCCCCAGTGAGCACACGCTGCCCCCCAGCGGGCACACGCTGCCCCCCAGGGCACACGCTGCCCCCCAGGGCACACGCTGGGGCCTTGGCACCCGTGTGGCTTCAGAGCCTGTTGCCCCAGAATCTCTCCATCGCCTCTCCTCTGGTAGCTCAGACATCTCTCTGCCTCAGTTTCCCTGCTGCTTCCTACTGATTTAATTCAGAGTGAAATTCACAACCTGTAATTATGTGTGTCTATTTTTCCTCCAGAATTTCCTCTCTGATGAGACTAAATCTCCAAAGACCAGGTGAGATATTTTTTTTGAAGTTTAAAACCAGCTGAAGTTTAATGTACATGACACAAAATGTATCTTTTGTTAGCGTGGTTTTAGGCTTAGAGAAAAAAAGTCTTGACGGCAGCCTAGAACCCCCCTACCCGGGGCCCGGCCAGCCGGCCTTGTGAGTTCTCGCCTTGGAGCTGGGGGAGGGACACTCGCTGCCATCCAGCTGGGCGGGAGCTGCAAGTGGAAGGATGGTCGTCCAGGTCAGCTTGGGCCAGAACAAGAGACCCCACTGGAAAAAGAACTAAAGCAAAAAGGGCTGGAAATGGCTCTGGTAGTAGAACAGCTGTGTAGCAAGTGTGAGGCCCAGGTTCAAACCCCAGAATCCACCAAAAGTGAGCCGGGGGTGCCTCCTGACCCCATGGGGTGCAGACACAGCTGGTGTTCCTTTCGTTCCTCGGACCTGGGCTGCTGTGCAGGCCTCCGGTGCGCACACCATGGTCAGGGCTCCCTGGGCTCCGGGCTGGGCAGTTCACTTGCCGGATGCCCCTGATGGCTGGGGGGAGCTGGTCACTTTCCTGCAATGTCCTCCTAGGAGGGGTGGGGTCTCCTCATGAGTGGATGGTGTTCGGCAGGAAGGCCACGCGGTCACGTGGATTCTCAGCCCATCCTGACAAGTCACCGCTGCCCGTGGCCAATGGGCAGGGGTGGTGTCAGGTCCCCACCGGAAGCTGCTCTCTCCCTCTCCTTCTTCCCTTCCTCCTCCTCCTCCTCCTCCTCCTCCTCCTTTTCCTTCTCTTCCTCCCCTCCCCTCCCCTCTCCTCTCCTCTTCTTGCGTCTCCTCTCTTTTCCTCTCCCCTCCCCTCCCCTCCCATTTACTCCCCTCCCCTCCCCTCCTCTCTTTCTTGTGCTGGTGCTGAGACTTGAACCTAGGGCTGGATACTCTCCCTTAGCTTTTTTGCTCAAGGCTGGTTCTCTACCACTTGAGCCACATCTTTCTTTCTTTCTTTTTTAAGCTGGTTAACCAGAGATAAGGGTCCCATGGTCTTTCCTGTCCAGGCTAATTTTGAACCTCAGTCCTCAGATCATAGTTTCCTGATGACTATTTTCTGGCTCCAATTCTGGATCTGGCTTCTGGAGCCCCTTCCCTCCCTGGCCGTGTGTCCTCCGTCCGCCCTTCTGCACGAAAGACATCTTGAGGCCTTCTAAGTTTTAGCGGTTTTGGGCAGAGCTGCTGTAAACATTTACATGCAAGCTTTTGTGTGGACATACGTTTTCAAGTCAGTTTGGGTAAATAGCTAGGAATTCAACTGTTGGATCATATGGGAGGCTAAGTTTAGGTTTGAGCAGAACTGCTAGGCTGTACCAGCATACCCAGGCTGCCTCCTGGCATGGCTGACCAATCAGCACTCCCCTTGCGAACAATGATGCCTAAGATCTAACTATGCTGATCTGACAGTCGCTTACATTTTAACTGAGGTGTTTGTTCAGACCCCAAGTCCTTTATCTGGTGTGTGTGTGTGTGTGTGTGTGTGTGTGTGTGTGCATGCTGGTGTGGGCTTGAGTTCAGAGCCTTGAGCACTTGCTTAGCTTATTTTGTTCAAGGATGCTGCTTTACTACTTGAGCCATGGTTCCATTTCTTGCTTTTTTTTCCCCATTAATTGGAGACAAAAGTCTCTTTGATTTATCTGCCTGGCCTGGCTTTAACCTGAGATCCTCAGATCTCAGCCTCCTGAGTAGTGAGGATTTCAGGCATGAGCCACCGGTGCCCTGCTGGTGTGCATACATTTTGCAACATTTTCTCCCATTCTGTGGCTTTTCTTTTCATGCCCCGAATGATCTTTTTCCAGTGAAGAGGGTTTAAATTAAAGAAGTGTCGACTTATTGACTTTCTTTTCGACAGATTTTGTTGTTGTAGTAACAAAAATCTGCTCATCAAACCCAGGGTCGGAGAAATCCATGTTTTTTTTTCCCCAGAGGTTTTAGAGTTTCTTGGTTTGCATGTATGTCTATGGTCCATTTTGCAGTAATTTTTGTGAAAATTATCTTTATTCTGTGTCTGTTGTTTGCTATTATCATTTGCACATGGATGTCCGTGTCTCAGCAGCATTTTCTCCCTCCCTGCATGTCTCCGCTCACTGGAGACAGCCATTGGGCTCACGTGTCGGCACCACGGTGAGATCCTCCCCATTCCTGGCTCTTGGCTCGGCTCCACTGCCATGCCGTGTCCTCACGGCTGTGGCTCTGCCGTGGTGCTGCAGCCACGGCAGCTCTGAAGCCAGGCAGTGTGAGTGCGAGCCCTCGACTTCCACCTTTCCTCTAGGCATCTGCGTTGTCTAAGCTGAGGCTGTGGGTTCCCACTCCAGTTGTTTACTGCATTTTGGCACATATGGTGACTTTTAGATGTTAACTGTCTATCTTGCAACTCATTGTTTCAAAGATTCATTCATTCATCACACATTCATCCATTCATAGATTGATTTTCAAAGGTGGAGTTTATAGGTAGAACAAATGCCACTTAGTTATGGTGTATAATGGATGCTTACGTGCTGAGTTTGATTGATCTGAGACGATTTTGCTGATTAGTTTTTGCACTGGAGTTTACGAGGTTGGCAGGTGTATGCTTTTCTGGCTTTGGTGTTAGGATCGTGTGGCCTTGCGGGATGAGCTGGGAAGTTCCTCCTTTTTTCTTCTCCGTGAGGGACAGTGGAGGGCAGCCGTTCTTCACTAGGAGCAGTGGGCCTGGGGGGAGTCATTCTTCAAGAGTGGTAAGCGATGTTTGCCTGTGCCAGACCTGTCACCACCGCGACCAAAAAACAAAAAAACAAAACCCCTGAGAGCAACAGTTGGAAGGAGGAAGGTTTATTCTGGCTGTGGTTCCAGGCATGTCCGCCGCGTCCTCACGGAGGTGGCCCTGCACTGTCATTGTCCTCGAAGGAAGGTTCGCATGGGCAGTATGAGTCCTCTAATGTCAGTCTCCATGCCTGGCTATTCCAGGACCGTTGGCTTTCTGTGTGAACTTGAGTCAGCTAGATTCCTGCGGAGAGCGTGCTGGGAGGGGAGCGGGCACAAGATGTGTGTGGGGGGTAGAGCAGAGCACTTGCTGCGTGGGGACAGCAGCGGAGGTAGCAACAAGAGGCCCCCAGCGACCCAACTCCCTCGCTGGGCTCCGGTCTGCCGCTACGCTGCCTCTCAGTCGTCAGCTTGAAGTTTGAATCCTCCAAAGACTAAGCCATTAAACACTGTGGTTGTGGTCCTCGACTCTTGGCCAGGCTGTGCAGATGTGGGCACACATGCACCTGCCACGAGGCCAGAGCTGGCAGCCCCTTTGTAGCCACTTCTAGAAAAGCCTCTCATGCTTTTTACCAACTGCCCGACATCTTTCAATTCAATGTAGTTGGGAGTTGGCCAACACATGGCCTAGCTAGTTTCTTTGTTTTTCCTTGTAGTTTTGGTCCCTTATGACTTTTACAGAATTTCTACAAATTTTTAATTTGTAGAAACAGAGATGTTCATGGTATTTTATCTCTCCTTGACTGAACAGGACGGTAGTGATGACTTATTTATTTATTTATTTCTTAGCTTGGCTGGATATGTATCAATTCTATTGATATTTCCGAAGAAAAAGCTTTCGGTTTGATTGACTTTCCCCCCGTGTTGTTGTTCTGGGTTCTGTCTCACTAATTCTGCTCTAATTGCTATTATTATTTTCTGTGTTCTATCATTGTTCTTCTGTTTCTAGTTTCCTAAAATGGAATTTCTTCTTACCCAACCAAGTGTCTCTTCTATACACTCTCCTCCAGCTATGCTTTTGGTATCGACCTTGGATTGTCACATAGTCCAAAGTAGTTCAGAAATGTCCCAAGAGAGGTCTCCTTTGACCCAGGCTACCAGGCGTGTGTTGCTCAACCTCTGTCTCCAGAGACCGGCGGTTTTCCAGCGATCTCCTCTGTTATTGATTCCTAGCTCTGTGTCTGTGGTTAGAATGTTGTTCATGTGACTCCTGTCCTTCATTTGGGGCCGTGGCCCAGCACGTGGCCTGTCCATGTGAGTGGCCACATGTGCCAGCGAGGGAAAACTGTGTGTCCTGCTCTGTGGATGGAGATGTTTCTGCAGGCCCTCTCTGCCCAGCTGGTGGGCAGCGTTCTCCGGTCAGCCCTGTCCTGCTGACCTGACCGGGATGTGTAGACAATGGCAGGAGGCATCTCCAGCGCTAACTCTGCCCTCCCTGGCCACTTTGAATCCCGCACTCCTGACCTCCAGTCTCTGCCCTCCCTGGCCACTTTGAATCCCGCACTTCTGACCTCCAGTCTCTGATTCTGAGGATGATGAGGGGGTCGGCTCAGGGCAGCCAGAGGAGGAGCTCTGTGCGTCCCCGGGGCTGGGGTCTTGGCTGGAGCCATGGGCAGCTCCTCCGGGTCGTCTGTCCTGGGCCGAGCTGACCCACCCCATGGCGTCGTTCTTGTCCCCTGTCCCCATGCCTGACCATGGTGTCGTTCTGTCCCTCTGCGACTGCGTTTGGTGTGTGACTGGCCGTGGAGTGTGACGGGAGTGGAGGTGTGAGAGCAGGCTCCCTCCAGGTGGAGGAGGAGCAACGCTGGCTGGAGAGCCACAGACCGCAGGCGGCAGAGGCCCCGGACCCATGCGAGGCATGGCCAACGCCGGCCTCTGACAGCTGCCAAGTGCCGACGACGTCGGTGTCCCCCTGACCTGGAGGCTGCTGCGGCCATGCCGCCTGGCATTGTCGGGGTGGCGCAGGACAGGCCCCTCCACGTGAGCCTCTACCCTCAGGCCTGGAGCTGGTCCGCACCCAGGGCGGGGGATGCCAGGCTGCAAGCAACTCCTTTGTGAAGTGGGGCGAGTTCGGTGGGCCCCACGGAGGTTGTCCTTCAGGTGAAGAGGCTTGGAAACAATGCACACAGTTCACACCATGCAGAATGCCTGGTGTGCAAAGCCGGGGGAGGAGAGGGTCTACTCTCCCAGCAGTAGGAGACCCAGGCTGCACCCTGCCTGGGGGAGGGGCGGCCTTACCTCCTCCCAGGGCTGGAGCCTGGGCTGCTGTTCCCAGGCTGGTGCTCTGGAGAGCTGTGGTTGGGCGGCTGGGCCAGGGCACAGGCGGCAAGTGCCGAGCCTCACATGCCCATGTTCACGGGCAGTGACCGTGATGGTGCCCGGCTCACAGTGGCACCCAGGTCTCCAACCTCCCGGGGCAGGCGAGGGGTCACGGTGCCCCGGGGCAGGCGAGGGGTCACGGTGCCCGGGTAGACCTTTCCTGACATCCGCCCCCGTGCGGCCTGGAAGCGCCCGCACAGGAACCGAACGGATCCCCAGGAGCTCAGCCTGGGCTTCGGTGCCAAAGCCTCACCTTCCAGGGAGCCCTCTGTCCTGGGGGACCTGGATCCCCAGCCCTCTCGCTCCTGTGACCTTTAGACAGTTATGTCGGGCGGGGCTGGCTTGTGCTGCTCTTCCAGCCAGCCTGCTTTTCTCCTTGGTGAATTCCTCAAGGCCTCCAGTCACAGGCCATTCTGAATATGCATCTTCTAAAATACTTTACAAATCTGAGGGCCTCTCGTGAGTCATTTCAATTCTCTAGCTATTAGGGAAATTGGGGAATTGGTATAGATTAAGGAAAAAATCACCGTGGGAGAAGGAAATGGGAGATCAAACACTTATCTGTACAAATAAATTCAGTGCAATCCACAATTAAGCAGCATTTGACATTTAAAAAATATTTGATCCATGTTTTGGCTTCCAGAACTGCTTCAGGGAGCCACGACGTGTAAATTACATTCAAATCAGGGTTAAATATAGTTCCCAGGGAAAGATTGTATGATTTAAATTGCCTAATTATTTGGGAGAAAATCTGTTCTCCAATAATTAAGAGAATGAGGACTCTCCGCTGGTTGGGGAGTCATCAGAGCTGGATTCTCCCCCCAAACCCCCCAATATGCCTAGGAGGAGACAGGGCGGGGAAAATGCAGGTCCCCCAGGAGCCCCAGGCAGGAGGGGTGCCCCGGCCGGCTGGCTGGGGCCTGGGGACGGACAGGACACTACTGCTCGGGACAGAGAAGGACCAGAAGCTAACAGCTTCGGTGCCGCGCTGAAGGGGCTGGCAAGCACCGTCAGCAGCAAGCGGGCACGGCGCTGCCTGGCAGGGCCGGCGGGCATATGGAAGCACCCAAGCTGTGGCCAGACGCCTCGGGAGGGGAGTTTGGCAGAGCTGAGCGCCTGCAATCAGATAATTAGGTGATATTTCTTAAAAGTCATATGTGTGTGTGTGTGTGTGTGTGTGTGTGTGTGTCGGGGGGAGTGGGGGAGAGGGGGAGATATGGCTGCCTGCTTTCAGGAAAAATCACCCAAACTGAGCAAGCCCCGCCTCTGGGCCAGGGCCTCAGAGGCCCCGCCCCATCTCCCACCTGTAACATGGGGGAGGGATTTCCCGCCTTGGTCCTTGCTGAGGGCCAGATGTCAGCGCTGGCAGCAGGCGGGGCCAGGCCACGGTCAGGTTCTGGAGCAGACATCTGGCTGCATGTCACAGCTGTGTGACCCTGGGCGCATTACTTTACCTTTCTGGACCTCGGCTCTGCATGTGGAAGGTGGAGGTAGCAATGGTAGCTCTTCCCCAGGCTGCTGGAGTTCACTTCACCCCGTCTCTGAGATGCTGTCTGTCTGGTGAGATCTGCGAGGTGTCTGGCAAGCAGCAGGAGGTTGCTCCACCATCCCACAAATATTTACCTAGCACCTGTGAAGCTCAGGCATCGGTCCAGGTGCCAGGCTCCAGGGAGAGGTGTGGCTGCGGGGGCAAGGTGGGTTTCCTGCGTTCTCCTGAGCGTGAGTCAGATGGCTCTCAAGACAAGAGGGCCATTGCAGAAAGCAGGTGGTGATCCAAACCAAGTGGAAGGAGCGAGGACCAGGGGTGACGTGGGCTCAGCTCTGGAGGGGCAGGTGCCACCCCAGGGGTGGGTGAGCGGTGGGAAGAGATGCATTTCCCTAAGGGTCAGCAGTCCTTGAGCAGATGATTGGGGGTGGGGCAGGTGCTGGGTCAGCAGAGGTGGTACAGGTGAGTGCGCATGTATCAGCTTGTGCACATGTGCAGATGTGTGCACAGGTATCAGTTCATGCATGTGTGCGAATGTGTGTGTGCACGTGACAGCTCGTACAGGTGTGTGAATGCACACACACATGCCAGATCGCACACATGTGTGTGAATGCGTATGCAGGGCCAGCTTGTGCACAGGTGTGGATGTATACATGTGTGCCAGTTCATACATGTGTTAAATGCATAGACATGTGAGTGTGTGCATACTTGTCCGGGCCTGGCAGGTTGTTTTACCACTGGCTCCCTGCCTCAGGCCCACTGAGAGGCCGGCTGCCCAGGTGGCCTCAGGGCTGGAGGGAGCCCGGACCGTGCACCGGCGTAGCTGCCCCTCTCCGCGCGCCAGTGACCTGTGTGCAGGTGCGGTCATGGGGCACTCCTCGGGAACTGGTGGAGTGGCACCGCACCTGAGCCTCGAGATGGCCAGCACAGAGTCTGCCCACTTGCTTTGCCTTTCCTTCTCTGTCCCTCGTGGCCGGGATCCACTCCTCCTGGCTCCCCACTCCAGACCAGCTGTCTCCTCAGCCCCTGAGCTCCTCCACCCAGGGAGGCAGGAGGCAGCTGCGTGCCACGCCCAGGCTGTGGCCTCGGGGACCCTGGGTGGCAGCAGCGGGGAGCAGGCGTGTGTGGCGTGTGTGGCTGGAGAAAGGCCTGGGCTAAGCCCAGCTTCCTGGTTCCCGGGAGAAGGCCTGGCGGTGACCTTGGCCGCTGGCTCTCCCCAGCGCCCGCCCAGCATTTATAGGGGAGAAGGGGGTGCAAGCCAGCTGGCACCGGGCGCGTCCCCATTTCAGTGCACGGTGAGCCCGGCTGTCTTGTAAAACTCGCTGCAGTAATTGAATCTGGGCAGGCGTCCTTGACGGGAGCTGTTAAATGTGAGAGCCGAGGGGGCCTGGCTTTATGGTGCCTATCCTGAGCCTGTCCAGAGAGGCCAGACTGGAGCTTCTGCCGGCCCCGGGGACGGGGGATGGGATGATCCTGGAGGTGGGGGGGCGGCTGCAGGGGGGACGGTCCCTCAGCCATCTCTCCTCCAGCCAAGGCACTGGCTCTGTGCCGGTGTGGGGCGGATCCTGTGCCTGTCTCTCATCTCCTGGGTAGAAAAGAGGGCACCATGGGGACACGGCCCAGGAAGAGGGCAGTCCCCAGAGTCACCGGAGCAGGCCAGGCAGCGTGAGGCCGGTGCCGGGGCTTTCGCACTGGCGGCCAGGCACTCGGTGGCTGCACCCAGGTAGGAAGCGCTGTGGGCGCAGGAAGGGGTACCCAGCTACAGGGTGACGGGGGACAAGCCAGGGAGCCTCCAGCAACCTCCTCTCAGAGTAGGGATGGGGGGGGAGGTCCGCTCGCACCCGGCAGGGACCAGGCGGGCGGGGCTGGTGCATTATTTAGTTTCCAAAGGTGTCAGTTAGAAGCTAATTAAAAAAGCTATCTGCAGCGCAGCACTATAAAAGAATCATAAAATCCCAATCTCATTGGTTCCACTCAGCTTCCTCGGGTGCAGATCGCCCCATAAAAGGCAGCGACGTGCCGCTGTCTGCGGTCTGCGTTCATGGCGCCCTGGCGGCCGTCCTGTGGTGGGGCCAGGGTGGGGTAAAGCTCTGGGGAGGGGCAGCGGCTGGCCAGGGCAGTGGGCAGAGTGTGCTGGCCACTGGGGGCAGAGGCTCGAGAGCCACCAGTGCCCTGGGCAGGCTGGGTAAGAGCTAGGCTGCAGGTGGCAAAGCCAGACGCCTGCCAGACTCCAGCGCTGAGCCGCACGGTGCCCCCGTCCTCGGTGGCTGCCGGTGTGGGAGCTGGGCTGCGGGTGGGGGCCAAAGCCTCAGGCAGGACCACTCTGAGTTGTCCTGGGGATGAGCCGGGCTTACAGAGGGGCTGCTCCTCCCCGCCGTACGGAGGACCGGAACACTGGCGCTTTATTGTGCACTTACTATGTGCAGCTGCACGGAGGAGCCAGGTCCTGCCCAGGAAGGCCCAGGAGGGGCTGGGAGGAGCCATGGGCCGGCCACACGGGTCCCCCAGCATCACCCAGCACCACCTGCTCCTTGACACCGGGCAGGGAGGGTGAGGAGCAGGCCCTGGTCTGGGCCAGGGGGCTAGATGCCAGCCTCAGCCCCTGAGACCGCGGCGCCTGGCTCCTGGGTGTGGCCGCTGGGGACCCCCAGCCCTGGGCTCTGTGTGGGAGGCCAGGCCCTGCACAGAGGGCATGTGCTCAAAGAAGTCTGTGCCCAGTGTGCCAGCCACCTCGGGGCCGCCCTGGTGCGGCCGGGCCCCGGGCCTGGACCACCGCGGTCAGCTGAGGCTCCAGCAGCTGGGCTGGCTACCAGCGGGGCCCTGCCACGGACACCTGCGGCCTGAGTGGCTGAGGGCTCAGCTGTGGGTGTGCCGGGCCCGTGCTCCGCGCCCGCGGGGGTCGCTCTTCGCCTCTCTGTGTCTCTGTGCAATGGGCTGTCGCAGCGGCTGTCCCGAGGGCTCCTCATCCAGGCACAGGAGCGGTGGCCGCAGAGCACGGCTCCCTCACGCCTGCCCAGTGCAGGGCCGTTCCAGAACCCCTGGGGCCTCAGCACCGCGGGGCTGAGGGGCATGGGTGGGGCAGGGGCGTGTGAGGCAAGGCCGTGGCGGTGTGTTCATCCGCAAGGAGGGCCCCGGGCCCCACTGTCCCTCTGCGTCCCGAGGTCAGACTGAGCTGGTCGTGCAGGGACATGGCTGGCTGGTCACGCGGGAGCCATGCAGGCTGATCTGCGGCTCTGGAGGCCAGGGCAGGTGGGGAGCTATGGCTGAAATTCCTTACCAGAGTCTGGGCTGTAAGCAGCCCTGGGGCCCAGGCTGCCCCTGGGGGGCAGGAGAGGGGAGCGAGGTCCCGCCTGGCCTCCGCATGAGCGCTGCACTGAGCCGGTGGATGGCTTGAGATGGGCGCCAGGCTCAGGATGGAAGCCGGTAATCCATGGTTGGTCCTGGCTCCAGCTGCCCACGTCGCCATGAGCCCGTGGAAGGGTCTCGTGGAGAAGATCACTCCTGCTGGGCACTGGTGGCACATCCCTGGGCCTAAGTGCGGAGAGGCTTGCGATCCACAGAACCTCAGTTTGAAGCCAACCTGGGCAGAAGTCTTCAAGGTTCCTGTCCCACGAACCAGCAAAAAGCTGGGCTGGAAGTGAGGCTCTGGTGGAGGAGTACCAGCTGAGCAAACCAGCCAAGCCAGTGTGAGGCCCTGAGTTCAAATCAGTATGGAAGGAAGGAAGGAAAGAAGGGAGGGAGGGAGGAAAGGAGGGAGGGAGGGAGGAAGGAAGGAAGGAAGGAAGGAAGGAAGGGAGGGAGG
>NW_012267218.1:1122981-1124437 GCF_000151885.1 Dipodomys ordii | reverse complement strand
TGGCCGGTCTGGGGAGGTGGCCGGTCTGGGAGGTGGCTGGTCTTGGGAGGTGACCGGTCTGGGAGGTGGCCGGTCTGGGAGGTGGCTGGTCTGGGGAGGTGGCCGGTCTGGGAGGTGGCTGGTCTTGGGAGGTGGCTGGTCTTGGGAGGTGGCCGGTCTGGGAGGTGGCTGGTCTGGGAGGTGGCTGGTCTGGGAGGTGGCCGGTCTGGGAGGTGGCTGGTCTTGGGAGGTGGTTGGTCTGGGAGGTGGCCGGTCTGGGAGGTGGCTAGCCAGGTGGGGACGGGAGGTGAGAGCAAGGCCTTGGCCTGGTGCAGCGTCCGGCAGACCTTCTCAGCCTTCGGGAAAACTCTGTCTCTTTCTGGAAGTGAGGCTTTGGTGTTGCCAGCACGGTGGTTTGCCATAGATTCTAAAGTTTCATAAACATTTGACCTCCAGTCTCCAGGGTTCCTTTTGGGCTTCCTCATGGAGAGGGGGGTGTTTTCACCTGGTACCTGGGAAACCACAAGCCGGATGGGCAGTGTGGGCTCCCATGTCCCTCAGGGTGGCCTCACCGGTCCCTGGAGATGTCCCCTGTCAAACATGGTAGTTCTACTGCACAGTCAGATTGGGGGCACAGAGAGGGGCTTTGGCAGGAGGGAGGAGAAGGCGTCTGGCACAAAGCGCCCTGGGCCGTGGAGGCCTCTCCTCAGGACAGTCCTGAGGCCAGGCAGGCCGTGATCAGAGGTTGGATGCCCGTGCTGAGGGCCCAGGCTTCAGTTTTGGGCCTTGATGGCCGTGTCTCTAAAGGGCTCCAGAAGCAGCAGCATTGCAAGGTCGAGTGGCGTGGAGCTCCAGGAGTGTGGGGAGCGTCCAGTGCAGCTGCTGCCCGGAGGCCAGCGGCTGCCTCCCAGGGGAGCGCTGGGCGGTGGGCGCTGCCCAGGACACAGTGGGGGTCCAGGCAGCACTGAGGCACCGAGGAGGGCCCTCCCTTCCCACAGCAGCTTCTCAGGAATGTGCGGGGTGGCACCCTGCCCCGAGCAGGCGTGCTGGCCCGCGCCCTGGGTCTGGCTATGCCGCCCGGCCATGGAGAGCATGGATCCCTCCGGGCTGAGCTGAAGCGTGTTCCTGGGGAGCGGAGTCCCGTGCCCCCTGGTGGGGCTGAGCTGGCACTGATCAGGGAGACCACTCTGCTGTGTGCTGGCCGGGGCCATGGGTTGGGGCGGTATATAGCCAGACACCCAGAAACCTTCGGGGCTTCAGAGCAAGCGTGGCGGGGACAGTGACCAGGAGGGCTGTTGGGGTGCCCACCCTGCTCAGGTCGGGGGAGGGGCCCACGTGGCAGGGAAGGCCTCCCGGCTCCCGGCACCCTGGACATGGAGAGCCAGGACTGACTTCAATGAGCACTAGATGGTGAGCCTGGCCTCAGGCAGGGGGCAGCCCGGCCTGGCCCAGCCCTGCCCTGCCCAGGAGTGCAGGA
>NW_012267218.1:1115760-1119685 GCF_000151885.1 Dipodomys ordii | reverse complement strand
GGAGGGAAGGGGGCCAGGGGGGGAAGGGGATCCGGGGGCGGGCAGGGAGGAGCTACGGGGTGTGCAGCACTGGCTTACAGAAAGCCCACAGGCTGAGGTGGGCGTGGGCCATGTTAGCGTGGCCCTGGCCTCTGGGTCAGGATGAGGCCGAGGCCCTGCGGGGACCGTGGCCGGGTCTGGCCCGTGTGGGCCCTGTGGGCACCCTGCACGCTGCCTGCTTCTGCTCCCGGCCTGCCTCTTCCTGAACTGGCAGGTATTTCCTTCAGCCAAAGTCCCCACGGCTGCAGGGTCTGCATGCCTGGAGCGGGTGCGGACCACAGCCCCAAGAAGGCCACCAAGCCCTGGGGCCTGGCCGGAGGGACCCCAGCCTTCTAGGCAGAGGCCTCCAAGCTTCCAAGAAACTTCTGTCAGTTCATACTTGGGCCTGGGCCTGGCTGGGGCTGGGGGCTCAGAGGAGAGCTGTGTCCCAGCCCGTGGGGTCCCCGCAGGGCCCTCAGGCCCCTGTGTGGAGGGCTGGGGGCTGGGGCGCACACAGTGGGACTCTGTGGAGGGCAGCCTGGCCAGGGCCCCTGTGGACCTGCAGGAGTTGGGGGCTCCCACGCGTCCTGGCAGGGGCTGGGGACGCTTGTCCTTGTCCAAGCTAGCTTCTAACACCTGGCGGAGCAGGTGGCCCAGCAGGTGAACCTGGCCCGGGGCTGGAGATGCCAGAGCATCACAGCTAGATTGAGAATCACAGGTGTGCACACATCACACCCCATGCCCGGCCTGGTACCATGGAGCCCAGCATTCCCTCTGTGGTGGGGGAGAACTCTGGAGAGCAGGATCTACACCCTGAGCCCTTCCGAGGTCACAGCTGGACCTGGGCCTGGAGACTGCAGTCAGCTCTGGGGGCCCTGGACTCCCCCCACCAGTCCTGGGTCCGCGGCCGCAGAGGCCCTCCTTGGTGGCCGAGCCTTCCTAACCCAGGCTGCCGAGCTGGGCGGGAGCCAGGGCGGTGCTGTGGGCTCCTGGCTGTGTGACTCAGGGATTCAGCTGGTGTGGCGGAGGGCACGGCTCTGAGATCCGTGGGCTCCTCTCTGTGTGGCGGGTGGCGGGGTGGCAGAGGGAGCCGGTGAGGAGGGCTTTAGGGGAGGGCTGTTATTAGATCACCTCATTTGCAAACAATAAATGTCAGCGAGCAGGAGACCCTCCACGGACCCCTGAGGAGGCAAACGCAGCCTTTGTCTGCCTCTGCCCCTTATTAGAACAGCCTCAGAGCCAGGCAGATAAACAAGACAATTAAATATAAATGATGTCATCTCCCTCACTCATTCGCATTAATGAGGCGCCAGGGCCCAGGCGGAAGCTGGAAAGGCCGAATCCGATTAAAAAGCGACCAAGAGGCGGTGTGGACCGTTCCGTTGTGGCAGCGGAACAGGGCCTGGGTCGCCTGGTCGCTGAGACCCTCCGGGTGGCTTTCACAGGGGCTGCGTTTAACCAGCGAGTGTTCACCGTCCGTCTTGAGCCCCTTGTTGATGGGGACGAGGCACCCGGGTGAGAAGGGATGGCCCCAGTTCCAGGCCAGACGTCCTACGTGCCGCCCCGCGGGGAGACGCAGGCCGCGGCCAGCGCCCGGGGCAGGGCGCCCTCCCTCCAGGGCCGCTAGGGCCCGGGCCAGCGCCCTCCTCCTCGGCTCGCAGGGCAGGATGGCAGCGGTGTGCGGGGAGCCCACACCGAGAGGCAGAGTCAGCCACTGCCCGCGACGTGGCGCACACAGATGCTGGGGTGTGGGGAGAGAGCACCGTCAGGTGACACTTCCTCTCGTCGGAGGAAGCCGTTTGCTGTGTCTGGGTGGTGCCCAGAGGCCTGGGCCTCCACGCGTCCCGCATTCCCGGGGGCCCCTCCGAGCCTCCCGTGGGGCCCTGCGCCACCGACTGCCCTCCTGTGTACCCGCGAGTCACGGGGACCCTGTGGCAACCCAACCGCAGGAGGCCCCGCCTCACCGGAGGAGCCCCCGGTCCGGTTACTTCCTCCCAGGGCCTCGGAGCCGAGGGGCTGCATCTGCCCGTCTGCCTGGCCTCCAGCCCATGTGTCCCAGACCCTCTGTGACGCCCCAGGGAGGTGTCTGTACTTGTGGGAGCACCGGCTCCTCCCCGTGGGTGCTGTCCGGGCACGCACAAGACCACCCTGCTGGGCTCAGGGAGCCTGGGGACAGGGACCTGAGGCCCACCGGGCCCGTGCTGGACCTTGCTCGGCTCTCTGCCCGCCTGCCCCCAGGGAGGATGTCCTTGGGCACCGGCGAGCGTGTCTGCCACCCTGTTACCCTCAGCTTGGACCGCGGTGGGCGCTCGGCTCCTGTGGTGCCGTTCCACCACGAGGGTGCCGAGCCTTGCGAGATGGATTCTCTGCAGATGATCGCATTGCCTTGTGCTTTTTATTCCTTAGCCTGTTAACATAGTGAGTGACAACGGTTGGTTTTCAAATGCTAAGTCAGCCTCAAATTGCGGAATAAAACCTTTGGTCATGGTGGATAAATCTTTTTATGCACTGCTGGCTTCTATTTGCAAATATGTTGTTAGAGGTTTTGTGTCTTGTTCATGGGGTTGCAGTCTGTAGTTTGATCTCTCTTGGGCGTATGATTGGCAGATTTTGTTTCCTTTGAGATTTGTTTTTGATGCATACGTTGCGCTGTTTTACAGTGGAGGAACCTGAGCGAGTGCTCCGTGCACACCTTTCAATCTCAGCACCGGGAGGTCGAGGCAGGGCTGGCAGAACTAAACAAGCAGGTGAAAAGATCAGGTGGGGGGCCTTGCTTGTGGGTGGAAAGGTTGTTCTGTTTACTTAGGGGATGGACGGCGGTCTGTCCTCTCTGCCTGGCCTCGCTGGGGTCCGTGGTCTTGGGATCAGCACTATTCACAGAAGGACGAGTGAGAGAGGCCAGCAGATAGGCCCGGGGAGAAGGGCCGAGCCTGGTGCCCAGGTCCGAGGACTGGCTCTGCCCCTGTCCTGGCAGGGGGCTTCTCCACGGCTAGACAGAGTGCCGTGGCCCGCTGGGGGAAGGGACTGACTGGATGCGCGGCCACCGCGGTCACCCTGCTTCCCTGCTGCTGCCCGCCGCCCTGGCCAGGCTCCCGGTCTCCCGCGCGCCCGCCCGCCCGTAGCCCGGTCATGCCACACGCCTGAGCGAGGTTGTAATTGGAAAGCCTGACCAAGGGCTTAAATTAAAAATCAAATACTAGAGCACCAGTGATGTTTAGATAACTAAAATTAAAACCTAATTGAATTTTCCCAGGGAAAAATATCTTGTGGAAATTTAATTACGGAAGCAAAAGACAGGGTTTTTAAAAATAGATATATATGGTTTTTAATTCAGGGTTATTTGCAAAGCAAGCTGCTGGGA
Organism: Dipodomys ordii; assembly: GCF_000151885.1. Lineage (NCBI taxonomy): Eukaryota > Metazoa > Chordata > Mammalia > Rodentia > Heteromyidae > Dipodomys > Dipodomys ordii. The sequence goes on along the minus strand of NW_012267218.1, from coordinate 1,116,306 downwards.
GGAGGAGGGAAACAGAGAGGCCCATGGGGGCCCTGGGCTGCAGAGCTGGGCAGGGTCTCCAGGGCGAGGCAGGCTCTCCAGGGCGGGGCGGGGTCTCCAGGGCCGGGCAGGGTCTCCAGGGCGGGGCGGGGTCTCCAGGGCCGGGCAGCACCCTCACTGTGGCCACGCAACGGCAGGCCACATGTCCCTTCTTTCTTCTGCGTGGGAAAGGCAGTGCTGACGTGGCTCCATGCTCCTGCACCAGGCTGGCTCTGAGCACGCCTGTGGACCACCACAGCAGCCCACGCTAGTGGTGGCCACCACGAGGCCCTGGGGGGTGGCAAGGCCACGCTGGACATGGAAGCTTCCGGCACTGCAGCGGCTCTGAGAGGCTGCCGCACAGCTGGAGCCGGCGTGTGTCAGGAACGAGCCCTGTGCAGGGCCCAGGTCCAGCTTCCTCACTGTGCCCCAAGGTCTGCTCTGCGCTCACCCAGCCTCAGGCATGGGGCTTCTCCATGCTGGCCCTGTGCGGTCTCCAAGGCCTGAGCCCTCCCACCCCTCCCCTCC
>NW_012267218.1:1108318-1115360 GCF_000151885.1 Dipodomys ordii | reverse complement strand
GGCACAGCCCACCTCGGTCTTCCAGGTTCCCTGGGGGGTCCACTTACTGCCTGTCCGCTGACGGCGTGGCCCACCCGTGCTGGGCTCTGGCTGGAGGAGAGGACGGCCTGGCGGAGGGGGCTCGGGGAAGGGGAGAGATGTGAAGGAAAACATGTCTGGTTGCTGCAGCAGAGCCCTGACCGCAGCCTCCTCCCCTCCCCAGAGCAAATTGGTCTCCGAATTCACCAGCCTCCACACTTGAAGTGCACAGAGGGAAAAATATGGGTTTTAAATGCATAGAACCTTTTTACAGGGGACATTCACCAAGGATAATCTGACATTGTGAATAAAAAAAATTAGGGGGAAAAAAAGCCCTTCTGAAGGCCAGCCTCCTGGAGGGCACCGGGCCGCGCCCCGGGGGAGGCCGGGACAGACAGCGCATCCCATCCTCAGGGGTCCCCTCCCCGGGGCCACGCCTGGCCCTCACCCAGCCTCTGCCCAGACCAAGCCTACATCCTAGGGAGCAGGGTGCCCGGCAGATGGGGGGAGAATGGAGGGAGGGGCTGGGAGCCGCCCGAACCCCGCAGGAGAGGGCAAAGCGTCCAGGGTCTGGGTCGGCGGGCTGGCAGGCAGGGCTTGCCTGGCCGGGGGGACTGCGCCCACCGGGTGGGCTGTGGACAGGTCTCAAGGAGGACTTTTTGAAATTTTTTTCAGACCCTGCCTCAGAGATAGTGACGCCTCTTAAAACGTTGTAATTAAAACCCTCTCTGTTCACAGCAATAAATCCACGCCGCAGCACAACTTTCCTGCAAAACGACCTTGCAGCCTGATGCTTTCCGGAGCGGGGTTATGCTCTCCCACCTTGTGGCCGGACACGCGGAGCACGGACCCAGCCTTCCCAGGATCCCAGCTCACACCACCCCTCGGGTCAGCCGCAGGCCTGGCACCATGGCCGGGCTCCCAGGCCCGGAGGCCCGGCCCCACCCGCCTCCCTGGGCCTTCTTCCCCAGGAGCACGCACCGGGCTTTTTAAGTGGTTTAAGAAAGCACGGAGGTTTAATGTATTACAGGAATATAATTGCATTTTTATTGCTCATTACTTCTGAGTTAATTACACAGCAACCGCAGTATTGACATCAGGTGAAGCCATGGACATCGGGATATGGGCTGTAGCCCGGCTGGGTTTGGGGGCCTTGTGGGCCCCAGCCGGGCTCAGGGGCGCAGGGGGCTGACGCTGCCCGTCTGCAGCAGGACTGCAGCAGGAGGGGCCGACCGGGCTGAGCTTCTATGAAGCTCTGCCTTGGCTGGCTCTGCCTGCCCGCTTACCCCACTTGCCTGGGTGCTGACATTCTCCTGGGTCTCCGGGGGCCTTCCCGGCCGGGCAGCCGGTGTCCTCCACCCAGGCTGCGGGCAGAGAAGATGGGTCTAGCCAGGAGGACTCCCGGGTTCTGAGTCCCTCCCCCCCGGCCCCCCGCATTGCTCCCAGCCCTCTTGGTGCTGGCTGTGGTCTGGGCAGGCCCCAGGGCGGCCCTGCCCTCCACACGGCTGCTTATCCCAGGGCACCAATCAGAAAAACAAAGGATGTCTAAGAATCTGCCTACCTCCTGAGAGGTGGTAGGGCCGGAGCCGCAGGCCCAGGAGCCTTCATGGCTCAACCCGGAGGGGCATGCGGGTTCAACCTGCCATGCCATCACAGATCACATCGTGTTTATATACAACACACACACACACACACACACACACACACACACAGGGTCCCGGCCGCTCACTGCGGCCTCTCCTCCTGCAGCCAGCCTGCCTGCCCCTCAGTGCTCAGGGAGTCCTGCTGGACTGCTGGTCCTGGGGCTGATATGGTGGCTGAGTTCCGTGACAGGGATAGTGACACGCAGCGTGGCCTTTCCAGAGGCCACGGACGCCGCTGGGCCCACGGCGGCCACGGCTGAGTGCCACAGATGGCAGCTGCCCGCCCACCAGCCCTCGCCAGCCACTTCCCCACAACCCGGGGCAGGAGGCCTTGCCTGGAGGGCACGTGCGTGTGCGAGCATGAGGGTGTGCATGTGAGCAGGACGTGCACACTGCATACGTATACACAATTATCTGAATGGACTCACAGATGCATGAGTGTGAACAGGGCAGTGTACAGTCCGCGGGTGTGAGGGTCATAGGTGTGAGTGCATGTGGGTGTGAGTGTGCACATGTGTGTTTGCAGGGTACAGGAGTGTGGGTACCTGTATGTGTTCAGTGTACGTGGCCGTGAGTGTATGTGTGTGCATTTGCAGTGTACATGGCTGTGGTGTGGGTGCTCACACTCCAGGGAATGCGTGTAGGAGGCGTGCTGTGGTGTGGGTGTTCACACTCCAGGGAATGCGTGTAGGAGGCGTGCTGTGTGTGGTGTGGGTCACTCCAGGGAATGCGTGTAGGAGGCGTGCTGTGTGTGGTGTGGGTGCTCACACTCCAGGGAATGCGTGTAGGAGGCGTGCTGTGGTGTGGGTGCTCACACTCCAGGGAATGCGTGTAGGAGGCGTGCTGTGGTGTGGGTGCTCACACTCCAGGGAATGCGTGTAAGAGGCGTGCTGTGGTGTGGGTGCTCACACTCCAGGGAATGCGTGTAGGAGGTGCTCCGACCCCAGTGGGCCCGGCTGGTTCATCCATCTGCGAGTGGCAGCTTGGTGCCAGCCCCGACTGCGGGGTGGCTGCCACGTCAGCAGGGGTGTGGTCTGTCGCCGTGCGTGCAGAAGCCGGGCCGTTGCTCCTGCAGGCGTTTCTCACAGTGAGGCGCAGGAGCCCTGGGAGGGAGCTGTGGATGCTGCTTGCAATCCCGGGTCTTGGCAATGGCATCTCATTTGGCTTCAACTCCTTGCAGTCGCGTGTGGTGCATGTAAAGATATTAACTGTACAAATTTCTCCAGGGACCACACCAAGTGCCTGGATCTGGAAGCTTCCACCACAGAGGCTCACTGTCTCATAATTCTGGGGAGCGGTGCGGTGGGCAGGGCGGCCCCCGGGTGTGAGGAGAGGCCTGTCCGTGTCCCCCTCCCCGTGGCTTCCTCAAGGAGCCTCGTTTCCTTGCGGCTGCGTTCTGAGGTCTCAGAAGGATGTCCATTCGCGGTGGTGCGGCCTTCTCTCTCAAGCGCCTCTTCAAAGGCTCTGGAGGCCTCCAGACGCCGCCGCGCGAGGCCCGGGGCTTGGGGACTCCGCCAGCACATTTGGGCCCATCATGCCAACAGGGAACGGCCGGGTGTGGACGTTGTCGGGAGTCGCTGAGCCCGTGCGGATGGCTCGCGCTCGGCCGCTGTCCCACGGCCCCGTCCTCGGGAAGGCTTGAGTGGGCATTTCTCCACGGAGCCCCGGGGCCATGCTGGGATGTGATGATCCCGTCTGGAACTGCAAGGGCCGTTGTTGCTGGAGCATCATTTCTTCTAAACCTCCCTGGCCCCAGGTAAGAGAGGCGAGCTCCTAGGATTGCTTTTTTTTTTCTTTTTTGAAAGAAAAATCCATCAGGAGTTCACGCCAATATTTCCCACTTAAATGCGTGATTGCAGTGGTTCTTGATTTTTGAATGCATACGTTTCTCCTTTTATGCCGGGAATCTTGGTTCCTGATGACATCTGCATAAATGCTCCCCTCCCCCACCCCTACCCGCAAGGCCTGACGAGCACTTCTCACGGTGCCCTCCAGGGGGCGCCCATCTCCCCAGCGGCACGGCTCCCCCTGCGGGGCCCTCAGGAGTTCCTGGGACCAAGGCCAGTTCCCACCCTAGAGCCCCAGACTCAGCCAGCTCTCGCCTCAGGCCCGGCCCCCTCACACGGTCAAAGGGGGCGCCCAGGTTCACCCCATGTGTGTCAAAGGTCAAGCAGTGCAGAGTTGGTGTCAGGGGCAGAATGACACCCGAGATGCGGGGCCCTGGGCCGGGCGGGGTCTTAGGGCGATGGAGGCTGAGATGGTGGCGTCGCATGCGTTTGCAGCTCTGTCGCTTGTCTCTGTTCATCCCTGAATCACCGTCGTCGGGGGATGTGCCCGGTGAACCCATCCACCCGTGTGGTCACTGCCAGGCCTTGGCAATTCTGAATTAAGTCGCCGTACGCATCTCCAAGGGAACGCAAGTCTTCCACCCTGTTTGGAGTTTGGCTGTCAGGTGGACGTAGCCGAATCCCGCGGTGGCCTCCTGTGGGTCCCCAGGCGCCCCGTGGCACGTCGCACGCAGGCCGAGCCATCTGCTCAGAGCTGAGGCCTAGTCTTAGATAGAGCCCCTCTCCTGCCGCCCGGTTTTCTTACTGTTGAGTTTTATGTTTGGGTATCAGTCCTTTATCAGCGATGTGTTTTGCAAAGATTTTCTTCCCCATCTGTGACTCTTTCTTTCTCTCAATAGAGACTTTCACCGAGCAGAAGTTTTATGATTTAATTCTGTTCATAATTACATGAAATATTTACGAGACATAGAGACGGCACTGTCAGAAAGTCAGGCTGCTTCCCCCCTCCCTGCGGGTGGCTGCTCCCGTCTGACTTTGGTTCATTTCTTCTTTTCTTCTGTAAAGGGCACGTCTCCCGCAGCACCTCGCCCTGCCCTTTTTGTTTTGTTTCACATTATTTTGTCATTCTACTTTATTTATTTATTTTATTGACACGGACTAGTTGAACAGAGGTTTGTCCCAGCCCTCTGCTCACGTACAAAGCATCCCGGTCACATCACCCCTGTCTGCCTCCTCTCCCCTCTCCCCTTCCCTCCCCGAGTCTCCTCCAGCCCTGTGTTCCATTTCCACAGGGGTTTTGTTATCAGGCGTCTGTATTCTCCTCCCTCTCCCTCCACACAGCTCAAGCCTCTCCCACCCAGGTCTGCTCCAGGCAGGAAATGTTCCGATTCCCGCTGGTCTTTATGAAGGTCTGTGCTCCTCATCTGGAGCCGTTCCTGGCAGTACCTCACACACGCGTGCACCATGTTTGAATCAGGTGGATCCTGTGTGTGTGTGTGTGTGTGTGTGTGTGTGTGTGCAGACACATTGATCCTACACGTGCATACACACAGATTTATGGCTCAGGTCTAACTTCCGTGTGTCCTTCGTCCTTCTGAGCTCATCCTGCTTGTAAGCTTCAAATTCTGCCTTGCAGCGCCATGGGGGGGGTGTTCAAGGTCACAGGGAGTCACAGGTCACAGGCAGGCAGGACCCCCTTGCAGACCTGCCCCTCTCAGCCGCCAGCTGAAGGGCAGGCGCCGTCCCGCACAGCAGTGCTCTGCGCTCTTCCCAGCGTCTGGGATTCCTCACAGTTTGGGGGAACTGGGGTCCCCACCAGGGCCCCTGAGGCGCCTCCCACGGCCTCCCCGGAGGAGCGTGTGCTGCCTCCTCTTGCATTCTTTCCACTGCGGCAGGCGGCAGGCGTGGCCCGGCATGGCTGCACGCTCTGCCTGGTGGGTGGCATGCGTGGCCCGGCGTGGCTGCACGCTCTGCCTGGTGGGCAGCATGCGTGGCCCGGCGTGGCTGCACGCTCTGCCTGGTGGGTGGCAAGTGTGGCCCGGCGTGGCTCCATCACGCTCTGCCTGGTGGGCGGCATGCGTGGCCCGGCGTGGCTGCACGCTCTGCCTGGTGGGTGGCATGCGTGGCCTGGCGTGGCTCCATCATGCTTGCTTTCCTGGGAGGAAGCCCTGGTTCTGTCTCTGTGACTGTGTGGCACTGGCACTGGTGTCCTGACTGACGCGATGTGTAGACAAGACCCCCCCTCCCCCGGCTGCTCTCTATGCTGGGCCTCTGGCGTCTTCAGGAAGCCAGGAAGTCCCGCCCGTGGGGGCCTCCGGGATGAGGCCTTTTACGGTAAAATCACTTCGATCTCGACGTCCTTTGAACAAAACCACTGAGAAACCAGTGGCTGCTGCCACGGGCAGCATGTGAAGCTCCTCCGTGGTCCACGTTAGCACTCAATAAGGCGGCAGCTTCCACGACGCGGCAGGTTTGGCGGAGTGACACACACCGTGTCCTGATCCAATCTGGCCTGGCATCCATCAGATTTTACACCTACTTCCAAACAACACCTGCGCTGCGTTCAGCTCTGTAACATTTTCAGTGGGATTTGAACCCAGCCCCAGTCACACTGTGAGGATGGCTGAGGCACACTGGGGGGAGGGGGGCCATTGGTGACCATCGGCCCCAGGGACAGGCGAGTGGCCCCGGCGGGCTGCCCCCCCCCGCCCAAGCCAGCAGCTGCGGGGAGCAGGTGCGGGTCAGCACACGTGGCGCGGTCCAGACACCATCACCTCCTGAGCCGCCGGCGATGTCCCCGCCCCGCCGCGCAGCGCCCGGCCGCCGTGTAATTGGACCATTCAAAAGTAAATTATCTGCAGCTGGAAACAAGACACTGCCTTTTAACTCGGGCATTATAAGGTCAGGACTCAAGACATCACGGGGAAAAGCATTTATTGAAAAGTGATGGGAAAATGAAATTTAAAATTCAAAGCCTGTGCGGGGTGGTGAGGCTGTGGGGGGCGGCTGCTCCCCGAGCCCCACCGGCTCCGGAGTTTTATTTGCATCTTCATCTTGCTGACGCCGGAGCGTGCAGTGGGAGGTGACTCTAGTATCCATCTGATGAGAAATAAATCTTGGGACAAAAGCGGCAGCCCTTCGCACGCCCCACCCAGAGCGTGGAAGGCGCTGTGCGCCCGCAGATCCCCGGAGGCAGGACGCTGGCCCAGCGCGGGTTCCAGGCCCCTGCCTCAGTTTTTCTCCTTGCCTTGGGCAGCCAGCTTGCATTCTGCATTTCAGGCTTTGGGCGGGACTGCTCAGGCTGCAGGGGTGCAGTTGGACTCTGTTTCTTTGAGAAGTGAAGGGGTTTTCTTGACCCTTTAATGGCAAGCCCACCCCTCCCCCCCCAAACCCGCAAATCCATTTCCCACCCTCTGCCATTGTCATTGTGAGAACGTCACTCGTCACTCGAATGGAGTTTTAAGCCCGAGCCCCTCTGCGATCAGCAGCGCCCCCCACAGCCGGGCTCCCCGAGGGCCACCAGCTGCTCACTTCCGTTAACCACGCCTCCAATGCAGGACGCCTTGGCTGTTTCTAGGTTTTGGCTACAACACA
>NW_012267218.1:1103845-1105708 GCF_000151885.1 Dipodomys ordii | reverse complement strand
GCACATGCTAAACTATTGTATTGATTCTAATTTCATGTCATTCCCCTTTGTACTTAATCATGCAAACTGCAGACAATAGAGCGCTTTCTCCTTTCTTCCCAACACATTTACCAAGACACTGGGTGGGTCTGGCTGTGGACGGGACCAGCATCGTGGGGGCCGCGGGTCTCGGTGCCAGGGCAGCTGTAACACAATGTCCTAGACGAGCCATTTGCAAACCACACACCTTCCCTGCTCTTGGTCCTGGAACCCGGGCACCAGGGTCCCGGCTGGAGATCTGCCGCCGGCGGGCACAATCATCTCCCAAAGGCCCGCTCCAGACTCCGCTGGGGACTCGGTTTCAGGCCATGGGCTTGGGGAGTGCACACATTCAGACCAGAGCCGCCTTTACAAGAACCTAAATATTGTGCATAAACAAACACATAGAGACGGAAACATGGAACCGAGTGCTTAGCTCACATGTGGGTCAGAGCGAGGAGGGAACAGAGGCACGATGGGAATCTGTGGCCTGATCGAGACGTTGGGGTGCGGTCTGGATCACCCACAAGCTCACGGAGGCCACCCCAGTGCTGCCTGCAGGCTGGAGGCGAACATGGCCCTGGCTCTGCACCCTGGACCCCAAGGACACCCGAGAAGCTTCCCGAGTAAGAATCAGGCCTGCTAGACTGCCTGGCCTCCGGCCGGGCCACGCCTGGCGGTGGAAGTCCCTGCCAAGCATGCCAGGGGTAGGGCCGCCCATCGGAAAGCCGCAGGAAGCAGTATAAGAGTTGAGTCGTGCACCGGGACCAGCATGTGGTTAATTCATGGTCTGCAGAATTAAAGCTGTTCTGGGGTTCACCATCACTCACGGGCCTGGAGTTATTTATTGGACGCTGTCAGCATGGAGGAAATCAGAAACTCAGGTCAGGAGAAGTCAAGTCGTACACCCCAGGGGCCGGAGGGCCGGGGTGACAGTCCCGGGGACCAGGACCTCCCTTCCCACGCGAGGCGTCCGCGGCTCCGTGTGGTGTGCACTCGGCACCGCGCCCGATATCCAGACTCAGCTCCCAGGCCCCAGGGACGGCGGGCGGCCCCCCTCGCCCCTCACGGGGGCCGGGCATCCGCGGGGAGCCCGCTCCCCCTCACTGCACACTGGCAGGGGCCACCTGAAGAGCCCTGAGGGGGCGCGGTTTGGCAAGGTGACATGGCCACCACAGCGGGGTTGAGAGCGCTTCGGGGACTCTGCGGGCCTCTCCCCGGAGCCGGGGCTGCAGGCGGGCAGGCCGGGCCGCGCTCCTCAGACAGGTAATGAGGCGGCTGCTGTCTGGGTGGTGTGGGTGGCGTGCATGGTGACAGACAGGCTCACGCTCCGCAGCTGCCTAACGAGCCGGGCGCGGGGGCCGGTGGCCCGCAGGCCCATCGCTGAGCAAATGGCCCGTGTCCACCCTCACGCTCCCATCCGCGGGCCGGCCCGGGCGGTGGGAGCAGGAAGCGCTCCCCCCCCCTGCTCCCCATGGCAGCCGCTGGTCCCCAGGTCGGTGGGCGACGCTGTCACCCACGTTAGTGCTGAGAGCCCCGGGGTCCCCCTGGGCCCTACCGCCCCCCGGAGCAGAGCGTGGCTCCGGGGAGCTCCCCAGGGCCCCCGGTCATGGCCTCCGCTTCCCGCTGCTGCCGGGGCCATTCTGGCTCTTCTCCCTCTCTTTGGGACCTCCCAGCTTGGGTTGGGAGTTGGAATCCTGGGGTCCTGCGAAGCTGCGGGTGCCCGGAATGCACTGGAAATGTCATGTTTTGAGGGGACCGCCTCAGAGCAGCGGTCAGGCGGGCCCGGCCTCCCGCCCAGCCTCAGGGCCTCGGACACAGCTCAGACGTGGGGCGAGGGGGCCC
>NW_012267218.1:1093742-1097105 GCF_000151885.1 Dipodomys ordii | reverse complement strand
TTAAAAAAAATTCTCCCTACCCCCCAAAAAAGTTGGTGAGGTGACAGATATGTTAATCAGCTGCATCGACTCTCTGCAAATGTATACATAGATCAAAAATCCCATCACGCTCCATAAATATACGTAATTATTGTTTGTCAATTAGAGATGAGTATTTTTTTTAACTTTTCCAAAAAAATCTGGTAAGTCTGATCAAGAAAGAGGCAAGCACACATACGTAGCCGGTTCTATAGAGACCATCGCTATAAATCATATCCATTTTACAAGTTTAAGAAGAGAAAGGCTTCTAAGCTGGGTGCCAGTGGCTCACACCTTAGTGTGGGTACTCGGGAGGCTGAGTGTGAGGCGATCTCGAGTCAAGGCCAGCCTGGGGGAAGGCACTGGAGACCCTCCCACCCCAGTTTCAGGGGAGGCAGAGAGGGGAGGATTGTGGTGCGAGGCCAGTTCTGGAGGCTTCCTTGCAACAGGAATGCACTGGGCGTGGCGGTGGAATGTACCAGTCTTCCCAGCTAGGACAGGGTGTGTGAAATGGAGGAGCGAGCCCCAGACACTGTCCAGGCAAGGTTGAGACTCGATCTCAAAATAACAGAGTGAACAACAAAAAGCTGGAGGAGCCAGGCACCGGTGCTCACGCCTGTCATCCCAGCTACTCAGGAGGCTGAGATCTGAGGATCACAGTTCAGAGCCAGCCCAGGCAAGAAACTCCAGGAGACTCTTATCTCTGATAAACCACTCAGAAAACTGCAAGTGGTGCTGTGGCTCAAGTGGTAGAGCGCTCGCCTTGAGCTGAAGAGCTGAGGGACAGTGCCCAGGCCCAGAGTTCAAGCCCCCAAAAAGCTGGCCACTGGCAAGGCTGTCTGACTAGCAAACACGAGGCCCTGGATTCGAATCCCAATACTACCATCAAAGAAAGAATTTCAAGTGCTATTATAAATCAATTTATGTTAATACATTGCATGTATTTTATGAAATGGACAAGTTGCACAGTCCGGGGCTGTGGCTCAGCAGGGTGTGCTGCCTGGCTTGTGCAAGGCCCTGGGTTCGACTCCCAGCACTGCCAATCAGCCACAAATCCCAAAGCTCCTTCTGGCAAGAAGAAGAAATGGAAAATCTTCTCTTGTGGCTATTAAAGAATTTGAGGTTAAAAGCCTCTGAACTCATGAAGTCTAGATAGACTCTATTCACAACTTTGACAATATTTAAGGAAAAAATATCGCAAAACTTGATTCCAATGTCTTTGTGAGAGTAAATAGCAAGGACAGGTCTTCCGCGCTTTACCTTCGCGGATGACCCTCATGTTACTGGAAGTAGAGCGGGGTTGGGACCTGCAGCCGGGCCCTGCCAGCGGCCTGTGCCCAGTGACCGTCGGGGTTTGGAGACGCCTTCCCATGCACCCCTGACCCTCCTGCGGCTCCGAACAGAGCGGCCATGGCGCCGCCTGGAGGAGGAAGTCCAGTGCTCTTGGCCTGGGCCCCCTGGACCCCTGGATTCTGGGCCACTGCAGGGGCAGGGGGTGGGGAGGGGGACCGGACAGCAGGCTGGTCCCTCGTGGGTGTTGGGGCATCAGGAGATCAAGGTCAGTGCTACCCGGTCAGCTCCATGCCCACAGCGCTGGGCTTGTCAGAGGACAGCTGCCAGGCCCCGGAGTCCGCAGGGCTCCTGAACCCCAGGAGCGGCACTGCCCACGCCTGACTCACCAGCCCTGTGAGGGGGTGGGGTGCGGGGTGGGGGTGTGGAGGTGAAGGGTGTGGGCCTCCCTGTGGGGTGAGGGGTGGGGTGTGGAGGTGAGGGGTGGGGGTGGGTGGGGCATGGGAGGTGTGGGGTGGGGGTGGGTGGGGGTGTGGAGGTGAGGGGTGTGGAGGTGTGGGGTGGGGGTGGGTGGGGCATGGGAGGTGAGGGGTGAGGGTGTGGAGGTGAAGGTGGGGGTGTGGAGGTGAGGGGTGGGGGTGGGTGGGGCATGGGAGGTGAGGGGTGAGGGTGTGGAGGTGAGGGGTGGGGAGGTGAGGGGTGTGGAGGTGAGGGGTGGGGGTGTAGAGGTGAGGGGTGGGGGTGGGTGGGGGTGGGGAGGTGAGGGGTGGGGAGGTGAGGGGTGGGGGTACAGACCGCCCTGCAGGGGAGAGTGGGTGAGGGCTGTGGAGAGGGGTGCTCCGGTCCCGCCAGCCCGGGGACGGGGGAGTAAGCCTCTGGAAGCACAGAACAAAGGCTGGCGTGTTTGTCCACCCCGTGGGCTGAGCACACGGCCAGGACCCCTCGCAAAGCCAGGTGGCCAGAATATGGCTGTGGGCGCCTCTCATTTATTTCCGCGGTGGGCGGTGCGGGCAGGCATGGCGGCCGCACTGCGGACACGCGGGGGGCCGGGGGCTGGGCTGCACGCTCGGGAAGAACCCCACAGCAGAGACGCTGCACCGGGGTCACCCCAGCAGCTTCCCCCACCGAAACCTCACGTGACTGCTTTCTTCTGGCCTTGACCATGACGGCCAAGCCCAGATCCCAGGTTCCTCCCCCTGCTCCGGCTTGACTGTCCCCCTCCCACCCCGTCCTCACAGCCCCAGCGCCCCCCACCCTGTCCCCGAGCTCCGGGGCTGGCTCTCTGGGCCGTCCTCCGCTGTGATCTACCATGCACACGTGACTCCTGAGGACTCTGATCTTCGTGGATGCCAGGCCTGGCCGGCTCCCAGCCCCCAGGGGCCTGTGTGGTCCCCGCTGTGGGGCTCAGAGGCTGGGTTCTGGGGGCCCCCTGGCCCAGGGCTCCGGGTCTATAAACCATAGACTAGGCCTGGGCTGATGCCAGACGCACAGCAGGCCAGGCCAGGCCGGAGGGGGCGCAGCAGGGTGGCGAGCTCCTCCCGGCGGCCCCCGGCCCCGCGTGGGCGGGCAGGACGCTCATGGGGGCCTTGTGCTGGGCCCACCCCTGTCTGGTAGCTGGACAAGCCTGGCAGCCCGGGTCCTGCTCACGGACCAGACCCAGTCCCGCCCACTGCCCGGCCCTGCTCCTGCCGCAGGCCACGACCCCCCGAGGCCCCGCGAGCCAGCACCCCTCAGGCCGGGACGCCGTGGCAGCCTGCGCTCGTGGACCGCTGTGGGCCCCCTCAACAGGACTGGCAGCCCTTCCTTTCCTGGGCCTCAGTCTCCAAGTGGGGAGAGGGGGTTGGGTGGTGGCGTCCTTCTGAAACCTTCCAGCCCCAAGGAGCCACGTCCACGCCTGGTGGCAGCTTGACTTTTTAAGTTACAGCCAACTTAAACTTTCAATAAACTCCACCTGACAAGCGGGGTGCAGGGGCTGACACCTGTGGCGGCTGAAGAACCCAGAGGCAAGTCAGAGAGACTATCTCCAGTGAATCTGGAGGTGGAGCCGTGGCTCAA
>NW_012267218.1:1081924-1082252 GCF_000151885.1 Dipodomys ordii | reverse complement strand
GTGTGTGTGCGTGCGTGTGTGCGCGTGTGTGTGTATGCGTGCATGCGCTCACAGGGCACCTCCGGGAGTCACGGGAGTCAGATCCAGCTACGCAGCCCTTTGTGTCAAATAAGGAGACGTGGAGGATGGCTGAGGAAGGCCTGCGTCCGGGCAAGGCCATCTCTGGGAACGGACGTGCGTCCTAACCTCAAGTCATGGAGGAAGCAGGGCAGGGGGGAGGGCGGCAGCTGCTGCCTGGTGGTGGGAGGTCTTGTTACTGGACAGGGTCACTCAGGGTCAGGCCTGGCCCGTGGGGCCTTTGCACAACCAGAGACATTGTGCCACCAGT
>NW_012267218.1:1080951-1081328 GCF_000151885.1 Dipodomys ordii | reverse complement strand
CAGGGTCACCCTCCAGACACCTCCAAGTCACACACTCCTAGGGCTCCCCCAACCTCAGGCAGGGGCACCAGGGGCTCCCTAGGGGTTGCCGGACAACTGTTCCCCAGACAGGACCCCCGGCAGGCTCCGGAGGGACCTGAGGCGTGCAGCGAGAGCCTGTCCCAGCACAGGGAGGGTGTCCCGTGGCCGAGCCCCGCCCCTGCCCGGGCATTCCTGACAGGCCTGCCCAGTGGAGCAAGACCGGGCTCTAACAGGGCTGCGCAGAGTATGGTCCAGGGGTCACCGACTCAGGAAAGAGGCACCCCCTGCCTTGCCAGTACCAGAGACGCACACACCCCAAAGTGCAACGCGCCCATCCTGGACGGCCTTCAGAGGCA
>NW_012267218.1:1074634-1075551 GCF_000151885.1 Dipodomys ordii | reverse complement strand
GGCAGGAAGTGCTGCCGCCGCACCAGCCCAGGCCCCACCACAGCGCGTGCGGGCAGAAGGTGCCGTGTAGCCCACGTGCCCGAGAACACGCCGCGTGCCCGAGAACACAGAACATGCCGCGTGCCCGAGAACACACTGTGTGCCTGAGAACATGCCGCGTGCCCAAGAACACAGAACACGCCACGCGCCCGAGAATACACCGCAAGCCCCATAACACAACATGCCGTGTGCCCGAGAACACAGAACATGCCACGTACCCGAGAACACACCGTGTGCCTGAGAACACGCTGCGTGCCCGAGAACACAGAACATGCCGCGTACCCGAGAACACACCGTGTGCCTGAGAACACGCTGCGTGCCCGAGAACACGCCCCGAGCCCGAGAACACGCCGTGTGCCCGAGAACGCACTGTGTGCCCGAGAACATGCTGCGTGCCCGAGAACACGCCGCGTGCCCAAGAACACAAAACACGCCACGTGCCCGAGAACATACCGTGAGCCCCATAACACAGAACACGCCGTGTGCCCGAGAACACAGAACATGCCATGTACCCGAGAACACACCGCGTGCCCGAGAACACACCACGTGCCCGAGAACACACTGCGTGCCCGAGAATACGCCGCGTGCCCGAGAACACACCGCGTGCCCGAGAACACGCCGCGTGCCCAAGAACACGCCGCGTGCCCGAGAACACGCTGTGTGCCCGAGAACACGCCCCGAGCCCGAGAACATGCCGTGTGCCTGAGAACACACTGTGTGCCTGAGAACACGCCATGTGCCCAAGAACACAGAACACGCCACGTGCCCGAAAACACGCCGCGTGCCCGAGAACACGCCGCGTGCCCGAGAACACGCCGCGTGCCCGAGAACACGCCGCGTGCCCGAGAACACAGAACACGCCGCGTGCCCAAGAACAC
>NW_012267218.1:1072487-1073707 GCF_000151885.1 Dipodomys ordii | reverse complement strand
AGGCCCTCGCAAGGCGTCTGCGACACAGGCCAGACCACAGCTTGCATGAGAGAAACGCATCTCTCCCACTTCAGAGGCCAGAAGTGTCCTGTGTGCAGCATCGTGTTCTCCGAGAATGAACAGGAAAGAATAAATGTTCCTCAACCAGAACTCTCCACCAGGAAAGGCCACAAATCAAGAACATCCCAGTACACGGTTAAGTAAGCAAGATGGAACTGGTTTAGGACCGCAGCGTGAGCCGGTTCTGGTGGCCTCGGCCTGTTATGCCAGCTCAGAGGAGGCCAAGGCCGGAGGACCCAGAGTTGGAGGCCAGCCCGGCTTCTATAGCAAGACATATCCTCTCACCACGAACGCCAGTGACCGTGGAGGCAGCTGGCGTGGGGCAGCCTGGCTGAGCGGACGCCGGCGTCCGTGGGGATTACTGGGTAGGATGAGAGGCCAGCAGCGGCTCTGCCGTGGGGGCCGAGGCAGAGCCCCTGCAGTTCTGGGGCTCACTGCTCTTGGGATCATGGGCGGTGGGGAGCCCGGGGATGCCTTGTGCCGCTGTCTGAGCCCTTCTCCACGGGACCTGAGCACCGCACTCCCCTCCCCTCCCCTCCCTTCCCCTCCTCTCCCCTCTCCTCCCCTCCCCTCCCAGCTTCTGGTGGGCTTTGTGGGATCGCAGACACCCAGGCAGGGAACCAGGTCCAGGTCAGGGTTCAAGCTCCAGGTCTGAGGGCGGGCAGCTCTGCCCCCTGGGTGCCTGCTTCATGTGTGTCTGTCACCCACTGGGACCAGAGAATTTTCTAGAACATGCTTCTAACAGCCTTCCCTGGACCAGGTTCTGCAGCTTCGCCCTGCTTTGGGCCCCTCTGGGCCCCAGCATCCTGCCTGGGCGCAACTGTCCTCTAACCCCAGAGAGACAGCGGCCAGAACGGGTTCCCGTGTGGAAGGACACGCGCACTCGCTGGTGCCCGTGTGGAAGGGCACACGCACTCGCTGGTGCCCGTGTGGAAGGGCACACGCGCTCTGGTGCCCGTGTGGAAGGGCACACGCGCTCGCTGGTGCCCGTGTGGAAGGGCACGCGCGCTCTGGTGCCCGTGTGGAAGGGCACACGCGCTCTGGTGCCCGTGTGGAAGGGCACACGTGCTCGCTGGTGCCCATGTGGAAGGGCACACGCTCGCTGGTGCCCATGTGGAAGGGCACACGCACTCGCTGGTGCCCGTGTGGAAGGGCACACG
>NW_012267218.1:1071801-1072437 GCF_000151885.1 Dipodomys ordii | reverse complement strand
CTCGCTGGTGCCCATGTGGAAGGGCACACGCTCGCTGGTGCCCATGTGGAAGGGCACACGCACTCGCTGGTGCCCGTGTGGAAGGGCACACGTGCACTTGCTGGTGCCCGTGTGGAAGGGCACACGCGCTCTGGTGCCCGTGTGGAAGGGCACACGCGCTCTGGTGCCCTTGTAGAAGGGCACACGAGCTCGCTGGTGCCCGTGTGGAAGGGCACACGCGCTCTGGTGCCCGTGTGGAAGGGCACACGCGCTCGCTGGAGCCCGTGTGGAAGGGCACGCGCGCTCGCTGGAGCCCGTGTGGAAGGGCACACGCACTCTGGTGCCCGTGTGGAAGGGCACACGCGCTCGCTGGAGCCCGTGTGGAAGGGCACGCGCGCTCGCTGGTGCCCGTGTGGAAGGGCACGTGCGCTCGCTGGTGCCCGTGTGGAAGGGCACACGCGCTCTGGTGCCTGTGTGGAAGGGCACACGCGCTCGCTGGTGCCCGTGTGGAAGGGCACACGCGCTCTGGTGCCCGTGTGGAAGGGCACACGCGCTCGCTGGAGCCCGTGTGGAAGGGCACACGCGCTCGCTGGTGCCCGTGTGGAAGGGCACACGCGCTCTGGTGCCCGTGTGGAAGGGCACACGCGCTCGCAGGTG
>NW_012267218.1:1061813-1064301 GCF_000151885.1 Dipodomys ordii | reverse complement strand
GGATCTATACACTACCCATACAGAACATGGGATTTACACACTTCCCACACAGAACATGGGATCTACACAATGCCCACACAGAACACAAGATCTATACACTGCTCACACAGAACAGAGAAGTTATATATCACCCATGTAGGAAATGGGATCTATGCACTGCTCACACAGAACATGGGATCTACATACTGCTCACACAGAACACAAGATCTATACACTGCTCACATGGAACATGGGATCTACACACTGCCCACATAGAACACAGGATCTACACACTGTCCACACAGAACACAAGATCTACACACTGCTCACACAGAACACAGGATCTACACACTGTCTACACAGAACACAAGATCTACACACTGCTCACACAGAACATGGGATCTACACACTGCCCACACAGAACAGAAGGTCTACACACTGCTCACACAGAACACAAGATCTACACACTGCTCACACAGAGCAGAGAAGCTATGTACCACCCATGTAGGACACGGGATCTATACACTGCTCACACAGAACATGGGATCTACATACCACTCACACAGAACACAGGACCCACATGCTGCCGCACAGCACACGGGATCTACACACTGCTCATACAGAATACTGGATCTACATACCGCCCATACAGAACACGGGATCTATACACTGCTCACACAGAACACGAGATCTACACACTGTTCACACAGAACATGGGATCTATACACTGCTCACACAGAACACGAGATCTACACACTGCTCACATAGAACATGGGATCTACACACTGCCCACACAGAACATGGGATCTACATACTGCACACAGAGAACATGGGATCTACACACTACTCACACAGAACATGGGATCTACATACTGCACACAGAGAACATGGGATCTACACACTGCTCAAACAGAACATGGGATCTACACACTGCTCACACAGAACATAGGATCTACACACTGCTCACACAGAACATAGGATCTACACACTGCTCACACAGAACATAGGATCTACACACTGCTCACACAGAACACAGGACCCACATGCTGCCTGCACAGCACATGGGATCTACACACTGCTCACAGAGAATATAGGATCTATGCACTGCTGACACAGAACATGTGCACTGCCCACACAGAATGTACTGCTTCAGACCCAGGGATGCACATGTCTCTTCGGCATCCAGTGTGACTCACACCGACACGGCGTGTGCTGGGTGCTGGACCTGCACCGCCACTGGAGGCGACCCTGTGGCTGGTGGTGGCCTGGCCCCCGTCCCCGTGGTGCTGGGCCCTGCCCTGTGTCTTCCCAGGCCCACGGGAGCCTCGAGGGTGCGTGCACCTCCATTTGTCCCAGCCCAGCCCCCAGCACCTGCCCGCACCAGCCGCGCACGGCTCAATCGTGAGGCTGTGTCCGCAAGCACAGTCCCGGGCCCGGCAGGCAGCACTTCCTCCGGGGCACGGTGAGTACATGAATGAATGAATGAATGATGTGCAGCTCAACAGAGACCCAGGACCCGGAAGCCCCAGCCGTTAGATCTGTGGGGACAAACTGCTTCTCGGGATTAGAATCCAGCGTTGGTGGCTCTGGGTCCCCCTTGGGCTGCCAACAGCCCACTGGCCATTCAGGGGGCCGTGGGGGTCCTCCCCCTTCCCCCCTCCAAGGCCTCCCCCGCGGCTGACCACAGCTGCCAGCTCCTGCACAGACTGCACCTGCTCCTGCCAAGCACCAAGGGCAGATTTACTCGGAACTTCCTAAATTGCTTTCTTTCCTGTTTTATGAAATACCTCTCTAAACGTCTGCGTATAGCTCTCTTGAGGGATGGAGGGAGAAAAATAGCAATTAAAGTCTTGTCATCCAACTTGTTCAGGCTGTTAAGTTGTTCAATCTTGCATAAAAAATCGGGCGTGCACACTCGACGTGGGACGGAGCACCTGGCGGGCCGCGTGTAAATCACTGGGTAATGAGATGCGCAGTCTGCTCCCCCTGCCAGCCCACCGCCTCTGCCTGCGTGCCCGGCGAGGGGAGGCTGGGGACGGGACCGGGCAGGCACACCAGGCCCGCCCGGCAGCCGGGGGAGACCGGGCACGGCGGTCAGCGCCAGGGACACATGGATTTGCGGTGAGCCGAGCCAGGCCTGGTCTGAGGGCTGACCAGGCCCATGGACGCCCACTTTACAGACGAGGGTCGGAGGCGGCGGCCCCTCAGGCCCGCGGGCCCCTTTCGGCGGCCTCCTGGACCCCAGGCTCCAGCCTCCTCCCCAGCCCCAGAGCCAGGCCGCGTCCTCACGGGACCTCCCCGTTTTATGGCGTCTCGAGAGGATAGTTGAAGCTCGGAGATTGATCCTCCTCTGAGAGGGTCGTTTATTTTGACACATGCAGTTTAGTTTCAATTATTTATCATAACACTGAAGAGGCGCAGTCAAGGCGCCAGCCGGAGTGTGTGTAGCTGCAGCCGCCCAGAGAGAGGGCTGCAGCCCATCCCAGGAGAGGGGCGCGAGGGAGCGGCC
>NW_012267218.1:1057582-1059118 GCF_000151885.1 Dipodomys ordii | reverse complement strand
CTCCCATCCCACAGGACCACGGACAGTCCTCCACCTCCACCCCACAGGACCACAGACAGTCTTCCACCTCCACCCCACAGGACCACAGACAGTCTTCCACCTCCACCCCACAGGACCACGGACAGTCCTCCACCTCCACCCCACAAGACCACGGACAGTCCTCCACCTCCATCCCACAGGACCACGGACAATCCTCCACCTCTACCCCACAGAACCACGGACAGTCCTCCACCTCCCACCCCACAGGACCACGGACAGTCCTCCACCTCCACCCCACAGGACCACGGACAGTCCTCCATCCCACAGGACCAGGGACAGTCCTCCACCTCCACCCCACAGGACCAGGGACAGTCCTCCACCTCCACCCCACAGGACCATGGACAGAGCCCCACCTCCCACACCACAGGACCACGGACAGTCCTCCACTTCCACCCCACAGGACCACAGACAGTCCTCCACCTCCATCCCACAGGACCACAGACAGTCCTCCACCTCTACCTCACAGGACCATGGACAGAGCCCCACCTCCCATCCCACAGGACCACGGACAGTCCTCCACCTCTACCTCACAGGACCATGGACAGTCCTCCACCTCCACCCCAGCAACCAGGTGAAGCTGATGCCTTTGGCAGACCTGCTGTGAGGAGGGAAACTGAGGCTGAGTGAAGCCTTGCCCTGCTCCACACAGCCCTGCCTTTCAGGCTGGGGTCTCAAGAATGGCAGGCTCAAGCATCAATGCCTTTCCCGGCTGTCCTGAGGAGCTCCTGCAGGGGCGTGGCGGGGTGGGGCATGGCAGGGGAGGGGTGGGAGGGCTGCGGAGGGAGGCCTTCAGCACCCTGGGTGGAGGAGGGCAGGAGGCTCTGACGGGGCAGTGCGCCAGCAGCCTGGGCTCCAGGCCACCCCTGCTGGCTTGTGCCATCCGAGCCCGGCGGCCGCGGCCTGCCTGCTACGCCACACCAATGTTTCGTGGCCACTCGTGCTAGGAGTCACAGCCCGTTGGTTTTGGAACCATCTCGAGCCCACTGCCCGCGTGGGGAGCCATTGCGAGGAGCACCTACAGGGCCTGAGTGTTCATTAAGGGGGCTGTTTGAACACCACCGCCCAATGCAGCGCTCAGCTGGGTGCTGCAGGGACTAAGCCGCACACAAGCTAGGCATGTAGCAAAGTGTGACAGCACCGGCCAGCCTTGGGGTGACCAGGCCGTGGCCGGCTAGCAGCCTCCTCCTGCAGACCCGAGGTCCGAGCAAGCAACGATGTGCCACCCACCCCTGACGGGGAGAGGATCGATGCGGAGTGTCCACACAGTGTACGGGACCCGAGTGTGAGTGCGAGTTTGAGTGTGAGCCGCCGTGGGCTGTGGAGGGAGGGGTGCAGTGTGAGTATGAGTGTGAGCACTGTGGGGTGTGGGGGGAGGGGTGCAGTGTGAGTGTGAGTGTGAGCACCGTGGGCTGTAGAGGGAGGGGTGCAGTGTGAGTGTGAGTGTGAGCACCGTGGGGTGTGGGGGGAGGGGTGCAGTGTGAGTGTGAGTGTGAGCAC
>NW_012267218.1:1052307-1053365 GCF_000151885.1 Dipodomys ordii | reverse complement strand
GGGAGGAGGGGGAGGGAGGAGAAGGGGCAGGGGTGGCGGAGCCGGGGCCTCACGTCTCTCAGCCACTCCTGTCAGAGCACCTCGGGGACCCGCACAAGAGTTCCCCACCGACTGAGATTTGGGGAAGAACCATCTGCCATTCAAGTGACAACCAAAGAAAAGCATTTCTAAAAATACCCGCGTCAGGGCGCGTCGGCAGCTCCACTGCTCAGGAAGAGCTCCTCCGAACAAGCGCCGTCCATCGCTGCGGCTGGCCAGGGAACCGGGACTGTGGAAGCTAAGCCACAGAGCGGAGGCCTGGCCCGGCAGCTTCCACGGGGCCCAGGGGGCAGCCGGGCAGGGAGACGCACACTGAGACGCCCGGATGGGGTGGTGCTGACCAAGGCCCGCCCTGCTGGGCCCTCCTCCCGCCCTGCTGGGCCCTCCTCCCGCCCACGGGCCGCTGGCCCCCGTGTCCCCGGCCCCCGTGTCCCCCAGCGTCAGAGGGCCAGGACGGCCTTTCGTGGGCTGCGGTCGGCAGGGACACTCTGCCGTCTGCCCACAGCCGTCAGGGAAGCGCGCTGGCCTGGAGTAATCAGCTCCAGCCACCTTAGAGGCCGCTGCAGCACAGGGCTGTGAGCGAGGGTGTCCGGGAGGAAGTCCCACCAGCCCAGCGTCACTGGGAGGCGCACACAAAGCAAGCCACCGAGCGCTCGGGCCACGTGCTCAGATCCCAGAGGTGCACGAGTCTCTGCTGCCCGCTGGCTGAGATCCCACCACCCTCCAGCCACACCCACGTCGCTGGTGACCACAGGCCCTTGCTGGGCACTGCGGTGTCTGCGGGAACTCAGTGTAGCGGAGGGCTGTATTCAGAGGGGAGGCGGGGAGGCCGGCCGCCTGCCTGTGGTGCAGCGCTGGGACCGCACGCAGCCAGACGCAGAGGCCTGCGCTCGCACAGCCCGGAGCACAAGGGAGGCCTCTGGTCCAGCCAGGCCTGGGGGCCAGGGAGGGGAGGCCAGGCCGGCCAGCCCAGGGAGGCGCGGGCCGCAGAGGGCTGGCTGTGTGACTCCTTTCCGTGC
>NW_012267218.1:1049291-1050862 GCF_000151885.1 Dipodomys ordii | reverse complement strand
AAAAAAAAAAAATGGCAACAAGAACAAAAACAAAGTCATGGTGACTTAGATAATGGAATTAATGGAGAAACCTCTTTAATAACCAAGATAAAACATGTAAGCAATAGAGGCAAAGAGAAAATGCATGAGGAAAAAAGAGAAATGATTATACCAGAGAAATTAAACTATGAAGAGAACTAAGCAGAAATCCTAAAACTGAAAAATACAGTGTTTGAAGTCAAGATCAAACCAACGGACCAGGCCTGGTGATGCAAGCCTGTAACCCCTGCACTGAGAGGCTGAAAGAAGAGAGCCAACCTTCATAGCCAGAAAATATAACTAAGACGAGAAAAACCCATCCCGCCACCCAACAGACAAAACGCCACTTCTTTGTTCACACGTAAAAGTTGTACACATAGATTGGCCGTGGCTCACACCTGTGATCTCAGCTCCTCGGGGCAGAGGTCCTGAGGACCACAGTCCAGGCTGGTCCCAGCAAAGCAAGCCAGGTGTGCTGGCCACGCCTCTGGAGGCCCCTGTGGGAAGCAGAGCAGGAAGGACTGTGGGCAGAGCCCAAGGTGGGCAAACACATGACATTCTAGAGCAAAAGAGCTCCCGCCCAGCCAGCCAAGGCCCAGTGTTCAAGTCCAAGTCCCTCCCACACCAACCACAGCCAAACGTGGTGTGGGAGGGGGGTGGGGGGGAGGGCAGGCGCAGGTCCCTCCCCCACACCTGCTGCCTCTCCACGGGAAAGTGCCGCAACCTTCCGCTCTCGCTTTTGAGTCTGGAGTGCACACCTTGACACCTTGCTGTGGCCTGAACTCTGTTCTCACATGGAACCACAAAACTCCACTCTGCTGCCCCCCTCTCCCCCCGCCCCCCGCCCTCCTCCCCGTCTGGGGATCACTACCCCCCCAGGTGCTCGGAGGTGAGCTCTCTGAAGTCGCAGGAGCCAGACCCCGCGTGCGAGCGTGCATGTGCTGTCTCCTTTCACTCAGCATTGGGGCCGCGGGGCGTGGGGGCTCTGCCGCTCCTCCGCCCATCTCCTGTGCCCCTGGAGCCACAGCGCACCCCGGGAGTTCCGGTTCTTATTTTTTACAGCAACCCTGTGCTGTCTTCCATTTCGGCTGTGACACTTCCCACCAACCTCCGGCACTTGTTACTTTCCCTCTCTCCCTTTTTTTTGGGTGGGGAGGAGAAGGCAGTACTGGGATTTGAACTCAGGTCCTCAGGATTGTCAGGTAGGCAATCTACCCCTTGAGCCATGCCCCCAGCCCTCTCCTGTGTCTTTCCCATCAAGCCATTCTGACAGTCCAGAGCCAGTGTCTCACCATGGCTTTGATCCGTGCCCGCTGGTGGTCATGGAGACCAGTGCTGCCCATCTCCCTGCTGGACGCCGTGTGACTTCTCTCCAGGAGTCTCTTTAGGTCAGCTGCAGTTTTAAAGTCAATTCTTTTTGCTAGTAAGGTGTTTGAGTTCTTCACATCTCCTAGATATTAACTCCCTGTCAGAGGTGTCGTTGGTAAATACTTTCTCCCGCTCTCTAAGTCATCTTTTATCTCTGTTGATTGTTTCCTTTGTTGTGCAGAAGC
>NW_012267218.1:1041403-1042141 GCF_000151885.1 Dipodomys ordii | reverse complement strand
GGCCACGGTGGATGGCGGCCCTAAACACTGAAGTGTGAATAGAACTCCGGCCGCGGGCTCCCAGGGCAGACGCTGGCTCCCACGCAGCCCTGAGTTCACCGGCACAGCCCTGTGCTAAGAACTTCTCCCACCAGCTCTTCTGTGGGCAGAAGCCATGGCAGCCGGGCGCGGGGCCTCAGGAGGAAGGCAGGGCAGACAAGGGCGAGTCCTCCCGCCCACAGCCGGTCTGGCCGCGCAGGGCTGATGGACCAGAGCCGCAGGGCCCTGGGCAGTGTGGCCAGGGCTGACGGGCGCGTGGCGAACCCCTGGCTCCAGGAGCCATGGGTGAGCACCGGCGTGGCCCACTAACCACCACCATATAGTAAGAGATGAGCCACTAAGCAAGGTCAGTGGGGGAGGGGATAACAGATTTCATTCATGGAGAGAAGCCAGGGGCAGGGAAGCCCGCAGAGACGGGGGTGGGGGGGGGGGGGGGAGAGAAGCCTGCAGCCGAGGCAAAACACGAGAGAGACCAGATGGCCAGAGGAGCCACGCCACAGAGAGCACACTAGAGAGCACGTGTCCCGAGTGGAGCACAGCGCTGCGAAAGGCACCAAACCCAGAAGACGGGTTGTGAGAGGACGGAAGACGAGGGGGGGGGGGAAGCCACAGCTGCGGAGCAGAGGGGAGCCCGCACCTGAGCAGAGGGGAGCCCACACCTGAGCAGAGGGGAGCCCGCACCTGAGCAGAGGGGAGCCC
>NW_012267218.1:1009554-1033970 GCF_000151885.1 Dipodomys ordii | reverse complement strand
GAAAACCGGAAGTGGCGCTGTAGCTCAAGTGGTAGAGCGCTCGCCTTGAGCTGAAAAGCTGAGGGACAGCACCCAGGCCCAGAGTTCAAGCCCCACGACCGACAAAAAAAAAGAAGGCAGAAACAATCCATGTGACTTAAGTTCTCGTACAGTAAGTTTCCTTTATCAGATTTATAACACATGGCTTTGTCCAAATTTAAATTAAAAAGTGTGGATTCCCTTGCGTGCGCTGACCTGCAAAGGTCCTGTGGCATCTTCACTCTGTCGATGCTCTGCGACCTGCTGTGCCTCTGCCGCGATTATGTGCAAGTGTTCAGGAAGGGAAAGCCTGGGCGGTGGAGAGGCCGCACGCCTGTGCAGAGGCTGGCGACATTGTTGGACAAGCGGTTTACGCGTGCACAGCACTTGAGATAGTGTGAAATCGGGTTGGGATTTTGGTGATGGCATCGATGTGTGCAGCTGTCTGTGGGCTAGGCCCTGCCACCCCGAGCCACAGTGCTCCGACCCCTGAGTGGGCTGGGCCCCCTCTGCCTTCAGAGCCTTGAACACTCACGGCGACCGCAGGGGTCGATTCCTGGAGCCCACGTCCTTGGATCCGAAGGCCCACGGTGTGTGAGAGCCACATCGGAACGCGCCCGAGTGCTGTGAGGGGGACGGAGACTCGGAGGCCAGCGTGGGTGCTGGTCCCCACGTGACCCTCCGCACTGGTGTAGTTCATCGCGAACGCATTCAGGCAAGAACAAAATGAACTGCAGGAAAGAAAGCAATCAAAGTGTCATTCTTACCAGATGCCATGACTGATGTGTGGAAAAGCCCAACTTCATCCGACCATGAACCTCCCAAATGAAGAGGAAAATTCACCAACCACAGGTTTAAGTATTATGGAAAGGGAACATTTAAAACCTACTATTAAAATACGTAAAAAACCTAACATTAAAATACGAGACCCAGGAGAAGCTAAGGAGAGATGCACCAGTTTTATTCATTGAAAACCAGGATAGTTTAAAAAGAAATTAACCAAGACACAAACACATATGTAGTAACAGTTTTGTAGATTAGAAGACCAAATGTTGACATTTTCCTGTCAATTTTGAAAACAATCTGGAGCCAGTACAAATCCTGATTAAATCAATAAGGTTACAACAACCATGCAGAAGAACAAACCTGGAGAGGAAAACCCTGCCAGACACCGTGGCCCGGCTGGGCCACGGGCAGCACGAAGGAAGCTCGCTGAGGGCTGCGCTACCTTTCCTCACACATGATGCCTGCACAATGAGAAAGTCATTCGTGGAAAAACGCATTTAAGGGGCTGGGAAGGTGCTCGGTGGCAGAGTGCTTGCCTAGCATGCATGAGGCCTTGGGTTCGATTTCTTGGTACCACATAAATCAAAAATAAATAAAATTAATTTTTAAAAGTGCATTTTAGCTGGAAATTGGTGGCTCATACCTGAATCACAGTTACTCCGGAGGCTGAGGACGGAGGATCGTAGTTCAAAGCTAACCAAAGTAGGAAAGTCCAAGAGACCCTCATCTCTAGATAACCACTGAAAAAGCCAGAAATAGAGCTGTGGCTCAAGTGGTAGAGGGCTAGCCTTGAGCAAAAATAGCTCAGGAGCAGTACCCAGGCCCTGAGTGTAAGCCCCAAGACTGGCACCAAAAACAAATGCATTTTGACCTTTACCACCTTTTACCCTATAAAAATTCACTTTCAGATGAAATGGCAAGTCTCAATGTCAGTAGCCAAAAAGTAAAAAGTTACAGAAAAATCAAGTTCATTATTGTGACCTTAGATCCCAGAACAAATATTTCTGGCATGGAAAACACTAGCCACTGAAAAAACCCAAACCCAACAAATTGGACTACATTGAAATTAAAGTTCTTGCTCACCCAAGGCCCACTCGGGCGGGGCAGCCGATTGTGTGTTGAGCCTGCTGAAGCACTTACGTCCCGGACTGATTAAAGCTTCAAAACAGAGAAACCCAGAGGGAAATGCACAAAAGACTTACATAGACATGTCAGAAAAGAAGATTTCCAAACGGCCACTAGATCTGTGCAAAGACGCCCTATGTCATTAGAGGTAGGGGAATGCAAATTAAAACCAACGTAAGGTAACAGGACACCCACCCGGAGGACGGAAGCGGAGAGAAGGAAACATCACATTTTGATGCAGCCGTGCAGCATGGCTGGCTGGCATGCAAATTGGCGCAAAACTAGGAAATGTTTGTCAAAATCTATTAATGCTGCCTGCAACATTTGCACTCCAGGGTACCGACTCATCAGAGATGGGTAAATATTGTTACCAAAAGATAGGAACAAGGATAATCAGAGAAGCACTACTTAATAAGCGTAAGCTGGAGTTTGAAATGACCTCCAGGGGCTGAATGGGTAAATAACTTGATGTAAATAACTAGGCGGGAGGGATGCCCTGAGTCGGATAAACTGCAGCTCCTCGTAATGTGGGTGAACCTTGGAACAAGCTATGGAATTAAAGGACCAGATTGGAAATAATCCACGTGGAGGAAATCTACGATCTGGGTTTAAAACTGGCCAAATGCCGTCGGACATCCACTGCTTAACCAAGTCCAACCCGTGGTTATTCTTGTGAGACATTCGATGGCCAACAGGAGGCGCAAGAGAGCACTGCAGGCCGTGTGGCCGGTCTCCACCGGGGACAGCGCAGAAGCCCAAGGGACAGCGCAGAAGCCCAGTCTTTTTTTTTTTTTTTTGGTCCGTCGTGGGGCTTGAACTCTGGGCCTGGGTGCTGTCCCTCGCTCTTCAGCTCAAGGCGAGCGCTCTACCACTGAGCCACCTCCCCAGCCCTCAAGATGAATCTTTTTGTAAGGATTATTTGAGTTTTTGATTTATGACTCTGGGTGCCTTTCCATTTGAAAGGTAAATCTGAAAGCTTTTCCAGGACAAGGGAGTGAATTCACACAGGCGTGCCCAAGGATGCTTGTCACAGGAAAAATGGGGACTGGCCTAAATGTGTACCGACTCGGAAATCAATTATGCGTATTAGCACTGCCATGCAGTAGGTCGAGTCGGGCAGGATAAAGCTGGCTTATGTGTGTGCCTAATGGGGCGGACAGACAGGCCGCCTGAGCAAAGAAGCCAGGATGAGGCGTGAGTTCTGAGCATCCTGAATCCATGTACAAACACACAGAAAGAATCAGCACTGGGGGTGGGGCGCCTTGTGGTTAGGCGTAGCCTCCACCCTTGGGGTGCGATCAGGGGTCTTATTAAAGAGGCTGACGGAAGCTTCCGGCCCCTTCTGCACAGGACACAGACAGACAGAGGCCTCACCGGGTGCTGAATCTGCTGGAATGTAGTCTTTCAACGTCCCAGCCTCCAGAACGGAGGGCGATGGCTTCTGGTGTTTATAAACTAGCCCCCTCACGTTATATTCTGTGATAGCAGCTACAACAGACTGAGACAAACTGCAGCTTGGAGAAGCCTAAGAATCGGAAGGTTTACATGTATTTCCGTTTTAAAACGACAATGCGATCAAGATTGCTTTGGCAATCAAAATACTTCAAATGGTCGGTGGCAAGTGCATGGCATACATATCATTTTAATATGCTTAAAATTGTACCAATGGAATTGTCTCATCTTGAAGCAACAAAACTAGAGACTATTAACAAAAGCAAACTAAAAATCAGTACTAATTGGTAGTTAAAGAGTACTCCCATAAGCGGGAAAAGAAGGATTGGTTAAATCCTAGAATCATCTGGAAGAAAGAATGCTAGTCTAATAGCAAAGAGGTTTCTAAGAACCGGCCTCAGAGATAAAGTTCTGTCTCCCAAGTTTGTGTGACTTTTCAGGCCATGGGTTGTCTTTTATTTTTTTAACGCAGTTTCAGAAACTATTAAATTGGAAAAAGAAAACTGGGAAGTGAGGAGTGTATGAAATGCTGAACGGTGGCGGAGGAAGTGTGTGAGAGTGTGTGAAAAACCAAACGGAACAGCAGCCAGGCCCAGAGATCGCTTACAACAAAAATCTAAATTATGCAAGAAATGAAGCAAATACTCAGGCAATTTAGGAAATGAGCCAGGAATTACGTGCATGATTGTATGCTAATAAATCTACGGGAAAGCAGACACATTGTCAGGCTGCACTGGAGTGGCCGCAAGGCTGGACAGCTCTTAGTCCTGCAAGCTGGTTTTGCGGTAGCAGAGTGCGGTCTCTGGTCTGGGCCTCAGAGTGCCCTGCGGACTCTGAAGGAGGCCTGGCTCCGGGACTCCGAGAGGGAGGCCTGGCTCCAGAATTCAATACACTGATGAACTCGGAGAACGTGGGTGAGTGGCTCCATAGAGGTAGAGATTCTGACTGCACATCTCCGGCAAGGCCGGCACCGCACCCACGCGCAGGCCCGGGGCCTCAGTCTGCGCACTTGTACCCAGAAGCATTTCCAGGCCATGGTGCCCCAGGAAAGTCTGCTGCCGATGCCCAAAATTCACACAAAGTCCAAAGTGAAACGTAAGCAAATGGCATGGAGCCGTGTGTCCGGCCAACAGGCTTAACAGAGAAGGAGCGATTTAATGTGGCTAGACTTGGGAAAGAGACCCGTCAAAAGTGGTACCATTCATTAGTGTAGGACACAGCACGCCAATGCCATCTGAATGCATGTTTAAATATTGTTCTGGAGATGAAAAATAATCTGTGATGTGAACAGGTATAATTGGAAGGTTCCTGAACACCTTAAGCTTCTCTCCAGTTTACGTGACAATTCTGGATGCTAAAACAGAAGTTAGAAGGAAATATTCGGTTGGGAAAGTGTTTAGACAGATGCCATGAACACAGAGTGATG
Source organism: Dipodomys ordii (assembly GCF_000151885.1). Classification (NCBI taxonomy): domain Eukaryota; kingdom Metazoa; phylum Chordata; class Mammalia; order Rodentia; family Heteromyidae; genus Dipodomys; species Dipodomys ordii. The sequence continues at coordinate 1,029,163 of NW_012267218.1, read as the reverse complement.
TCATAAAAATCATCGCCAAGGCCACCATCACGTCACATGAAATCATCAATGAAGGTAGAATCAAAGAGATGCAATATGAAGACGTGGCCATTTTCATCTCTCAAGCTGAACAGCACACACAGTGAAGAAGGTCAGAAAGAGCTTCCGTCCTGCCTATCCTCCTGCAAATAACAAACATGAGCTCCAGCAAAACATGCAAACAACCCCCGGAAGTCACCGGCGGAGTCAGCACTTCAGAAGCGGGTGGATGGCATGGGTGGTCTCAGAGGGTGGATGGACGGCCTTTGTCTCCAAACAGAAGATGAGGTCTAGGCCCCCCAGAACACAGGGACAAGGGTGATTTTGGGACACCCCCCCTCCAGGCCTGTCTCTTTACTCTTGTGTTAACATTCCCTGGAGGCCCACAAGTCCCTTTTGGCCTCGGATTCTGGATTCTGGTCCCTTAACACAGGAGGGAGGCAAGGTGGAGGGGAGGAGGGTCGCTCTGGTGTTTCAGGTTTTCCTTCCTGATTTTAATATCGGAAAGTTGGCTCTTTCAGTCCTTGTTCATTTAGACTTCCTCGTCTCTCATCTATATGTCCTGCCCGAAAAATAAAAAGCAAAAGGGACGGAGGCCTGGCATGAGGCACAGGGGAAAGATCAGCTGCCGGCAAGCACGAGGTCCCGAGTTCGGTCCCGGTGCTGCCGAAACAAACCCGGCGGCACCCTAAACAAACAAAAATCCCAGCGGCGGGGTGTGACCACTGGAGAAATGTGGCGGTGTCCAGGCTCTGGAGTCCCGCACACCAACAGCAAAGGACAAAGAACAGAGCAGAGCGGGCCAAAGCGCTGCAAGATGCTTCACGAACCCTCAGGTGCAAATGCCCAGAAGCAGCGCAGGCGTGCAGAGCGAAAGCCAAACATGCCTACCTCGGAGCGTGGTGAGGAGGGGTGGGGACGGGGTGCGCCCCTGCTTCTGGACAGTTCCCCATACTCAAGGGAACAAGAACATAGCTCTGCTAGAAGGTTCCTGGCAGCGTTAGCAAGCGCTGACCTGGAACGCACCCTTGCTTCAGTCACCGGTAGGAGGGAAAACAAACAAGGACAAACAAGGAGACAGGTCTCAGCGGCAATGCTGATAAGGCCTGGGGACGGCCGGCCGGCTCCTAGCTGTCTTGGTGATCAAAAGGAGCCAGAAACCAAAACAGGACTCTCATTCCATTTACGGGAAGCTCGGGGGACGGCCGGGATCGCGGCTGCCTAGGGGCAGGAAATGGCTGGGAAGGGGAGGCAAGGAACTTTTGGGTTGACGATCAGGGTGATGATGATCACACAGGCATAAACGCGCACTGCACAGACGCAAATGAGCGTCAGGGTCACAGCTATTTGGCCTCGAGTTCCAGCCTTGATGCTGATGCCAGTCCGGTCCTCTCCCCCTCCCTCCTTCTGTCTTCTCCCTTCTCTCCCCTCCTCTCCCCCTCCCTCTCTCTCACACACAAAGCTTGAAAACAAAACATTTAGCTGGCCCTTAGGCTGTAATTTTAACATCACTGACTTGGAGAAGAAGCATAAATACACTTCCCATGGTGTGGGCCGAGTTCCTCACTTTTGGAGTGGAGTTGTGATGGCGGGGGCCCGGGTGAGTGTGGACCAGCCGGGAGAGGAGCCCCCGCTGCGGCTGTCTCCGTTTCCGGCGCTGCCCGGGCACCGACGCTGGATCACAGAGAACTGGCACGGCCGGCCCGCAGGCCGCCCAGGCCCCGCAGAGGTGGCCAGGACACTGGAGTCGGGAAGTTCCCAGGGGGCGAAGGCTGGGCACGCAGACAGGCAGTGGGCAGCCGGGGGGGGGGGCTGCGGGCCGGGCCTGTCCCCCTTGGCTTCTGCCTCGCAGCTCCTGGGGGCAGCCTTCGCCCAGGGAGCCGGTTCAGCACGGCCCGGACGGCGCCTCCCCGCAGCTCGGGTGCGGCAGGGCCGTGCCTCCCTGCGCTCGGGAGTGTGCCATTGTGCACCTGTGCACACACGCACTCACACTCACACACACCAGCCCTGTGCACACAGCTTCTCCCGGCCGCGGGCCCAGGCCAAACAGGAGCCTGCCTGGAGCGTCGCCACCCGTCCTGCGGAACATTCTGGAGCCAAGTTCATCTGGGAACCAGGATCACTCACATCTGGGCAGGGGCTGACCCCAGAGCTTCTGCGGGAGTGAGAGCTCGTGTGGAGGACCCGAGGCCCCCGTGGGGGACGCGAGGCCTCCGTGGGGGACCCGAGGCCCGCGTGGAGGACCCGAGGCCCCTGTGGAGGACCCGAGGCCCCCGTGGAGGACCCGAGGCCCGCGTGGAGGACCTGAGGCCCCCGTGGAGGACCCGAGGCCCGCGTGGAGGATCCGAGGCAGGGGTGGCTGGGGCAGCAGCCGCAGGTGCCTCCCATCTGCCTGAGGACCCGGAGAGGAGGCTGGGAGGCCGGGAGCCACCAGGCCTCCATGGAGGCCCGGGTGCCTGGCCAGCAGAGGCAGGGTGGGGGACGGGCGAGGCCGCTGCACAGGCCTGCCAGGCGCGGAGACGCTGGCTCTGGCGGCCCAGCTGTGGCGGAAGCCAGCTTGGCCGGGCAGAGGAAACGTCTTCATACAATATTGATTGTCTTGCTCACGCCCCGGGCTGTCAGGATGAAAGCGGAGAGATGTTCGCATGTAAATTAGTTCGTCCAGCTTCTTTAACCCTTTCCCTCCGGCTTCCAGAAACACCGCTGTGGATGTACTCACACACTGCGAGGACCTGCTGGGCTTCCGTCTCTGTCCACCCCGAGCACCCGGCCACTTTCCCACTGAGTCCAGAGCCCCGGGACCCGGGCCCCACGTCAGGCTGGGCCATTGGAGCTCGGCCCCACGCAGGGCTCCCCGGGCTCCGGGCCAATGCGGCTTGGCCCAACGGGAAGGAGCCGGCTCGGAGGCTGCAGAGCTCACTCCCCCCAACTGGCCAGTGTTGTCTCGCCTCACTGGCCACACTGGGACTGACTGGGGCACCTGCGGAGCTGGCCCCGGCCTGGGCGGGATGACCCCGGCCTGGGCTTGGTGACTGGAGCTGGCCTGGGCCTGGGCATGGTGACTCGGGTCTGGCCCTGGCCTGGGCACGGTGACTGGAGCTGTCCCGGGCCTGGGCACGGTGACTTGGGTCTGGCCCTGGCCTGGGCACGGTGACTTGGGTCTGGCCCTGGCCTGGGCGCGGTGACTCGGGCAGCAGGTGTAGCAGGCACCCGCAGGCTGTGGATTCCACTTTGGCAGGGGCAGGTAATCCCGTCCCCCCCATCCCCTAAAGGGGACGTTTTTTCTTATTGGCAGAGGGGGAGAGGGGAGGAGTGAGCAAATGAACACATGTGAACGCGAGCAGGGAGGGGAAGGGGAGGGCGAGGGTGAGCTGGGGGCAGGTGAGCAAGCGAGTGAACGCACGCGTGAGCCATTGCTACAAGTGACCGAGGAGCGAATGGCTGAGCCAGGTCCCATGGGACTGAGGGGCTACACAGGCCCCGGGTGTGCTGCGGGGCCTGACGAGCCTCCTCTGGCAGTCTTGATGTCCGTCTGCCCAGTGGCCCCTCTCCCGCTGTCCCCAGCATGTTCGCTCTGGGCCCTGCAGGTCTGGTCTCCCGTCCAACTGGAGTCCTGGCTCTGCAGTTGGCTTTGCTCTGCTCCCTTCCAGAGCCCTGCGGCGGACCCTCCCCACCTGCCCCTGCCGCGGGCCCTCCCCGCCCGGCCCTCCCCTCCCGGCCCTCCTCTTTGGCCTGGTGAGGCCTCTGATACCAAGCAGGCTCTGGAAGTTGTTGGGACCCCATTTTTCACTTCAGGACCTGAGAGTGGGCAGTCCCCCCCCCGCGCCCCACTTCCGGGGACATGAGGCAGCGGATGGGCAGCGGACAGTGTAGCCGGGCCCGGGCAGCCTCTCAGCGCTCTCCTGTCCATCCTGCCTTCCCTGCAGCCTGTGTGTCTCTCCGCTCCACACCCACAGGGCACGCACGCCTGTGCACACCCAGTGCGCCCGTGTGCACACTCAGCTGTCCTGAACGCACATCAACTGCACTCGTGTGCACAGATAAACATGAGGATGTATGCACAGCACATGTGTGAGTGTGCACACGCACACAGGACACCCACTTGTGCCTTGGGAGGATGCGGGTCTGCATGGAGAAGAATGAGCAGAAAGGAAAGTCTGCCCCAAGGCCTCTGCGTTCTGTACCACAGCCCAGTGGTGTTGGGGAGGAATGCAATGCCCAGCAGAGGGTGGATCTGTGCTGGACAGGAGGGAAGATCAGTGGTGGACAGGAGGGAGGATGTGGTGGACAGGAGGGAGGATGTGCTGGACGGGAGGGAGGATGTGGTGGACAGGAGGGAGGATGTGCTGGACGGGAGGGAGGATCTGTAGTGACAGGAGGGAGGATCAGTGGTGGACGGGAGGGAGGATGGGGTGGACAGGAGGGAAGATCAGTGGTGGACGGGAGGGAGGATGTGGTGGACAGGAGGGAGGATGGGGTGGACAGGAGGGAGGATGGGGTGGACGGGAGGGAGGATGGGGTGGACAGGAGGGAGGGTGTAGTGGACAGGAGGGAGGATGTGGTGGACAGGAGGGAGGATGTAGTGGACGGGAGGGGGGATTTATGCCAGTGCAGGTCTGGAGGTAGTTCACCCATCAGAAGTTAGGTCTAGTAGAGGGAGGCATTAGCTCTGATCTAATTATCAAAGCTGAAGAACAAGCCTCAAAATAGAACACACAACCATAATTACTGTGTTCCATAGGTAATTTCAAAACTACTGGAAAAGTACAAAATAACCATCAATCACACACACATGCACACACACACACATGCACACACACACATGCACACACACACATGCACACACACACGTCTGGCATCCTGTCAAAATAACAAGACATGAAAAGAAACAAAATGTACAAGTCTAAACAAGAAAAATCAATCGATAGAAATCAATCTTCAGCACGAGATCCAAGTTGTAGAGGAATATGTGAAATCAGTAGCAACAACACAACCCCATGCATTTTAAGTCAGAGAAAGCACGCGTGTGGTAAGAGACGGGGGAGAGGCCGGGGGGCGCCACAGAGCCTGGGGGGGGGACCACAGGTCACCGGAGGGGAAGGACCGGCATGGGGGGGAGAGACAGTGAAGCCGGATGGAACCAGGAGAGGAAGGATTGTGGGGCGGATTCGTGTCACTGTGTGGTTGCTGCTCCTCAGGAGGGCGGGGAGGAAGATGACCTGAAAACAGTGGGAAAACTTCCCCAGAAACAGAAAGAGCTCCAGGTAGAGAGTGACAGCAGGGCAGGTGCAATCCCGTCTCTAACGCCCAGAGGCCAGCTGGGCCCAGTAGCTCAAGCCTGTAAACCCAGCTGCTCAGAAAGCAGAGACCAGGAGGATCTGGCTCAAGGCCAGCTCGGGCAGAAAGCTCGTGAGACTCCATCTCAGCTAACGAGAACTGAGCGTGGCGGTGTGCTCCTATCATCCCAGTGGTGAGGGAAGTGCACAGAGGAGGAGGAAGGCTCACGCAGGCCGGGACATAAACAGGAGAATAAGCAGTTATTAGAAAACCAACTGACGTGACCAGGGCTGGCGGCAGAACTCCAGTAGCAAAGAGCCGGCATAGCAAGCCAGAACTCCAAGTCCAAACCCCAGTACCATCCACCCCCAAAAACAGAGGTAAAGAAAGCCTTAAAAGCAGACAGAGGAAAGCAGTGCATGCAGACCATACGCATACAGAAACATACTCACCAGAAGATGATGGGGAACTTTTACGTACAGTGGGGGGAAGGGGGAGCTCGTCAGCTTAGAATTCTATCTCCTGAAAGCAGATCTTTCAAAAACTAAGGCAAAAGAAAGACTTCTTCCGATTTGAAAGGCAGGTCAATTCGTGGTGGACAGGCCTGCCTTATAAGAGAATACATTAGCATATGGAAATCGGAGTGCACAAATAAACCAGGAACACCAGAAGTTGTTAACTTTGCGAGAGTAAGCAAAAGTGTGCTTAAAACAAGAATTCACATCTGTGATCCTAGCTGCTGGGGAGGATCACCGGCACCAGCAGAAAAATGCACAAGACCCCGCTCCACAGACCAGCTGGGCACCGGCGCCACTCACGATCCCCGTAATGATGAGAAGCACGAAGTAGGCCGTGGCGATGGAGGCACAGGCCGGCCAACAGCGAGGGGACGGCAGGGGTGAGAGTCGGTACGACGAGGACGCAGCCTGAGCCTGGGCAGGATGCCACACCACACCCGAGGGTGGCAGCCAACCGGCCAGGCCCATCACAGCCCGGCGCTGGCGGGAAGCCCAAAGGATGGGTGGTAACTTCTCTCACACAGCCTTCGAAAGTTCCCCTGACCCTGGGCTCTGCCCCGCGCAGGGAGGCCGAGAGCGGGTCTGCAGCACCGGGAGGAGCTGTGCTCAGACCAGAGCCCAGAGTGGGCTCGAACCCGGAAGCGCAGGTCCATGTGTCCGTGGGGCACAGCTGGAGACGAGCCGCGACTCACCCAGGATGGAAAGCTCCCCCTGTGGGGCTTGTGTGTCTAGTTCCTTTTACCTTCTCATGCTCCCCTTTTGCTATTTTTCTCTTTTCTCTCTCTAGTGGCCTCCACCACCTCCCTCAGATCCGATTACTCTTATATTTCCTACTCATTTGCAACTCCTGAAGCGACGGCCCCTCTCCACAATGACCGAATGATCGACACACATGCATGTGAGGGTGTTAGGTCCCGCGCCCACCCCCTGCTCACCATCCTCCAGACTCCACTGCTTCCCTCTCCATGCTTAATAGCTTAGTCTCATGCCTATGTTACTACACAAAACTCCAGCCCCCGACATGGGGACTGAACAGATAAACCAAACAGTTTGTGTAGATAAAGCGACCGATCATACCTAACTGTAGGGGTTAAGAATTGGAGACGTTATAAGAGCTGAGATCCTCTCCACACTAGCAGGGAGACGGGACCCACCCTCCTGCAGAACCCAGTTCAGTGAGAATATACAGAATGGACACAGGAACTGCTGCCCACGCCACGGAGGGCTTTCGATGAGTAACACCCAACGGAGAAATGCAATAAACAGTGGAAATACACCACCAGAAACCAACAATCATAACATAAAGGGTCAACGTGGCAATGAGGTAGAGGAAACGCCAGTTGTGAAGAATGTTCAGTGAATGAGAGAGGACAATGACATAACCACACAGCGAACAGGAGTGAAGAAGCAGTGGGATTCAATGCGAGCACTGATAAAAGACAAAAGGATTCCAACCAAATACAGATGAAGAGCTAAGTGGGCTCAAGACAATACAGATGTCCAGTTAGAAGATTCCAGAGAAGACATGAACAAAGAAAGCAATTTGGACTGGCAATATGGCTCAGTGATAGAATGCTTGCGTAGCATGCCCAAAGCCCTGGGTTCTATTCCTCAGTATCACATAAACAGAAAAAACCAGAAGTGGTACTGGGCTCAAGTAGTAAAGTGGTAGAGTGCTAGCCTTGAGCAAAAGAAGTTCAGGGACAGTGCCCAGGCTCTGAGTTCAAGCCACAGGACTGGCGAAAAAAAGCAATTGAAGAAATAAAATAAGCCTCCAATAAAGAGATAGAAATCCTGAAAAACAAAATGTAAGCCAAGAGATGAAAAAAGGAGAAAGCCTACCTAGCAAAATATGTAATATGGAAGACTAAATTTTAGGGCTTGCAGACAGAATAGATATAATATGAAAGACAGAAGAAGCTATAGAAAAAAAAATCAACAAGTATGAAAGGAATTTGCAAGGTTCAGGTCTCAATTAAAAGACCAAAGTTTTAGGGCTGTGGCACTGATGGAAAAGAGACCATAGCTAATCCTTTAGCTATTCAACGGAATAATGTCAGAACACATGCAACAGCTTGAAAAAATGAGAAGCCTTCAGGTACAAAAGGATTTTAGAACACAGACAAGGCTAGAAAAGAATCTCTCTGCAACATAGTATAGTTAGGTTAATAAGGAGAGTGAATAAAGAAAAAATACTGAAAGGCTGCAAGAAGGAAAAGACATGAAACTCACAGGGGAGAAGGATCAGAATAACAGCAGATTTATCAAAAGAAACCTGAGGTAAGCCAAGTACAAAGAGACAAGCAGTAGGTACATGGTCTCCCTGATAAGTGGATGTTAAATCCAAAATGTTAGGTGATACGACAAAATTAACAGGACTTAAGAAACAAGTAACTTCTACTCATCTGGTCGAATCACTACTAAATAACCCCATGCTGCTGATCACATGTATGGTATATATGTGTACACTAGAGGGGAACCAGGAGGAGGACACAGAATTAGAGGGAATCAGGGAAAAACATACAACAGCAGGACCCATGAGCTGCACTGGACATTGACCAAAATGAACTAAGCAACTCAATGGCAGCGATGGGAGGGAGGGAACGAGTGGGAAAGAGGGAACAGCTGACGCTCTGCAAAACAAAAGAAATGTACATATCACCCAATGTGGAAGAAATAACTGTATTGCAAAGCTCAAAGAACTCATAAATGTTATAGACCATGACAGACAATTTGCTCCAGGAAAGTTAGAATGTGTTTGTGACTTTAACTGACATCACTATCCCACAATACTGTGAAATTTGGGAAATTATGTAACCACTTAATCACAATAAAAATTTGAAAAAAAATAGGGCATATGACAAGTTTTCAGAGTAGCCATGCTGTTGCATTAAAAGGAAGATTTTTCTCTTCTGATTGAGAGAATAAAAAGTTTTCCTCAGTGTGAAAAAAAAAAACCTGATAGGAAGGAGGCTGTGGAATGGCATGTTTCAAGCACTGAAAGTTAACAGTATCCAGCACAGAATTCTCTACCCAGTGAAGTTACTTCTCACAGCAGAAGGGTAAATAAAAAAAAAAAGTCATGTTATAGACAGACACCAGCGGCTCACCCTTATCCTAGCTACTCAGGAGGCCGAGATCTAAGGATCATGGTTCAAAGCCAGCCCAAGCAGGAAAGTCCATGAGACTCTTACCTTCAATTAACCAGCAAAAAGCCTAAAATGCAGCTGAGGCCCAAGCAGTAGAGCACTAGCCTTGAGTACAAAAGCACAGGGACAGTTCGCAGGTCCTGAGTTCAAGCCCCAGGACTGGCAGGCGCGCGCGCGCACACACACACACACACACACACACACACACACCATAGTGAATTGGGTCAAAAATGCAGGACCCAACCATCGGTTGTCTACAAGAAACACATCTAGCTGACACAAGCAAACACTGGCTTAGGATGAACAGTTAGAAAACATTCCTCCAAGAAAATAGACCTCCGAAGTGGATAAAAGTAGCTCTGCCACATTCAGCCAAGTAGATTTCAAATCAAAATTAGAAGAGACAAAGAATATCACTTCATATTGATAAGGTGTTGGGAGACCCAACTTTGTTAAACACTATGGGACTTACAGGCAAAATTCAACAAAGAAATCTCAGACCTTATATCTACAAAATATTTTACCCATCAGCTAAACAATACACATTTTTAGCCACGGAATTTGCTACACAATAGACCATCTTCTAGGACATAAAGCAAGTCTTGGCAAATAGGAAAAAGGAGGAAAAAAATCCTCCTGTATCTTGTTAGACCACAATAGAGTAAAATCAAAAGTCAGTAGTGAAAGAAACTACAAAAAATATTCAAACTCATGGAGGCTGAACAACACGTTGCTGAATGAGATAATGGATAAGAGAAGAAATCTGAAGATTCTCGAGATCCAATCGAAATGAAAACACAGTCTCCAAAAATATCTGGGACACAGCAAAGGCAACTCTAGAAGGAATGTTTACAGCTACAAGTGCCTATATCAGTAAAGCGGAGATATTTCAGATCATTACCCCAATGATGCACCTCAAGCTCACAGTAAAACAACCACAAACCAAATCCAAAACCAACACAGTAAGACATAAAGATGAGGACAGAAATCAGTGACACAGAGACTAAGATGTCTATACAAAGTGTCCATAACACAAAAATTTGATTTGTCCAATAAAAACCATTAAGTTGAGTGCTGGGAAGGTGGCTCAGTGGTAGAGCGCTTGCCTTGCATGCCTGAGGTCCTGGGTTCCATTCCTCAGCACCACATAAGCAAAAAGAAAAAAGCCAGAAGTGGCACTGTGGCTCAAGTGGTAGAGCTCTAGCCTTGAGCTGAAGAGCTGAGGGACAGCGCCCAGGCCCAGAGTTCAAGCCCCATGACCAAAAAAAAAAGAGAAAGAAAATCTGAATTCTTTAATATTCTTAATAAATAACTAACACCAATGTGCCTCAAATGTTTCTGTGGAATAGTGAAGGATTACTACTGAACTCAGTCTATAGAGCCAACATTACACTCATCCTCAAGCCAGAGACACAACAATAAGAAGATCTATAGACCAACCTCTTTAATGAACACAGACATACAGATTCACAATAAAGTAATTGCTAACTGAATTCAACAGCTATTAAAAAAGATTCTATACTACAACTATGTCACTTTCTAGACATGCAAGGTTGGTTTAATATATGTAAACCAATAAATATAATGCAATACTTAAACAGATCAAAGATAAGAATCATATGGTTATCTTAATTCTAAAAAAAGAAGGTTTCAAAAGAATCAATGTCCTTTTAAGATAAGAGCTCTGGAGAAGTTAGGAATGGGAGAATTGCACCTTAACACAATAAAGGCTAGATATGACAATCCTGCAGACATCAGATATCATACTAAATGGTGAATAACTGAAATCATTTCCTCTCAAATCAGGGACAAGACAAGGGTGGCCACTCTCTCCACTCTTATCCAATATAGTCTGGAATTCTAACCAGAGCAGTAAGATAAGAGAAAGAATTAAAAGGGATATTAGTAAGGAAGAAAGAAATCAAATTATCATCATTTGCAGAAGATACTTTCTTATATCTAAAGAACCCTAAAGACTTCCCCCAAACTCCTAGAGCTGATACACACATTTAGCAAGGTAGCAAGTTATAAAATCATGTACAAAAAATCTGTACTCATATTGTACACCAACAATGAGCAGATGGAGATGGAAATTAAGATATTAGCCTGAAAATAGACGTAGGAATAGACCTAACCATGGTAACTCTAAAACACTCATGAGCGTCAGGGCCAGAGGAGGCGGCAACAATGCTCAATAGGAAATGGACTCATTACCTTACTCATGCAACTGTAACCCCTCTGTACAGCATTTTTACAATAAAAAACATCCAAAACAAAACTATGTTGACTTTTTAAAACACTCAGGGAATGGCTGAATTAATATTGTGAAAATGGCCATCTTGCCACAGGTGTGGGTGATGACCATCAAAATCCCAGGGTCATTCCTCACAGAAACAGAGAAGTCAACCCCAGGTCCGACAACAGCACAGAAAGCCCCAAATAGCCAACGCGACCAAGAGCTAAAGCAATGCTAGAAATATCACCATTCTAGACTTCAGATACTACCTCAGACCTGCAACAAGAACACAGGTTGGTCTGGCTCAAAAGTAGACCTGAAAAACAATGGCATAGACAGGAAGACCCAGAAATGAACCCATACTTGTGATTTTTGACAAAGGAGTGAAAAATGCATGTTGGAAAAACCATAGCTGCTTCAACAAGTAGAGCTGGCTATCTATATGCAGAAGACTTAAACAGGACCTCCACCTCTCCCCCTCAGTCCAAAGCGGGTCAAAGGCTTTAATCATATAATACCTAAAACCCTGAAGCAACTACAGGACAATCCCAAAGACAATATAACAGATTAGCATAGGCAGGCACGTTCTGAATAGAACTCTAATGGCTCAGCAAATAGGAGTAGTGAGGATTGACAAATAGAGTGGTGACAAAGCTTCTACGCAGCAAGTGAAGCAGCCGCTAGCTGAACAGACGGCCCGCAGAAGGGGACTCCCTGCCATCTGCACATCTGACCAGAGTCTAATCACCAGAATACACAGGGAGCGTTAAAACGCTAAACCCCGAAGGACCACACAGAACTAATAAATGAGCAAATGAACAGAACACACACTTCCAGAAAGATGTACAAATGGCCAGCAAATACATGAAGACACGCTCAACGCCTCTGGCCATCAAGGAAGTGGGAAACCAAACCACACGGACGCCGTACCTCAGCCCGAGCGATGAGACCCAAGGAGGAGAGCCACGGAGAGCTGCGCCCAGGCTGGCCTGGGGAAAGAGGGAGCCCCCACCTCAAAAACAGCCAATGCAACCAAGTGCAAACATGGGCCATGGCAGAGCGCCTGCCTGATGACAAAAGACAGGCCTGGAGTGAGATCCCGAGGGCGAACACAAAGCCACAGTATCAGTAACAAATATGAATGGCCAAAATCTAACAAAAGACCCCTGAGACCTGTCATAATAACATGGTAGCGGGAAGTGGGAAATCCCGCCAAACAGACCATGTTCCACGTCCGTGGCTACAGAACACGTGGCCCTCACCGTTAGTTCTTCCAAGTTGCTTTACTATCAATGGGATCATCACCAAGACCAGAGCTGCTCTTCTTCCTCATTGGAGTCTAAAATCCATGTCAAAATACAAAGGAACTAAAATGGCCAGAGCTGTAAAAGAACAAATTCAAAGGCATTTTCAACCTGATTTCAGAGCAAATCGTGAAGCGGAAGCAATGGAAACACCATGCTTTTGTCACAAAATAGAAAACCAAGATCAGTGGAAGTCACGGTCCACAGAACTTGACTCGTGCACTCTCAATTAGATGTTGACGAGAGTGCCAAGACAATTCAATGAAAAAACATACTCCTTTCAACAGATCACCCTGAATTCCCCTAAAAGTGAACTTGGATCCATATCTGAGAGCACACAGACAACTTAATTCAAAATGGATCGTAGACTGCAGACAATAACACTCTTGGGAGAAAATGGGCAGCGATTTTGACCTTTGATTAGAATTTTTTTAGATTAGGCACCAAACACGCAAAACATTAAAGAACAAACTGATTAAATGCACTTCATCGAAATTAAGAATTTATACTATGAAATATGCTTTTAACAGAACAAATTTTAACAGAACAAAAGCAACATATGGGAGAATATAATCACATCTCCCATGCAGACTCAGAAGCTCTAGAACATAATGACCAAGAAACGCCGATAGAAAATTGTTCACCAAACAGATATGGATAGAAGCATGAAAGGTTGGTCAAAGTCATTTGTCAACAAAGACGTCAAACTGAAATCTCCATACACCTAGCATGTGTCTTACACGTAGAAGACGCACTCTGAAGGGTTGGCGAGGATGCTGTGCACACGGTCTCGGTGGACAGTGGTTGGTGCTGTGCACACGGTCTCGGTGGACAGTGGTTGGTGCACTGTGCACATGGTCTCGGTGGGCAGTGGTTGGTGCGCTGTGCACATGGTCTCGGTGGACAGTGGTTGGTGCTGTGCACATGGTCTCGGTGGACAGTGGTTGTGCACTGTGCACATGGTCTCGGTGGACAGTGGTTGGTGCACTGTGCACATGGTCTCGGTGGACAGTGGTTGGTGCACTAAGCACATGGTCTCGGTGGACAGTGGTTGGTGCACTGTGCACATGGTCTCGGTGGACAGTGGTTGGTGCACTAAGCACATGGTCTCGGTGGACAGTGGTTGGTGCTGTGCACATGGTCTCAGTGGACACAGTGTGCACCACTGTGGAAGGTACACATTCACACATCAACAGGCCGTCAGGCTGTTCTCCAAAGGGGGATGTGCTCCTTTTGTACCCCACCCCCTTTGGAGAACAGCCTGACGACCTGTTGATGTGTGAATGTGTACCTTCCACAGACCCAGTGTGCTTCCCCTAGGAAAAGTTCATGTCTATCAAGGTTTACATGCAAATGTCCATGCAGCTTCGTGTAGAACAAACAATCCAAGTGTGGGAACCGCTGGCACATTCAACGGACAGATGTAATATCAGATTGTGCGCATTCATACTGCTGAGAACTTCCCCATAAAAGCAAATGTGCCATTGCCAGCGGTGGTTTAACGACGTAGATAACTCTCACGGCAATTCTGCGGGGAAGGGTCGGCCTCCTCCGGTGGAGGAGGGCTTTCGCCACACTCCTGTTGGTGTGACATCGCAGGAGGTGACCGCGATGGAGGCCCTCGAGCACTGGAACATAGCGCTTGTAGTCATGGGGTCATTCGTAAATATGCACCAAGGACACCAGATCGCATAAGTGCGGACAGACGTTGCCTGCCCAGGAATCGGAACACAGGAGCTGGAATGAAGACTTTTAGAAACAAAAATAAATAAGTGGACGTTTTAAAAAGGAAAATGGGAAGTCATTTGAGAGAAAATCACATGGCCATAAAGGCAGCAAAACAGGACTGAAGCTGGACACCGCCACCGCAGCCCAGCCCGCCCGGCGGGCTGGATCTCCAGAGCCCAGAGAAGTCTATGCCCAGAGGCATTGTGGGGGATGAAGTGAAGAGAAGACAGTTAGAACCAAAGCACCCTAAGAGATCATCCCACTGAAGGCTTGCACATGGTCAGGCACACTCCGGAACTACTGTCCACCGAGACCATGTGCACAGCACCAACCACTGTCCACCGAGACCGTGTGCACAGCACCAACCACTGCCCACCGAGACCATGTGCACAGTGCACCAACCACTGTCCACCGAGACCATGTGCACAGCGCACCAACCACTGTCCACCGAGACCATGTGCACAGCACCAACCACTGTCCACCGAGACCATGTGCACAGCACCAACCACTGTCCACCGAGACCGTGTGCACAGCACCAACCACTGTCCACCGAGACCGTGTGCACAGCACCAACCACTGTCCACCGAGACCGTGTGCACAGCACCAACCACTGTCCACCGAGACCGTGTGCACAGCACCAACCACTGTCCACCGAGACCGTGTGCACAGCACCAACCACTGCCCACCGAGACCATGTGCACAGTGCACCAACCACTGTCCACCGAGACCGTGTGCACAGCACCAACCACTGTCCACCGAGACCGTGTGCACAGCACCAACCACTGCCCACCGAGACCGTGTGCACAGCACCAACCACTGTCCACCAAGACCGTGTGCACAGTGCTTTACCAATTAATCTTCATTTTGACACACATACACAACAACAACAACAAAACCTAAACTGAGGCAGATGGGAGGCGTGCAGCAAAGCCAGTGTGAGCAGGAAAAGCTAGCTGTGGAAGACATTGCTTGAGTAAAATAACAAGAGCACTGTCCACTAACAATCACACGCAGGGACGAGACACAAGGACTTTCCGCAGGTGAAACACACGGACATCTCAGGCATACAAGAGAGTTCTGCGAGTAACGTACTCATTGCCTTGCTTACAAAACTGAAAGCCCTTAGCACATCACCTTCACCATAACATCTAATTAATTAAAAAAAAAGGAAGAGAAGAGAAGCTGGCACTGGTGGCTCAGACATATAATCCCAGCTACTCAGGAGGCCCAGGCAGAAACCGCCAATAAAGCATCTCCAAATACAAACAAAAAGCTAGAAGCGGAGGTATGGCTCAAGCCTTGAGCAAAAAGCCAAGTGAGGGTACAAAGCTTTGAGTTCAGGCCCCGGCACTGGCACAAAAACAAAACAAAGCATCTAGAACACTTCCTTGTCTGCTGAGGACAGGACAGGATCAGCCCCACCCTTTAAAGCAAGCTCCAGTTGGAACAAACCACAGCAGCCCTGTTATCACACCAGCGCTATTTCTATCACTACCGTTATCATCTCAATGGAAAAAGTTCACGATCATTTACAGAAAACGAGCAGACTGACTTTAAGATTAGATATGTTTCCAGTCTACATCCAAAGAGAGTTTTCAAGCTGTTTTACAAACTTGTTGCACGAGGACAATGGATCCAAATGAACGGGGCACACCTATAGACGGGCGCGGGGCACAATCACAGACAAGATGCATTTTTTTAAGCTACAGTTCTTAGCCAAGAACAATACGGCTTAGGGGAAAGAGAGCAAAATAGTGAAAATGGAGAGCGAGAGTGAGCCTGCGGCATCTGTGAAGGTGGACGTGGCTGTGGGCCCACAGGGGTGGGCGAGGGTCTGTGGCACCAGCAGGGTGCGAAAGGCGGAATGTGAGGATCAGGAGCGAGGCTTTCTACCGGCAGCAGAAAGCCTGAGGAGAGTGGGCCTCGGGCGCAGGGAAATGTAAAATTCTGTTCCATGCAAGACACCATCAATAATGAAAAAAATACACAAGCCTCAGTCTGGGAGGACATATTTACAACCCATACAACCAATAAAGTATCACTACCCGGATACATAAATAATTCCTGAAAATCAATAAGAAACAAGCAAGCGGCCCAATAGAGAAACGAGCAAGTGGGAAGACATAATAAATATGAGGAGAAAACCGAGAAAGAAATATGTGACGAGAGTCCCAGCCTTCCCGCTCATGCCAAGAAACACAAATTAAAACAACAAGATGCCATTTTTCACCTATTAGAGTATAAAAAATTAATAAGTCTGACACTCCCAGTGTTGTTGTGAATTTGTGGGATGGGAAGGTCCGTCCGCACGTGGCTGGCGGGAGTGTAGATTGGCATTAGTGCTTGGGACGGCATGCGGCCTCTTCGCGTTGATGGCCCACGGCCACAGGGGACCGAGGGCCCCCAGACCGCGGCCACGGCAGTGTGTGATGAATGGGGTCTCCTGAGAAGCAGGAAAGCCTGGGAACCCCCAGCCCCCGCCACCGGTGAGGATAGACCAGGAAATCATGGTCCAAGATGGCCGGCCAGGACGCCCGCACCAACGGTCAGCGCCACGCATTTCAGAACGCTGATGTTGGATGAAGAAAGCAAGCTCAGGAGTTCCCACCCCGCCTAGCACGCTCGGAAGCCTCGAAACCCTCTGGGGAGGGGGAGCGAGAGTGCACATCGGCCTTCCACACTCCCACAGCCACCGGGGACCCCGGGGCCATCTCTCTACCCACAGAGCCAGGCCGTCTCCAGGAAGGGAAAACGAGCCCTTGGGGAGGGAAGGCAGGCCTCCGGGACCTGTTCGAGGCCTCAGAGGCCATAGACATCTAAAATCTTCTAAGGTAACTGCAAATTGCTCATATTAAAAAAACCAGCAACAATCATCAGCCCAAATTAATACATGCCCAAATACCACTGCTTAGAACCGTTCCTCACGCAGCAGGAGAATTTCTCACGAGCAGGCAGCAGATCGCACAGGTGAGGGCGGATACAGGGAGCCAGCGCCCGCCGGCACACACAGGCGGGCTTCTGTGTCACGCGGCGTCCGCAGGGACACGCGGCGTCCGCAGGTGTGCTTCTGCGTGTGTCCGCAGGGCCACGCAGCGTCCGCACGTGTGTGTCTGTGTGTGTCCGCAGGGCCACGCGGTGTCCGCACGTGTGTGTCTGTGTGTGTCCGCAGGGCCACGCGGTGTCCGCAGGTGTGCGTCTGTGTCACGCGGCGTCCGCAGGTGTGCGTCTGTGTCACGCGGCGTCCGCAGGGACGCGCGGTGTCCGCAGGTGTGCGTCTGTGTCATGCGGCGTCCACAGGCGGGCTTCTGTGTTACGCGGCGTCTGCAGGTGTGAGTCTGTGTCACGCGGTGTCCGCAGGGACACGAGGTGTCCGCACGTGTGCTTCTGCGTGTGTCCGCAGGGCCGCGCGGCGTCCACAGGTGTGCTTCTGTGTGTGTCCGCAGGGCCACGCAGTGTCCGCAGGTGTGCTTCTGCATGCTAGGAGGTGTCTGCAGGTGTACTTCTGTGTGTCATGAGGTGTCCACAGGGACACGCGGCGTCCGCAGGTGTGCTTCTGCGTGCCAGGAGGGCCCCACCTGCACACAATGTGATTTTAAAGAACTTTGGTATCAGAAAGGAAGAGGCAAAAACAATGGGCTTTGCTGATCATAAGTAGAAAATCTAGGGGTGTAGGGGCAACAATTAAAAAATCCTAATCGAGACTTACTGTGGTCAGAGACAAGACCAGCACCTGCAGATGCATTCCTGTCCTACACACAAGAAACAACCACTTAGCAGAAGCGATCTCTATTTACGACGATGACTAGAAAAGCTGCAAGACACATGAGAGAAAACAAACCCAAAAGCACATAAAACCTGGGTAAGGACCGCTATGAATTTTACTGGTGGACACAAAAAAGAATCTGAGTAAATGGAGAGATGTCTGGCCCCTAGGTGGTAAAAGAACCCCATAAACACATCAGTACTCTCCCTAAGTGGTCCACACCGCCTCGGAACCCCAGGCCGGCCCCTGCATCTCGCGTGGGGCTTGGCAGGCCAAGTAAAATTCACCAGGAAAAAAAAAGCCCGGTAAACACCATAAAAACTATGGGAAGGCAGCACAATGAGCCTTGTACCAGCAGAGGAGACACAGGTGGGGGGGCGGGGAGGGATGAGGGCAGGGAGGGTGCGGGGGTACAGGGGAGGGGGTCCCACGGACAGGCTGTGGGCAGCATCTGGGTCTCGAGCACCAAGAGAGACACGGAGGACAGACAAACGTAGCCTGCGCTCGATTTCACAGTGAGGGAGCTGGAGATGGAAGCCGGGGACACCCTGGTCTTCAGGCCTGCACTGGGGGGCCAGGTACAAGGTCGATGTGACCCTGCACTGACTGGGGTAATAGGAAGGCAGGGGCTCCGTGGGGCAGAGGGGGCCAGGCCGCAGGGTGACCCTGGACGCAGAAACATGCCCACTGACACGCGTGCAGCCCTCTCAGTCATCGGAAGGAATCTTGGAGAAGGAAGGGAGAGAAGCGGTTCACCCCGCCGGCAGCGGGGTGCGGCCGCACAGGGTGTCACCGCGCCTGACACAAACAAACGAGCCACGCGGGCGGCGTGCATCGCTCCGGGACGCCCGCTTCACCTCAAAAAGCAAGCTGCAGACACCCACGAGCTACGCACGCGCGTTCCACGGAGGGGGGCTGTGGTGCGCCCCCCGCCGCGAAGGTCACGGCCTGGGAGGTGGCGTCGGGGTACAGAACCCCCCGTCTGGGCATTGCCAGGGCTGTACCAGGGCGTCCCTCGAGGTGTGATGGGGAGTCCCTGGCCCCGTGGGAGGAGCAGTGGTCAACGGACCCCATGGGAGCCCCCGGGGGGAGCTTGGGGGCCACCACGTGGGGTCCACCCTCCATGTGGCTGGAGAGTGACCACATGACTCCTCCTGGCCAGCAGAGTGGGAGAGCGTGGCCCGGTCACCCGAGGCACTGGCAGCAGTGGGAGAGCGTGGCCCGGTCACCCGGGGCGCTGGCAGCAGTGGGAGAGCGTGGCCCGGTCACCCGGGGCGCTGGCAGCAGTGGGCCTGAGTCCCGGGCCCCCACATCCCACAGCCTGACCCATGAGACCCACCCCTCGGTGCATAGGGCCCCAAGGAAGGGTGTGACCGGCTGCAAAGGCCCCCAGGAGAACAGGCCCCTGGGGAGACCCACACAGAGATGGGCACAGGCGGCCATGAGGCGGCGGCCGCGCTCTGCCCTGCCATCCTCCAGTGGGAGAGGCGGGAAGGGCCAGGGTGCCAGGTTCGCTCTGATGGACAGGCCAAGAGCCAGGAGCCCAGTCCAAGGGTGGGGACCGGGCTGGGCAGGGGTGGGGCTGGGGGCTGGGCAGGGGAGATCTGGGCGGGGGG
>NW_012267218.1:997926-1008809 GCF_000151885.1 Dipodomys ordii | reverse complement strand
GGAAAACAGATCCCCTCTCTGTCTCTCCAGGCCCTCAGAGGGTCACACGCTGCCCAGCTCTCAGTCTGATCAGTGCCAGGCTCTCTGCAAAAGTGCCACAGACACGCCTGTGTGCAAAGGCACCTCGACGCAAGAAGGAGAGGTGGAGGACAGCCACATCTGTGAGCAGCAGCTCACCGAGCGCTGTGTGTGCCCGGCGGCGGCTCCACGCGTGCCCGGCTGGCCACTCCTTGGATGAGCAAGGTGCGTGATGGCCGCTAAGTGTCCAGTGCCGGTGCTGTGAAGAACGTGGTTCTCTGTTCACACCTCTGCACCGGGAGAGGGGTCCCCGGCGCTGGGAGGGAGCAGGGCAGGTGGAATCTGTGGGGGGGGCCCAGAGCCCACGCTGGGGGGCGGACAGGCCTCCCTCCCCAGCAGCCCAGGTTCCGGAAGGGCCGCGCAGAGCCGGGCAGCTAACCGAGGTGATGACTGGCTTCATCTGCGCAGCTCCGAGCAGAAGGCCTGGTCCCCCCTCCCTACCGGGAAGAGCAATTAGAATGCAAGGTCACGGCCCGATCACGCGCCGGCTTTGTGTGCCTAACTCCCCTTAAATATTAGATGCAGCTGAGAAATATTAGTTAAATTATCACGGACTAATACGATCCGTTTCCTCCAGGATGAAATGTGATGAATGGGTTTTAATAAACTGAGGAGAATTATATGCATCATATTCGTGGTCCCTGTCAATTTTATTTAGAGTGAACGCCATTGCGATAATTAGTTGGTTTTTACTGTGTTCATTAAAAGCTTTTCTAATGACCTCTTGGAGGAATAAGTAAAATTAATTTCTTTCTTGAGCATCGGAGGAATTCATCAAACAAACAAAAAACAAACTCTGGGCCTGGGCGGGCAAGGGCCGTGGTGGCGGGGTCGGCCCCTCGGTCGCTGAGCGTTGGCTCTGGGGCTGGTACAACCAGACAGGCGACTAGAGGAGGGAACTGGCCCTGGGCACCCACAGGCCCCTCCACGACTTCCTCCTCCAGGCAGCCTTCCCGGGCTGCTCAGCCCTCGCGACCCTTCCCCACCCGGCCCCCATCCTTGGCCTCACAGGCTGGGCCTTCTCCTGGCCCTGAGCTAATGCCG
The DNA here is from genome assembly GCF_000151885.1 of Dipodomys ordii. NCBI lineage: Eukaryota > Metazoa > Chordata > Mammalia > Rodentia > Heteromyidae > Dipodomys > Dipodomys ordii. The sequence goes on along the minus strand of NW_012267218.1, from coordinate 1,007,687 downwards.
GCAGGGCAGGAATCCTGGGCTTCCTGTCCACCTGGCCTCCTTCAGCCGGGGCCGGTGGTGCCCAGCAGCTGAGTCCGTGCCTTCATTGAGTACAGAGTGCCAAGCCCGATGGGTGTGTGCTGTCCCATGGCTGGCGGGGTGACCTGGTGTCCAGTGATCCACACTGGAATGAAGAGCCCGGCCTCTGACCGGCGTGTGGGTAGCGGAGGACAGGACAGGCCCCGGCTGTGGGCACCCCGGGCCTGGCGGGGGAGGGGGAGAGGGGGCAAGGGAAAGGAGGACGCATGTGCGGAGGCCTAGGGGAGGGGAGGGCACTGGGCAGGTCCGGTGACTGGCGGTCCTCAGTGAAGGTCCTCTCTGAACTCTGGTGAATGGTGGACACCTCTCCCATGAGGGCCCCAAGACACAGGCCAGCCTGAGGAGCAGCCCAGGGACAGGACAGTGAGACACACCAGCCTCCCAGGTGATCACACACACACACACACACACAGATCAGTGAGACACACCTGCCTCCCGGGTGATCACACACACAGACACAGAGACACACACACACACAGAACAGTGAGACACACCAGCCTCCCAGGTGATCACACACACACACACACACAGATCAGTGAGACACACCTGCCTCCCAGGTGATCACACACACACACATACACAGACACACACACACACAGATCAGTGAGACACACCTGCCTCCCAGGTGATCACACACACACACACACACACAGAGACACACACACACACACAGACACACACACACAGAACAGTGAGACACACCAGCCTCCCAGGTGATCTCACACACACACACACACACACAGAACAGTGAGACACACCAGCCTCCCAGGTGATCACACAGACAGATACACAGACACACACACAGATCAGTGAGACACACCTGCTTCCCAGGTGATCACACACACAGACACACACACATAGAACAGTGAGACACACCTGCCTCCCATGTGATCACACACACACACACACAGATACACAGACACACACACAGATCAGTGAGACACACCAGCCTCCCAGGTGATCACACACACACATACACAGACACACACACACACACAGACACACACAGACACAGATCAGTGAGACACACCTGCCTCCCAGGTGATCACACACACACATACACAGACACACACATACACACACACACACAGAACAGTGAGACACACCTGCCTCCCAGGTGATCACACACACACATACACAGACACACACACACACACATACACACACACAGAACAGTGAGACACACCAGCCTCCCAGGTGATCATACACACACAGACACACACACACACACAGACACACACAGACACAGATCAGTGAGACACACCTGCCTCCCAGGTGATCACACACACACATACACAGACACAGACACACACACACACACAGACACACACACAGATCAGTGAGACACACTCGCCTCCACCGGCCTCTGCGGTGTGCTGCTGGGTCCTGCTTGACCATCTCAGGGCCCCCATGGGACAGGCAGGGCCCCCAGACACCACCCCGAGTGGTGCCAGGCCCTCGGACCCAGGGCATGGAGCCTGCTCCGGCTGCCCGCAGCGCCCCTCTCCCGCGGACGCTGGGTTTTGAACACCTGGCTGCCAGGGGGCACAGATGCTGGCCGCCCGGCATCCTGCCTGGCAGGCCCCAGCCTTCGAAGGCGGTCAGACCCCAGGCTGGGTCCCCTCGCCCAGCAGCGTCCCAGGTGGCCCCATCCTGGCTGCCCAGCCAGCCGGCTCCAGGAGCCTGTGGGAGTCCCCTCTCCCCACGGGGGCGGAGTGGGGGGGGGCTCTCAAAGCCGCTCAGAGAGGCCTGGGTGGGCAAGTCCACCGGGACTGAGCTCCGGCCCAGCCCAGGGGCCCACAGCCCAGCCGATTTCCTGCCCACAGGCCCCCCTCCTGTCCCAGCTGCTCTGAGCATGCTCGAAACCCTTTTCCTCCTGCAGGGTGGGGGTTCGGGCGGGCTCTGCGCACGGAAGCGCCCCTCTGCCCTCTGCCCTCTGCCCGGCCCTCTTATCTTTTGCCTGCCATGGAGGAGGGACGAGGATGGAGGGCGGGAGCTGAAGAAGCTGCGGCAGGCTCCAGGGGCTGAAGGTGCCAGTGCCCGGCGCCCGCAGCTCCCCGCGGGCCCTGCCCTGCCCACGGCCAGCCCTGGACGGCTCAGCGGCCTGCCCAGCAGCCCTGCCCCGCGGAGGTGCCGCTTCCCAGCCGCCCCGGTCTGCCATCTCCCGGCCCAGCTCACAGCGGACGCCGGTGACTCTTGGGGGAACGGACATTCTGGCACCAACTTCGGTTCTCGTTGCATTTTCCGATGCATATTAGGAGAACGTATAACTACAGGAGCCGCCATCGCCGTCGCCATCTACCACTGTCAGAAAGTGACAGGAGCCCGGCACGCGCCCTTCCTGCCCGTCTGTCTGCCTCTCTCCCTGGACCCCCCTTCCGTGGGAAGGTGAGCTGGCAGCGCGCGGGGCTGCGGTGGGGCCAGGTGGACGGCAGGTGCTGAGACGTGGACCACGTGGACCACCACGTGGATGACTGGGGCCTCAGAAAGGGAGGAGCACGCACCGGGAGCAGTCAGGTCCTGTCCCAGGAAGCCTGCTTCCGAAGGGAGGTAAGTCATCAGCTAAGAGGGAGGCGTGGGGGGACCGGCCGGCCGGCGCGTGGCTGGCGCGGCGACCCTGGGCCTCCGTACGGCCCGAGCGCCACGGGGAGGCCTCTCAGGCAGGAGTGTTTGCCGGGAGAGACCGGCAGATGGGCGATTTAGCTGGTGATCGCGCCGCTCCGTTGTTTATCTGCCATTAGAAGCTGCACCTCGCTCTCGTTCGAGCCAGGCGGAGACACTCAATTAAGCTGGGGTGTGGCCACAGAGCCAGCTCAAGGCCCCGGGAGCCGGGTACACCCGGAGACGCCTCCACACCAGCAGTCAATCAGGGAACCCTAATTGGAAAGCAGTAATAAAAAGTAATTGAGTTTAATACATAATTTAGATCATTACCCGTTAAGTTAATGCCTCCCTCTTAGGTGTGGGGAGAAAATTATTTATCTCGTAGACAGAGAAGATTTCATTTGTTTTTATAATGGAATACTCGCCAATTGACTTTAATAAGAGCAGTTTGTTAAATCAGATTTTGAATTGGCACATGGATTTGAAGTTCATATGTTAATTTTTGGCATGATATATGCAGTGCTTCCATTCTTCTCTTAAAGTGGTTGGATTTATTCTCCTGGGGGACTGCCCGATCATTTTTGTCGCATATTACGGAAATTAAACCGCTCTCTGTCTCTTGACGGAGGGGATGTGCGTGCGTGCGTGTGCGTGTACATGCGTGCATGTGCCCATGAGTGTGTACTGTGTGCATTTGTGTGCACACATGTGTGTGTTCATGCATGCACACACACTCGTGCGTGCCCACAAGTGGGTGATTGTGTGCATGTGGGTACTCATGTGCACGCATGTACCTATAAGGGGCCACGTGGAGCGCGGCTGCTGCTGCGCAGGGCACTTCTCTCTTAAAAACGGTCCCAGGGCTGCACACAAACGTTCTTGTTAAATTCTGGAAAGAAACCTCCTCAGGTTCCTTCGAAGCACACAGCGGTAGGAACGCAGCTCCTGGTGCCCATACGGCAGCCAGGCCTGGGCAGGCTCGGGGGGGGTCAGTCAGAAGGGGAAGCAGGCTCTGTGCTGCCCCCAGGGCCAGAGAGGTGGCCGCAGTGTCCCTGGATCCTGGCGCTGGGGCCGGGACCCATGAGCGTGCAGCCTCCGTTTGCTTATCTACCGGAGAGCAGCTGATGGTGAAGCTGCATCCTGGGTCCATGGCCGCCCACACCCCCTGAGCATCTGCCACCCGACGCAGGCCTCTGCTCCAAGCTCATAGGGACCTGGGGTCTCAGCCTCTGGGGTCCTCTGGGTCTCAGGGACAGTCGTCGAGGCTGGCAGGAGCGGGCCATGGTCGGAAGGCCCAGGCGGACGCGCCTCCATCCCAAGACCCTGTCCTTGGTCTCCTGCAGCTAGAAAAACAAACCTGAGCTGGACCCCACCCTGGACGGAGCCACAGGGAGCAGGGGAGCTCCCGGGCCCCGCACACCCTCACGGCTCCAGCTTATGGAGGGGCCCAGCAGCTTCCAGTTCACCAGGAGCAGCCAGGGCTCGAAGCAGAGCTAGAGCGGCGTGTAGAAGTCCCACTGCTGCGTCTGTCCCCACGGTCCTTTCCCTTTCCTGTGCTCCCACCACGGCAGCACAGGTCCCAGCCCAGCACACAGATGGGCAAAGCCAGACACAGGCCCAGTCCCTCTGCCAGGCCTGGGATCACGGGCAGCGTGTACCAGAGAGGCGTGTCAGAGAGGGAATGCCGTGCTTTGTGCCGAAGCAGACACACTCCGTGGCCAGGGCCACGAGCACCCAGCGCAGGGCTCGCCTGCCACCTCAGCAGCTCGGGGCCTGGCCACCATCGAGTTCCACTCGAGGTCGAGGCCAGCACCGGGCAGGGCAGGCTGCTGCCCACCACGGCCAGGTCACCCGCCGTGGCCACTGCTCCGGAACAGAGAAGCTTGTTTACAAATTGTCCAGTGAAATTGAAGTTGCAAACACTGGCACCGGGCCTCCACTGCCAGGCCACCCGGATTGGAGGGTAATTTATGAAGATTGCTTTACCCAGGGCCGCGCGGGCCGGGCCGGGGAGTAATTCACACCAGGTTCATTTCGGATGCAGTCAAAGGCCCCGTATTTCACCGTGACAATGTAATCACAGGGCCACATTAAAAAGTCATTATTGTTTAGAATCCAGCTTGGTTTGAAAAACACTTACTATAAAATTCAACAGCCTTTGTAAATTACCGAAAGGTTTACTCAAGAACACTAGGGGCCGTGATTTAGACGCGGAACTTAGCACCGGATCGATTCCGTGGGATTTGTCGGTCCCTGCATTTATGGGGAATGATTAGTGAGTGATCAGACTCATAAACAGCCCCGTGTTGGTTCATAAATAATGATGAATTGAAATGGCACCCTCAGATTTCCCGCGCTGCGCTCTCGCCCCGAGTCTGAGAAAGACTTTGGGGTGTCACACGGAGGCATGCGCAGATCCGACCTCTCGGGCAGAGGAGAGGGAAGGCCTGCTCCTGTGCCAGGTCCGGGACCTGGACGCCGCCCCTCAGCAAAAGAACTCAGGTTCTGGGCGGGCACAGGCAGCGGGGGTACACCACTCCCACGAGCCCCACATCCTCTCCTTCACACCAGCTTCTGTCTGCTCACGCCCTCGGCCACTGGCAACAGCCGGGCAGACCAGGAGAGGAGCAAGGCCATGCTGAGCTCGGGTCTCTCCACGCTGGGGGGAGGGGTTGGGCAGCCTGCCCGCCCGGCAGCCCACGCAGCAGCCGCCACCCAGGGCCTGCATTCAATATTTCTGGAAACCCCAGCTGAACTGTGACTCTCCCCAGACCCCAGCTGGCTTGTGACCCCTCCTAGACCCCAGGTGGCCTGTAACCCCCAGAATGGTGCACGGTGGACCCCACCATGGCCTGTGAACCACACCCAAGCGACACCTGCACTGGCCGCCTCCTGTCCTCCATCTCTCCTCTCGGGGTGCAGGGACACCCTCATCCCCAGTGATGCTCATACACAGCACTCTCCAGGCAAGCTCGCTGGAGCTCTGCGAACTGAGCAGAATAAAAGCTGAACGTGAGCCAGGGTGAGACTGGAATAAGACAGGAGGGAAAGCGGCCCCGTTGAAAGCACCCCTCACCCCAGCAATGCCCCTGGGCTCAGTGCACCCAAAGCTCTCCCGCCTCAGCTACCTTCCTGCCCTTCTGTTGTCTGCCCTTGGCTCCTGCACAAGCCCCATGTGGACCCGCAATCCTGCTCAGCACAGACGGACGCCTGACCGCAGTCCCGCTCAGCACAGACAGACGCCTGACCACAGTCCCGCTCAGCACAGATGGACGCCTGACCACAGTCCCGCTCAGCACAGCACAGACGGACGCCTGACCACAGTCCCGCTCAGCACAGACAGACGCCTGACCACAGTCCCGCTCAGCTCAGCACAGACGGACGTCTGACCACAGTCCCGCTCAGCTCAGCAGACGGACGCCTGACCACAGTCCCGCTCAGCTCAGCACAGACGGACGCCTGACCACAGTCCCACTCAGCTCAGCACAGACGGACGCCTGACCACAGTCCCGCTCAGCTCAGCACAGACGGACACCTGACCACAGTCCCGCTCAGCTCAGCACAGACGGACGCCTGACCACAGTCCCGCTCAGCTCAGCACAGACGGACGTCTGACCACAGTCCCACTCAGCTCAGACAGACGGATGTCTGACCACAGTCCCACTCAGCACAGACGGACGCCTGACCACAGTCCCGCTCAGCTCAGCACAGACGGACGCCTGACCACAGTCCCACTCAGCTCAGCACAGACGGACGCCTGACCACAGTCCCGCTCAGCTCAGACAGACGGACGTCTGACCACAGTCCCGCTCAGCTCAGACAGACGGACGTCTGACCACAGTCCCGCTCAGCACAGACGGACACCTGACCACAGTCCCGCTCAGCTCAGCACAGACGGACGCCTGACCACAGTCCCGCTCAGCTCAGACAGACGGACACCTGACCACAGTCCCGCTCAGCTCAGACTGACCACAGTCCCACTCAGCTCAGCACAGACGGACGCCTGACCACAGTCCCGCTCAGCTCAGCACAGACGGACACCTGACCACAGTCCTGCTCAGCACAGACGGACGCCTGACCACAGTCCCGCTCAGCTCAGCACAGACGGACGCCTGACCACAGTTCCGCTCAGCTCAGCGGCCGCCGCCCTGCTGCCCCCTTGGAGGCCTCTGTCCTGACCGCCATCTCCACTGTGGCGTTTCTGCAGCCACTGGTTTTCCTCCTTCGTTTGTTCGCTAAGCTCTTGGCCATCTCCTTCCTCAGCCTGGGCGTAGCACCTTCCATTCTCCTGTGTTTTCCTCAGGACTCCTGGCCTTTGCCTCTGTTTCATTACGGCTCCTTCCACGCTTAGATGCCACTTCATCCCGGATCAGGTCAGCGGCAAATCTCAGATAAGCAGCAAAACACTGCCAGCGGATGGCCCCCTGCTGCCCTCTGCCTTCATGGGCTGTGCTCTGAGGCCAGCCCACAGGGCCCACCTGCGCTCCCGGGCTTCCCACGGGGGCAGCAATTCGAACAAATGATTCCTCTGCACTGACATCTTCAGGTGGAACAAGTCTGTGCAGGCCCAGCTAGCGCTGGATCGTAATATGTCTATTATGTGTGCATCAGACTAAGGACCATGCAGCACGCATCGACTGTGTCCACCTGAGTGGATGTCCTCCTGTGCATCTGTGTCCACCTGAGTGGATGTCCTCGTGTGCATTGTCTGTGTCCAGTGGAATGGATATCCTTTTGTGCATCGTTTGTGTCCAGCGGAGTTAATATCCTCCTGTGCATCCTCTTGTCCACCTGAGTGGATACCCTCGTGCGCATCCTCTGTGGCCAGCGGACAGTCTCCATTGTTCCATTTCGCCGTGCACGCTCTCTCCTGAGCGGCGCTTTGGTGGGTGTGTGACAGTGTCTCCGCTCTGGAGGGAGATGTGGGCTTGCTTGCCACAGGCTGGCTGTGACATCTCCACAAGGAGCCTCACAGCTCCTTCCTGTTAGAGCACAGATCTTTGTTAACTTGAAAATGGAAAGTCGTTATGCCATTTTTCCCCTCCCCTGGTTACTGGGAACAGAAACTACTCACTGCCCATCTGCTTTGTCCTTTTGTTAGTTAACTGTATACACAAATCAGTTGCCTGCTTTTCAACTGGTTCTCTCTTATTTTTCATTGTTGTTATTGGTTTGTGTGAGCCCTCTATATAAGCCAGGTAATAATCATTTGTTTGTTGTGTCCTCCTGGTGTGTGGCTGGTCTGCCCGTGGTTAACTTTATATGGTCTTTTGATGTACAGAAACTATGACGCAGTCAGCTTCAGCAAACTTCCGTTTTGTGACTGAGGACGGCTTGACCTCAGAAACGTTTCTGCAGCTTGACTTGACCTCAGAGCGCCATCCCACTGATTTCCTGTGGATCCTTAAGTCTCATGTTTCCGTGAGGACTTGGATCCATCCGCACTCCTCTCTTGGGCAGAAGTAGGGAATAACTGTTTGGCTTCTCCGTTGGTGGGTGGAGTGAGCACCCGACCCTGGGACCCACCAGGTCCTCCGGGGTCCAGGGAAGGCTCTGGATCTCAGCTTCTGCAAACCACCATCTGCTCTGGAAGAAGTCTCTGGTCCCTGCTGTCTTCCAGCTCATCTTGACCATTCTCAGTGCTTTAATATTCCAGGTGGAGTGAGGACTATGTTAGGATTTCAAATGGAATTGCATTGAATGTATCGATTATTGCATAATAACCTCATTGAAAATTGAGTCTTCTTAACCGTGGTGCATTTCTCCAATTAGAGAAGTCTTCATCTGCAGGCTTCAATAAAAGCTTATCATGTTCTCATTTAGATCTTTTATGTCTTTATTATCTTTATTTCTAAATACCTTAGCGGTCTATTCTATTGGGAACAATAGGATTTTTCTATTTCTTTCTCCAACTACTGTTGGCTGTGGCAGCAGCAAATACCATCTTAAATCAAAGTTTACTAGTTCAATGGGAGGGAAAACTTGGGAGAGCCAAGGAAGGAAAGAAATGACCATCACCTGACTTATGTAACTAACCCTCTGTACATCACCTCATAATAACAATAAAACTACTTTAAACCTACTGCTTCTGAAGGTAAAAGGTTTCTTGAGTTACTTCATGTGAAAATCACATTGCCACCCCAAATATCCGCTGTCTCCTCCTCTGTCTTGTAACCTTGGCCAAATGTCCTGAGGGCCATGACCACTTTGATGGAGGGCTGTCTGGGGTCTGGACGCCGCCCGGGCCCTCTGCTCAGCCTCTCCTGGTCTCTGTGGAGGAGGAAAACAGGACCAGCAGGGGAGGGGCTGGAAGGCCCGGTAGGCCAGGTGCGCCGGCCTCCTGGGGTCTCCTGAGCCTCCACCTGGAGGGGACCCGGACCTGGGCACAGTGCCGGTGGGGACAGCACTCCAGGACGCTGCAGTCTCTTGGTGCTCTCGGTCTCTGGGTGTGGAAAACCGTCCCTTTAGCAGCGTGGTTAAGAATTTCGCCATTGGCAGAACAGGGCTTGGCTGATGCTCAGGACCAGTCATCCTCGGCAGAATCAGAGACCCAAGTGTCTCTGGAGAGCTCTGGAGGTGGGGCCTGGCCTGGGCGCGTGCATGCAGCCTGCCCCCTCCCCAGGTTTGGTGCAGCACGGGGGCGCTGAAGAACAAATCCTCCATTCTCACACTGGTCCACCCCCGTGCAGTGGGCGTTTGTCCTACAATGGCCAACTCTTCCCTAGGTGCTCATCCTGCAGGGGCCAAGTCTTCCCTGTCCTAGGCCTGGGGCAACAGGAAGGCACTAGAAGAAATGGTGGCCTAGGGGACCCCAGGGCACCTCTGCCTGTTTCCACCCCACAGTCCACCGCGGGACAGAGGCCTTTCCCTTCTGAGTTAATGCAATAGACATATCTGAGCCACACCGGCCCAGGGAGGCCCAGAGGCTGCCGGGGGGCAGAGGTGGAGGAAGCCTGGAGCCGCTGGGGGAGGAGCCTGGAGCCACTGGGGGAGGAGCCTGGAGCCGCTGGGGGAGGAGCCTGGAGCCGCTGGGGGAGGAGCCTGGAGCCGCTGGGGGAGGAGCCTGGAGCCGCTGGGGG
>NW_012267218.1:985677-986786 GCF_000151885.1 Dipodomys ordii | reverse complement strand
GGAGGCCGTGGAACACCGTTCTCCGTGGGCCCACCTCCTCGCCTGTGTCTGACCCTGGCCGCACGGGCTGTATGTAATGCAGACCTGCTGGTTTGGGAAGGGAGGGCGACGAGGGGGCGGGCCGGGAAGGCACCGATGGTCAGCGGGGGCCTGGCCACGCCACGGCCACGCCACGGGCTTGAGGAGCGCAGGGCTGGGCAGCGGGGGCTGCGATGCCCTCGAGCCCTGGGCTGTGGCCACACAGGGAGGTTGCGGGACCCCCTGGCTGCCGCCCGTGCCGGGTCAGAGCCCCGGTTTCCTGGGCTGGGAGATTGTGCGGATGACACCGGCAGGGACTGGTGTGTCCGCACCGGGGCGGGCCCACGCGCACTCTCGCTCAGAGGGCCGTGTGCTGGCATCCTCCAGCTCCCGGGCCGGCTGTCCGGGGGACGGGCAGAGCCACAGTCCTCTGGAGAGGTGTTCACCCGGAGAAAAGCCGGGGTGCAGGTCCGCCCGTGCGGCTGTGCGGGCTTCGGGCTGAGCCGCCCGGGAGGCTGCGTGGCCCCGCGGCGCTGGTCTCCTCGGGGCCTGTGGCACCCGGGGCTGCCACGCCTCGGGAGCCCAAGCGGCCACAGGGACACTGAGAGCCGCCATTCCAGGTGCTTGACTGTCCTCGGAAGGACACGTGGCCATGTAATTTCCAGGATGAACAAATCCTGCCAGCACCGGAACAAAGCGGCTGAACCCTGCGGCTGAACCGGAGCCTCGCGGCCACTGCTTCCTCCCGGGATCCGGCAGCGCTCCTGCCCCGGGCTGTTAACAGACACGGCCAGCCATGGGCCCACCCTGAGCCCTGCACATACTGCACGCAGCTCTGGGGTGACAGTCCACAGAACTGCCCCTGTCACACAGAACTGTCCCTGACACACAGAACTGCCCCTGAGTCACACAGAACTGCCCCTGAGTCACACAGAACTGTCCCTGTCACACAGAACTGCCCCTGACACACAGAACTGCCCTGTCACACAGAACTGCCCCTGTCACACAGAACTGCCCCTGTCACACAGAACTGCCCCTGAGTCACACAGAACTGTCCCTGTCACACAGAACTGCCCCTGTCACACAGAACT
>NW_012267218.1:978112-985627 GCF_000151885.1 Dipodomys ordii | reverse complement strand
TAGCCAACCTCAGGAGACTCACAGGCGGTGGAGCCTGTCACCCGGTGGAGCCTGTCACCCGGTGGAGCCCGTCGCCCGGGGGAGCCCGTCACCCGGGGAGCCCGTCACCTGGGGAGCCTGTCACCTGGGGAGCCTGTCACCCGGTGGAGCCTGTCACCCGGTGAGAGAATGGTTTCAGCCGGCGAAGGAAGGGCAGCGTGAGTCGCTGTCTGCAGAAGGTGTGGCTGGAGCATGAACTACGAAGACAGGAGCCAAGAGAAGAACAGGAGCCAAGTCGGGGTGGAGGGGACACAGGGAAACCAGACTCCCACATCGAGAATGCTGGAGGGATTGGAGGAAAGTCCCTCAGGAGTGGGTTTGGAGAGGAGGACTCAGAGGTCAGGGGTCACTCCTGCCCCATCATACCACAGGCACACACCGCCCATCCAGCCTCGTCCCCCCCCAGTGCCCGGCAGAGGCCCTGTGTGTTGAGCTTCTGGCTCTGCGAGCTCTCTTCTTGCTTTCCTGGGTAAGAGCTGAAAAGAAATCCCGTGTCCACCCACAGGTAGTGGCAAGGAGAAGCGGAGATGGTCTACGGCAGTTCTTCGGCTTCTGCCTGGGATATTTATGTCTGCCCCGGGCTTGTGCATTGATCTAGTTAACCACATACACATGTGTGGAACGTACCTAGTGGACTGGGGGACATTTATTTTATGCCTTGGGTTGTGATCGTGTGCTGCTCCTCACAGCTCTGACTCTCCGAGCGCTTTCAGTCAGCCCCGAGTGCCTGCGGCATGATCCCCTGGGATGGGGCTCCAAACGCCGCTGCTCCTTTCTGGCGTGACAAGATGGCTCAGGTTCCTTTGCCTAATCCTGGCCGCAGCTCCAGAAGTCGTCATGGGCCATGGGTCCCCGGCTCCTTTTGTTAAAGAAAGGTCCTAGAAACCAGGACCCAGACAGAGAGATGCGTGATGTGGCTGGGGTGTCCTTGCTTAGTAGAAAAATAGGATGCGCAAAGTGGGAAATGTGCTTCACGGTCCCACAGAGTGTCCGAGTAGAGCAAACCGCACTCGGGGCCAGAGGAGGGGAAGGAAGGAAGAGAGAAAGTGCTGGAGGAATGATGACTTACACTGCGCAACTCCAGAGTAAACACGAGCCCTGCCTGCTAGCAGACCACCCTTGCCAGCCGGTCAGGACAAACACGGCCACACGCATGGCAGGCAAAACACGGAAGGAGACAAAGACCAACAGCGTTTTGGAAGCAGCAGGAGAAAGACAACTCGCATACAAAAGGCCTTCGTGGCTGGCCGGGGAGCAGATGGCCGGGGATGACAGGGTTAACGTGCTGAAAGAAAAACTTGCCGGCCCAAACTCTTACATCAGCGGATCTGTCACCCTACGTGAAGGTGAAATTCAGATAACGGCCAGGCGGGCTGCCTCGCAAGCTCTCCCGCTCCGAAGCAGGACCACACAAAGACGCCTTACGAGCGTCAGCAAAGGTGATGGCGTGGGTAGCTGGAAAATGTTGGGCAACCTTCTGGATTAAGGATGCTCCCAGTGGAGTCCAAGCAAATGTTCCAAACTCCAGAGGGAAAAAAGAAAATCCAAGCCCCAGATCTGAAGCACTGTGGCTCCAAGCATTTTGGATCAGGGAAAGTCAGTCTTTCCACGCAACCAGACTTAGCAGTGCTGACTGAATCCTACGCCCAGCAGCACCAGAGCGGGATTCTCAGACAAGCACCGGTGTTCTGCGGGACAGACTCCATCAAGCAAGAAAACAAACCTCCATACATAGGCTTAAATGACCGAAAGTGTTTCTCTAACCATGATGGAAATTAAATTAGGAGTCCAAAATAGAAAGAAACTTAAAATTCACAAGTCCTGGAAATTAAGTCAAACATTCCCAAACAATGAGTCAAAGAGGAAATCCCAACAGAAATTAGGAAGTGAAAACACAGCCCTCCAAAACTTCCACAATGCAGCCCAAGCACCCTGCTGAAAGCAGAATTGCTCAGGGGAAAATCTGCAGCTGCAGATGCGCATATGAGAGCAGAAGAAATCCCTCAAACCAATAAACTACCCTTCTGATTTCAAAAACTAGAAAAAGAAGAGTAAACGAATCCCAAAGTAAAGAGAAGGAAGGAAATTGTGATGAGAGCAGAAATAAATGACAGAGAACAGCCAAAACAATAAAAGGCCACAAGTTTTGTTCCTGTAAACACAAGTTTGGGTCTTTGAAAAGAACAATAATGACAAACCTTTAGCTATCTGAGCAGGGAAAGGAGAGAGTAAACTCAAATCATGGTGATGGCACAGGGGAAAGAATCCTATGCGCTGCTGGGAATGGGGTTCCTGGGAAGCAGGCGTAAAGAGACAAAGCCAACCACAGCTGGTTCAAGATGAGCTAGAAAACCTTAATAGACCTTGACAAATTAAGAGCTTGAAATACATGTTTTCAAAAAATACTTTTTCATAAAGAAAAGCCAGGTGCCAGGCTCACTCTGGCGAATTCTAACAAATGTTCAAAGAATTCATATCAGTCCTTCACAAACTCATCTAAAAAAATACTTCCCAACTCATTCCATAAGTCCAGTATTAACCTGATAGAAAAACCTGACAAAGACATCACCAAGCAGAAAAACAGGCCAATATCTCTGAGAAATTGCCTTATGAATACAGATGGGGGAAAATGTATTTTAAAAAAATACTGATTCCAACAACATATAAAAGAATTATCTACCCTGACCAAACAGGATTTATCTGGGAAGGCGAGGTTGATTTATCGTGTGGAAATCTATTAAGTGACACAGCCTATTGAAAGAATAAAGGGCACAAAACAGATGTTCGTCTCTATACACACGGCAGAGCAGCCCACAGACCCCAGCACGTCTGCAGTGAAAACAGGCAGTCATCTGGGAGTAAGAGGCAACTGTGCAGTCGGACAGCCCTGACCACACACCCACACGCACCTCTCCTCCAAGGCCTGGAATAATCAACACGCTCCCCAGACTTGCTCTTTAATGTTGGACCAGAGGTTACAGACAGGACATTCGGTGAAGTAAAAGGCCCTCTATTTTCAAATGATAGTGTTTCGTATATAGAAAATCCCAAGGAAGCCGCACACTAAAAAACAAAAGCCTATTAGAAGGGTATGAGATTTAATGCACAAGATCACATTCCTATACACTAGCAATGAACCAGCAATCTGAGAATAAAATTAAGGAAAAATTCCACTTATAAGAATATAAAAAAAACTTAGATATAAAAGAAGTGTCAGATTTGTACTCCGGGAAGTATAAACACTGTTGGAAGAAATTGAAGGCAATCAAAATTAATGGAAGGCACCACGTGTTCATGGCCCAGGAGACTTTCCACTATTAAGGCAACAGTACTCCTCAAATTGATCTACAAATTCCACATAATCCCTGCTCACCACAATCCAGCTGGCTGTACTACACAAATTGACAAGCTGATCCTAAAATTCATATGGAAATGCAAGGAGCCAGAAGAGCTGGGGGAGAAAACGAAACAGAAGAATAAAGTTGAAGGACTCAGGTTTCCTGATTTTCACCTGAATCAAGACCCTGAGGCCCAGGACTGAGGACAGATGTGTGGGTCCGCGCAATAGAATGCAGAGGCCAGAAACTGACTCTTGAACACTAGTCAGCTGATTTTCCATGAAGTTCCAAGAGAAATAAGTGGGGAAAAGAAGAGGCTTTGCACAAATGGTGTTGGGGCAGTTCTAGGTCCACAGCAAAGGCATGAGTTCGAACCTCTCCTGATTCCATGTGCCGAGGCTAACGTTCAGTTCACAGGTCTAACCGTATGAGACAAAACTGCAGAACTCTTAGGATAAAGAAGTAAAAATAAATCTTCATAGCCTTACAGTCAGAAAATGGTTTCCTGGGTATGACACCAAGTGCACAGGCCACCAAAGGAAAGCAGATCCACTGGGTCTTGAAATTAAGACCTGTACACTATAAACAACGTCATCAAGAAAGCCAAGGCACACCACCTCAGAATGGAAAACAAGCTCAAGCCATGTGTGGTCAGCAACTTGTGTCCATAGCACACTGAAAGATTCTAACTCAGTGACAGAAAAAGACAATACAATTTAAAAGTGGGCAAGGACTTGAATAAACATTTCTTCAGGGAAAATCCATGAGCAGCAGGCACCTGAAAGTGTCCAGAGCCATCCCTCCCCAGGGAACACAAGCCACCACCAGGCTCCTCTGAGACAGACTCGGAACCCGGAGAGGACTGATGCAGGTGAGGCTGTGGAGAAGCGGAGGCCCCAGGCTGGGCTGGCGGCACTGTACAACCATGCGTGGCTGGCTAAGACTGTTTGGCAGTTTCTCAAAACATCAAAAGTCGATCTCCTACCTGGCCTGATAATTCCACCCCTAAGTGCACATTCCCAAGAGAAATAAGAATGTGTCCCCAGTTTTACATGTGAATTCTCACAGAAGCAGCATTTATAGGAGGCAAAAGGAGAAGCACTTGGCTCTCCACCCACTGATGAATGGGTAGATGAAATGTGTCATGTCTGTACAATGGAAAATTACATGGCAATAGAAGAAGACAATGAGCACTCCACCAGGCTGCTTGGAATGGGAGCCTTGAGCACACAGTGCTAGTGGAGCGGCTAGCTGGGGAGGACTGTGTGTCATGACATGTTTCATGATGTGTTCATAATGGGCAAATCCATGGAGACCTGAAGTGGGTTAGCTGTCCGTGGCTGGCATGGGAGAAGTGGTCAAAACTGCCATAAACAAGAGTTTCTTTTGTGAGGTCCAAAAATGTTCTAAACTGAGACGCTGAGGATGTTGCCCAACCCAGTGAATCTCCTAAAACAGCTTGATTTATGCACTTCAAATGTGTGGGTCAGTTATATCTTAATTAAGCTGTGCTATTAGCAGGAACTACAGAGGTCAAAGTTATTGAATATAACAGTACGAATAAACTGGATGTTATTTCAAAAATGCTAGAATACGGGGAAAGACAAAAAACTTCCCATATTGATTTATGAGGCCAGTGAAATGCTAATTACATAATTAACTAAAAGATAACAGAAATAAATCATTCACACAAAAGTGACTCTAAGTAAGATATTAGCAAATAAGGCCCAGAAATACGAATCCGCTATGACCAAGTGCCCTTTTGATGCAGGAATGCAAGGACGGTGCAATAGCAGGAAATCAGCCGACTAGCTCTGCGTCTACCTGTCATGACCACCTCTCAGTAAAGCTCAGCAATCCGTCCCGCAGGAAGGCTTGAGGGACACAAACCCCAAAAGAAAGTACTCAAACCCCAGCAGCATAGCACCCAATGATAGGGACATGGTAGGGGAGGGGCACCACTGCACACCCATCTCACACATCTTTTTGGTGGCTGCCTGAGCCCCTGGCTTGACCACAGACTGGTAAGTATGATACATCGGTCCTCCTGCAGCACAGGGATAAAGCTGGCAAGGAGTCGGGGCTCTGCTCCTCTTGTGGGATAGGGACTCAAGATGACACTGCTTTGTTCCAGGTGAGCTTGGGGCTTCCCACACACTGCTCAGTGATGTCCTTCCTCCCTGTCCCTCCGTCCCTCCATCTGTACCCACCCCCTTCCTAGTACACTTCTGAAAGGGGGTGGTCACCCTTGGTGGCTGTAGCTCCTGCCTGAATTCTTATTCCTCCATGGTCCATTTTGGGCTGAGAGCCATGGCTATGAATTGAACCCCTTCTGTACCTGCAGCTCAGCCCAGCCCAGCCTCAGCAGCTGGCAGGGCTCCGCCCCCCTCCCAGACTAGCCAGAGCCCAGCTTCGCCAGGGAAGGTGCTGAAGGACACTGCTGAAAGGAACAAAACTCTAAGGTTCTAGCTAAGGGCACTTCTAGATACGCACTTCCATTTTGAGAATAGTAATTTTCCTAACCTTTTTACTTAAATTTTACACACTGTCCTGCAGATGGTCTCACGGGGCTGTCTAGCGTGTCTGCATTCTGTTGAACACAGCAGGATGGGTGCTCAGGAGTGGGGAGCAGTGGGATACAGAGAGGGGCTGCAAGGGCAGACAGAAGCGTGCACTGAGGGACAGGCTCCGGACAGGGGCACCGAGGGCAGGGTGGGGATGTGGAGTAGGGGCTTGAGTCTTTGGTGAATGAGATGGGAACAGCCACTTCCTCTGGAAGAGAGAAAAGCAGAGCCATATCTTGACACAAATAAACTCTAAGGGGACTGGAAACTTACATGTGAAGTAAAATAAAAATTTAATCTCCTAGGAGTCTGGGAAAGTATTTGAACCATCCAGGCACAAGTGCTGGGGAAACGAGAACGGAAGGAGACAGGAGCCCTGGCTGAGGCTCGCCCTGCACCAGCCGGCGAGGCGAGGGCCGGTGCACGTGGCCGGGGAGGAAGGACTCTTCCAGCTGGTGTGGGAAAGTCGCCCCTAACACCCTTCAAAGTAAGCGTCTCCGCTCCCAGAGCCCAGATCCCAGCCCACCTCGCGCTGGAATCGGTCCAACCCTCGCCTGCAGAGGAGACATCCATCTCCCAAGGCCCGGGGCTGGAGATCAGAGGCCGCGGTTCGGGCGGGGCTGTCCTCTGAGGCCTCTCTCCTTGTTACCAATGGTGAGCTTCTTCGGGTGCCTCACACGGCCCTCCCTCTGTGTCTGTGCTCTGACTCCTCTGTTAAGAGGCTCCCGGTCACCTGTGTATGTCAGGGCCAGCCTAGTGACTTCATTCTGCTGTGTCCAGCGCACTCTAAAGTCCTGGACACTGGCACATCCCACATGCGAACCTGGGGTTTGTCCTTAACAGGCGCCAGGCCTTGTCACGGAAATGGAGCCGCTGGTTCGACAGAGGCAGGAACAAGGACATTTCTGCTTCTGACATTATTCATAGAGGTAGGAAAGTAATCTGAAAACTACAAACAATGGCGATCCATGACCAAGCAGATCTCTACACGATGAAGCCGAGGTCCACTCTGAAGCCGGGGCCTAGGGGTGCCCAGGAAGGCTGCAGGGTGTGGGTGTCTGGGCTGGGGGAGGGGGCCACAGCCATGGCCCTCTCCTGTGTGTGGGGGGGAACAGGAAGGGAAGGAGGTGGAGTGGGAGGGCAGATAGACAGACAGAAGACCAAGAAAAGAAGGAAGGACTAGCAGACACTAAGACAGAAGGGGAAGGAAGATAGCACGCAGAGCAGCCGTGGGGAGAAGAGCCTTGTCAGCACCAGACCCATGGATAGGCCTGGCCGGGAGGGGAAGGAGGTGGGGGGGGGGGGGGCTCAGGCCAGAGCTTGCAGAGAAACCCAAGCCCAGGGGCCACATCCACCCAAGGACTCCATCCACCCAAGGGCCCCATCCACCCAAGGACCCCATCCACCCAAGGACCCCATCCACCCAAGGACCCCATCCATCCAAGGACCCCATCCATCCAAGGGCCACATCCACCCAAGGACCCCATCCACCCAAGGACCCCATCCATCCAAGGACCCCATCCACACAAGGCCCCATCCATCCAAGGACCCCATCCACCCAAGGGCCCCATCCA
>NW_012267218.1:968680-969199 GCF_000151885.1 Dipodomys ordii | reverse complement strand
ACACAGAACTGCCCCTGACACACAGAACTGCCCCTGTCACACAGAACTGTCCGTGACACACAGAACTGCCCCTGAGTCACACAGAACTGCCCCTGTCACACAGAACTGCCCCTGTCACACAGAACTGTCCCTGACACACAGAACTGTCCCTGACACACAGAACTGCCCTGTCACACAGAACTGTCCCTGTCACACAGAACTGCCCTGTCACACAGAACTGCCCCTGAGTCACACAGAACTGTCCCTGTCACACAGAACTGTCCCTGTCACACAGAACTGTCCCTGACACACAGAACTGTCCCTGTCACACAGAACTGCCCCTGAGTCACACAGAACTGCCCCTGAGTCACACAGAACTGTCCCTGTCACACAGAACTGCCCCTGAGTCACACAGAACTGCCCCTGACACACAGAACTGCCCCTGTCACACAAAACTGTCCCTGTCACACAGAACTGCCCCTGTCACACAGAGCTGTCCCTGTCACACAGAACTGCCCCTGTCACACAGAACTGCCCCTG
>NW_012267218.1:958235-958760 GCF_000151885.1 Dipodomys ordii | reverse complement strand
CCTGTCACACAGAACTGCGCCTGTCACACAGAACTGTCCCTGTCACACAGAACTGTCCCTGTCACACAGAACTGTCCCTGAGTCACACAGAGCTGTCCCTGACACACAGAACTGTCCCTGAGTCACACAGAACTGCCCCTGACACACAGAACTGCCCCTGTCACACAGAACTGCCCCTGTCACACAGAACTGTCCCTGACACACAGAACTGTCCCTGAGTCACACAGAACTGTCCCTGTCACACAGAACTGTCCCTGAGTCACACAGAACTGTCCCTGAGTCACACAGAGCTGTCCCTGACACACAGAACTGCCCCTGTCACACAGAACTGCCCCTGACACACAGAACTGCCCCTGACACACAGAACTGTCACACAGAGCTGTCCCTGACACACAGAACTGTCCCTGTCACACAGAGCTGTCCCTGTCACACAGAACTGCCCTGTCACACAGAACTGCCCTGTCACACAGAACTGCCCCTGTCACACAGAACTGCCCTGTCACACAGAACTGTCACACAGAGCTG
>NW_012267218.1:956521-956748 GCF_000151885.1 Dipodomys ordii | reverse complement strand
TCACAGCGAGGGGGTGCAGCCCGCTGGGGGGGTTCACAACGAGGGGGTGCAGCCTGCTGGGGTGGGGCTCACAGCGAGGGGGCGCAGCCCGCTGGGGGGGGTTCACAGCGAGGGGGCGCAGCCCGCTGGGGGGGTTCACAGCGAGGGGGTGCAGCCCGCTGGGGGCTCACAGTGAGGGGGTGCAGCCTGCTGGGGGGGTTCACAGCGAGGGGGTGCAGCCTGCTGGG
>NW_012267218.1:956203-956471 GCF_000151885.1 Dipodomys ordii | reverse complement strand
GGGTCTGTCATGGGGAGGCGGGGTCTTCCTGGGGAGGCGGGGTCTGTCCTGGGGAGGCGGGGTCTGCCATGAGGAGGCAGGGTCTGTCATGGGGAGGCGGGGTCTGCCATGAGGAGGCGGGGTCTGTCCTGGGGAGGCGGGGTCTGCCATGAGGAGGCGGGGTCAGCCCCAGTGCTCCTGTGAAATCCACCACATCCAGTGAATGGGAGTGGCCCGGCTGGGCAGGAGTGGCACTGGGCCTTGGGACGAGGACCCAGCTGCCCAACAG
>NW_012267218.1:953077-956153 GCF_000151885.1 Dipodomys ordii | reverse complement strand
GCTCCTGTGAAATCCACCACATCCAGTGAATGGGAGTGGCCCGGCTGGGCAGGAGTGGCACTGGGCCTTGGGACGAGGACCCAGCTGCCCAACAGACTCATCTCAGAGCAGACCCCAGGCAAGGCACCATAGAGAAATGGAGTGTCTGGCCTGCAGCCTAGGACTTTGGGGCACGGGGCACCCAGGCCTTGTGTCCACTCCTGCATGGGCTTCCAGACATGTGGCCTGAGATGGCAGCCTGGTCGCAGGTGACCATGGCTGGTGCATGTGGCCACAGTGGGATCGGGTGAGCGCGGCCAGGGCAGGTGACGATGCCTGTCTCCCGCCGGACTTCAGGCCCACAGTTCCTCCCCAGAAACGCCGCATCCTGCAGACGCAGCCCAACTCCACGTCCAGGAGGTCCTCCTGCCCCTTCACTGAGGAGAGCTCTGAATCCTGACTCTGGGGCTCAGGAGCCCCTTCCGAAGCTGGTCACGGGGACGCTCAGTCTCGGGGGCGGGCTGGCCATGGCCAGTGTCCTCGGTGGCCAGAACCACCCCGGCACCCCTCCTGAGCCAGACACCAGCTAGGGCTGGCTGCCGCTGATCTGGAAGGGTCTCTAAACAACACCGTCCGTCTGGACAGGTAGCTACACCTTGTGGTGCACCGTGTTCCTCTTTGGGGTCACAAAGAGAACCCCCAGCCTGACAGAACCCAGGAGCCCCCGGGCACTCGCGGCACAGGCTCCCGGGGACCTGAGTCAGAGCCCACCATGCATCAGGCTGTGATTAGACATTAAAACTCTCCCTGTGCCTTCATAAAATAACACGGAAGGAATAATAAAGTACCATAGTTATAAAGTCATCAAAATGTAATAAAATGGTGTTATTACAAAGGCTTAAATTTTAACGATGGTTTTTAAGTATGTCACTTAGTATGTAATTAAAGTTACAAAATAAGATAAGAGTAATTAAAAGGGAGAGTTGAGGGTTTGTAGGGAGGGCAGGGCCGCCAGCATGACCCAGGGCGGGCATGGGGACCAGCAGTCCGGTCTCTGGGGGCTGTGTTCTCCAGCAGGGGTCTGACCGCCACGGGCCGGCCTCTGCTGTCTTGGGGCGAGGATCTGGGCTTTGCAAGGCCACACCTGAACCTGCCAAGTGCCCCAGGGTCTCTGCTGGCCTCGCCACCAAAGACGTGGCGGCTCCAGCCTTGGCGGGGGCCTGGGCCGTGGTGGCTGACGGTCTGGCCCCCCCAGCGGGTGCCTCCTGGCCGCCTCCCTCCCTCCTTCATCTTCCTGCTTCAGTGCTGTCTCCTCCCGCCTGAGCCCCAGCATCCAGGTGGTGTTCAGGGGACACCTGCGGACCCAGCTGGCATTCCAGCTGCTGGAGCCAGGCCGTGCTGGGGCGGGGACAGGCCTGGCCAGCGTGGGGCAGGCTGTGCTGACCCGAGAGTGAGGATCTGCGGGCCTCCTACCGACAGAAAGGAGCCCGAGAGGCGGAGGGAAGGGAAGAAGGTCGCAGATGGAAACAGAGCTCAGTGCCAGCACTGAACCCCGAAGTCTCAAACTGAGCCTAAATCCCTGCCTTAGCCTGAGCCTGAACTCTGACCCAAATTCTTATGTTAGGCTGAGCCTGAATCCTGATCTGAGACTGACCCGATCCCTGTCTCAGTGTGAGCTTTGGTCCTGAGCCTGAATCCTTCTCTCAGGCTGGGCCTTGGCCCCAGCTATAACAGCTCCGGGTCGTCCTCACCTGCACATTCACGGCCCCGCGGTCCTCCTCGAGGTGCCCGCAGCGGGCTGGCGAGCCCGTTGGTACTCACAGCTCACATCAGTGGCCTCCCAGCATCTTTCCTGCCCTCTTCTGGCCCTGTTCTAGGCTACAGTCTCCAGAAGTGGGGTCTGTGCCACTGGGAATGGGGCAGCTCAGAGGACTGGGGAAGAAATTAGCTCCTGCAGTGTAACCTCCCCCCCCTAGGAAGGAGAACACATCACCCCTCTCCCTGTCGGGCCTCGGGCCTCCACCTGTGTTTGTGCGGCTCCTGGTGGCAGTTTTGTCAGCAGGAAGCTCATGCCGGCCCACGACCTGTCCCCACACGCCCTGTGTCTGCCCAGGGAGCTAGGTGGGCTGGGAAGAGGAGCCGTCCCCCCCCAGGCCCTGCGTGCTGTGGATCTGCCCCCTCCCCGATCCCCCAGCCACCACCCCTGCAGTCCTTGAGCCTGCAGGGGGCAGACCCTCGGCTGAGGAGCAGGAACGCAGGGAGGCCATCCCTGGAGACGGGCAGGCCTCCGGGCTGCAGCGCCGGGGGCCAGGCCCCCGGAAAGGGCCTGCCGCCCCACTGTACATCATCCTTAAAAAAGAAAGCAGACACCGGCGCCTCTCTCCAGCCCCATAAATCTGGAGAAGGGGAAGCTGTGTGCGGGAAGCCGAGGCTTTTGAATTTTAAATGGCCAATTTGGTCCATGAATCAATTTCACTGGGTCGCGGCGAGCGAGGAGGAGAGCCGTTTTTAGGGCCGGGTTTGAGCAGCCCGAGCCTCTTTGCTCCTGCGTTCTTCATACAGCCGCCCTCTAATATTTCATCTATATTCATTTTTATGGCTTTCCAAATTATAGATGTCAGCTAAAAAACTGACTAAAGAGGGGAGGGGAGGAGCAGAGGAGGAAACGGGCTCTGTGGAACAGACAGGGCAAGTTCTGCTTCCCATGCCCGGCGCGGGGACGGGAGCGGGGACGCGCGCAGGCCCCACCCCGCATCCACACCCCAAGCTGGGCCTGTGCTGACCACTGGCCATGGGGCGCTCATGTCCAGGTGGGAAGGAGGGAGCCCCCCACATCCAGCAGGACACGGCGCGGTGTGTGGGAGCCCGGGGCGGGGTGGCAGGCACGGAGCTGGCCTCAGGGCCAGCCCGGTGCGTTTCCACCATGGCCAAGACTGTGATTTCCACTCATGCGAGTTCCTGCTCTGATCTGGAACAATTCAGACCCAAATCTGACGTGTACGTTATCTTTGATAACAAGGCGTCGCACGCCGGCGTGGTAAACACGTGACCGGGACCCGGCAGGCTTTTCCTGTAAAGGGACAGCGGCCAACACAGC
>NW_012267218.1:952304-952784 GCF_000151885.1 Dipodomys ordii | reverse complement strand
CACACAGAACTGTCCCTGTCACACAGAACTGCCCCTGTCACACAGAACTACCCCTGTCACACAGAACTGCCCCTGTCACACAGAACTGCCCTGTCACACAGAACTGCCCCTGTCACACAGAACTACCCCTGTCACACAGAACTGTCCCTGAGCCACACAGAACTGCCCCTGTCACACAGAACTGCCCCTGTCACACAGAACTGCCCCTGAGCCACACAGAACTGCCCCTGTCACACAGAACTGTCCCTGTCACACAGAACTGCCCCTGTCACACAGAACTGCCCCTGAGTCACACAGAACAGCCCCTGTCACACAGAACTATCCCTCTCACACAGAAATGCCCCTGTCACACCGAACTGCCCCTGTCACACAGAACTGCCCCTGTCACACAGAACTGTCCCTGTCACACAGAGCTGTCCCTGTCACACAGAACTGCCCCTGTCACACAGAACTGTCCCTGATACACAGAACTGTCCCTGT
>NW_012267218.1:937636-940309 GCF_000151885.1 Dipodomys ordii | reverse complement strand
CAGGGGCCGGGGCCATCCGGGACTTCCCGGCTCTTGGTCCCTCCCTTCTGCTCCACTGAGTACAGTGCTGGAATGTTCCACTGGGTGGGCTGAGAGAGGGAGGGGTGCTGCTGTGGGCCTCAGAAGCTGCCCATGCAGATGCTGAACAGCCATCTCTGCTGCCAGAGCCTGCACGGGCCCCGGGACGTGGATGGTCAGCCCTCGGGCCCCCGGTACAGCTCTGCCCACAGTGCTGCAGTCTGCCGGCTCGTGTAGCAGAAATGCTGCGGGGAGGAATTACACAGCTCAAGAGCAGACAGACCTCCAGGCCTGGGACGGGTGGAGGACGGCAGGCTGGGGGGGGGTGGCTGTGGGGATGTCACCCCCCACTGAGGGGAGCCCCTGTATCTCCACCAAACACCCCCAGGGCTTGCACAGGATGGTCAGGTCACTGTGTTGATGTGTTTGGAAGACATGTGGGTCAAAATGCCGGAGAAAAGCAACTTGGGGCAGGAGGGCATCACCTTGGCCCGTGGTTCCAGTCCATGGCCAGCTGATTCCGTTGCTTCCAGGCTGGGCAGGACAGAAACCTCACGGGGGAAGGGCATCCGCTCACCACAGCAACCAGAGAGCAGAGACACAGACAGACATGAGTCTGGGAGCAGAAACAGCCTTCAAAGGCACGTGCAAGCCCACCTCCCCCAGGGCCGAGGGGCACGCAGCAATCCCGCTCCACAGCACCACCAGCTGGAGGCCGGCCTGAGCACAGGGCAGGACACCTCCTGTCCACACAGACACACGGGGCAGGACACTTCCTGTCCACACAGACACACGGGGCAGGACACCTCCTGTCCACACAGACACACGGGACAGGACACCTCCTGTCCACTACACAGACACACAGGGCCGGCCATCTCCTGTCCAGATCCTAGCCAGGCACAAGAGGCCTGGAAAGCGCAGTCTTGGAATGAAGAGCAGGGCTGCCCTGCGGAGTCCGTGAGGACGTCCAGGCACAGGCCGGGGGCTGGACTTGAGCCCCGGCACTGCACGGAGCGGGGGCTTGGAACCTGGCCCCGGGGCACTGCCCGTGCTGCCCTGGCCCCAAGGCAATGCAGTGAGGAAAGGAACATCTTCTCAACAAAGGCTATTAGGAAAACCGGACGAGGGTTGGGAAATAGAGTCCTGCTCCATGCCATTTGTAAATGACTCCGTATATAAAAGACAGACGCTCCATTGTCCAGAACAACAAACAAGACCTTACAGGGACCCACCGTCCAATAAAGATGAACATGACGAATGAGCTGGCATCAGCGTCGCAAATTTCAGACAAGACACACTTGTAAAAAGGCATCCTACAGACCTAGAGAGATGCGTGCATGCCACAAACACCCGTATGCATGTACACATACACACACATACACGCATGCTTGTCCACACTCACACATGGCATACCTATCCCTAGCATATAAAGCATTCTTACAAAGTGATCATAAAAAGGCTTTGGACGATACACAGTGGCTGGTAAACCACGCATGATGTCATTAGCACCAGGAAATTAAAACGAGATCCTCAGGGGGCTGTCTGCACCTGCTGGGACATCATGCCGGACGGGGGGTGGCTGTGGGCCCATGGGGGTCACCAGCCCCACCAGGCACAGCCCCCTTCCGCAGGACCCTGCAGGCATGTACCAAACGCAAACGCTGGTCCTCGGAGACATTTCAGACCAGTGTTGTGGTCAGCGTCCCCAGATGTGCCCGAATGTGGCGGGGCTGTGGAGGCCATGGCGCAAGGTTGGACGGCTCCTGCTGACCCTCTGTGTGACCGCTCCGCGTGGGGCAGGTCTGGCTTGGGAAACACAGTGAGGTGCAGAGCCTGCACACTTCCCACCCGCTGGGTTCTCGGTCTCGCCTGCCACAGCCCGGGCCCGACCCCGGGGCTGGGAGCACACACCACACCCCCGTAGGAGCGCTAGGGAAGGGCGCGCCCACCGCAAGCATCTCCTGCCAGCCTCGCAGAGATAGCCCACACGCTGCGCAAAACACACACCGCCCGAGCCCCGTGGGATGGAGGCAGACCTCCATGCCCCGTGCTTGCCTGTGGCTGGGCCTCCTCCCCGTGAGCTATGTCCTTCCTGGCCACGCAGCCTCCCGCCCCGGGCTCCTCACTCCCCCTCTCCTGCGGGAGTGCTTCTGTGGTCACCTCCTGACCTCTCACCCCTGCCCGAGAACCACCTGCCAGCCGGGAGGGAGGCGCCGGCCCACAGGGGCCATGCAGAGCCTGAGCTCCGGCCGCCCCCGGCCTGCAACAGCCAGCCAGGGGCAGACCAACAGGCTCACAGGCAATTTTCTCCAGAAACAAATGGAGAGAAATTGCTCTAACAGGCGAACAGCCTCTGTTTCAAGCTAATTTTCACATAATAGAATCAAACTGCTTCCCTTTCCTCTCCACTGTCTCCTCTGCATAATTTGACAAATTGCAAACGCGGTTTGATTCAGGAGCTGGAACACAAGCTCGGATTCTTTTCAATAGCCACAGACAAATGGACAGGGGTGAGGTGGAAAGGAGGCGGGGGACGCCACGAGGCGCTGCTGTCTGTCCTGATTGGAGGAGAGCGCCCAGGAGAGGCGCTGCTGTCTGTCCCCGATTGGAGGAGAGCGCCCAGGAGAGGCGCTGCTGTCTGTCCCCGATTGGAGG
>NW_012267218.1:932700-937211 GCF_000151885.1 Dipodomys ordii | reverse complement strand
GATTGGAGGAGAGCACCCAGGAGAGGCGCTGCTGTCTGTCCTGATTGGAGGAGAGTGCCCAGGAGAGGTGCTGCTGTCTCCTGATTGGAGGAGAACGCCCAGGAGAGGCGCTGCTGTCTCCTGATTGGAGGACAGCGCCCAGGAGAGGCGCTGCTGTCTCCTGATTGGAGGAGAGCGCCCAGGAGAGGCACTGCTGTCTGTCCCCGATTGGAGGAGAGCACCCAGGAGAGGCGCTGCTGTCTGTCTTGATTGGAGGAGAGCGCCCAGGAGAGGTGCTGCTGTCTCCTGATTGGAGGAGAACGCCCAGGAGAGGCGCTGCTGTCTCCTGATTGGAGGACAGTGCCCAGGAGAGGCGCTGCTGTCTGCACCCCATTCACCACCACCGCTCCCCCCTCTCCACCACCGCTCCCCCTCTCCACCACCTCTCCCCACATTCCACCACCGCTCCCCCCTCTCCACCGCCACTCCCCACATTCCACCACAGCTCCCCACACTCCACCACCACTCCCCACAGGCCATCTGGGAAGGGCTGCCATCCAGAGGCTCCGTGTGCATATGTCCTGTGTGCTCGCCAGGGGCTCCTGGCTCTGAGTGGTGTCTGGCGTGCCAGCCCTCGGCCCAGCCAAAGCCCCGGCTCTGCCTGCAGTGCTGACTTGCCGAGGAGAGACCTCTGAGCCAGGGGAGCCGCCGCCAGGCCCTGGCACGCGCCCAGCCCCACGCGCCCACTTCTCCTTGACTTCCTATGCGGGTGCCCTCCCTGCTGCACCCCTGCCTGACCAGCTCCATCCTGGGCCCTGCGGTCAGATCTCTCCCGCCCCATCCATCTGCCAGCTCCCAGACGGCCCCTAGCACAGGCCCTGCACTCTGGCTCATGTGGCAGTGCTGGGCTCCCAGCTCAGACCCCTCCCTGCCTTCCCTGCAGAGCCCCGCCCCACCACCCCGCCCCATTGCCCCTGCCCTTCACAGAGAGGCTGGGGTACCGAGGGGTACGAGGCTGCTCTGCTGCCCTCACTGGCTATGGGGCCCGGGGTGCCCGGGAAGCGTGGGGTGCTCCAGTTCAGGACAGTCCAGGGAACCCCAGGGTTTTTCTGCAGGGACCAAGGTCACCAAGGGAGACAGACCAACAGGAAGCAAAGGACGGAGCTGGCAAGAGCCGGCAGGCCACGTGCTCCCAAGAGCCCCGGCGGGGCGTGGGGGTGGCCTGTGATCAGGTAGGGTGGGCCGGCTGAGGAGCAGGGCTTCCACGGCGTCAGCACAGGGAGACGCGGGATGGGATGCCGGGGTATAGCCCACGCCCAGAGCAGGGGAGGGAGCGGGGGGTGGGGCAGGGGCATCGGCCCTCTCAGGAGCATAAGCTGAGGAAAGTGGCACTCCAGCCAGTGGTGGCATGAGGAGGAGGTCTACCCACCAAATCTACCAAATCTGCCACGTTCCAAAGCCAACAGTACGTGGTCTGGGCCAGTCCGTGTGGGACAGTTTGCCCCGGAACAGCTGATTGCAAACTCCAGTCGCAGAACGAAGGCAGTGCGGCGGCTGCCCCGGGCAGCTGCTCAGCCGGCTGCTCACGGCAGGAGCCACAAGCAAAGCTTACCTGTGTCTACACCATTACCATGAATAGCAAATGGGCCTGCACACAGGACACACGCGGTGCCCGTGTGCAGAGGGGGCTGGGGGCCTGAGGTCCCTCCCGTGTGCAGAGGGGGCTGGGGGCCTGATGTCCCTCCTCTGTGCAGAGGGGGCTGGGGGCCTGATGTCCCTCCTCTGTGCAGAGGGGGCTGGGGGCCTGATGTCCCTTCCCTCTTCCTGGGGTGGGGCTCTCAGAGCCCCCTGCACCCTGCCGTTGTGAGCAGAAGATCGCAGTGGGGTGGCTTGTTGATCTAGGGGTTTGGTTTCCAGAAAGGACATCCCAAAGGGGTGAGGTGTGGAGGGGGGGGGAGTGGGGAGGAGGAGAGAGGAAGGGGGAAGGAATGGGGGAGGGGAGGGCTGGGGTGAGTGTGCAAGGTATTAAACACATCCCCATGCCAGGTGCCAATGGCTCACACCTGTACTCCTAGCTACTTGGGAATCTCAGATCTGAGGATCGAGGTTCGAAGCCAGCCTGGGCAGGCAAGAAAGTCCATGAGACTTTATCTCCAATTAACTACCAAAAACTAGAAGTGGATCTGTGGTTCAAGGGGTAGAGCGCCAGCCTTGGGTGGAATCTAAGGGGCAGTGCCCAAGCCTCGACTTTAAGCCCCAGGATATCACACGCACCCTCTCAGGCCAGGCCTGCCCATGACCGCCCGCGTGCGTGGGGCCCTCCCACCCCGGGGACCCGGGGCCTGTCCCCATCTGCACCTGGAGCCTGGGGCTGGTGCCGTCCCTGCACCCCACGCCCTCCTTTCTCTGACAGCCGTGCAGTGTGTGAGTCTTCAGAGTGCAGAAGCAGTTTCCAGTGCTTTCCAGAGTCTGCAGCTGCTCTGTCTCACAGCTTGGGGTGTCTGCACCCCAGGGGAGCCTTCCAGGCAGGGCCCTGTGGCTCCCAGAGCTCCGAGTCCTGCATCTCTGCTCACAGCGCCCCCCCAGCTGGTGGCAGCGTGGACCCCACCACAAGGGAGGGGCGCAGGCCCGGCCCCAGGGAATCCCTCACCTCTCCTCCAGCCCTCCACAGAGCTCTCGTGGACGAGGAGAGGTGAGTGCCCGTGGCATCTCCTGGATCGCCATCATCCCACAGCAAGGGCTTTGCGCTTACACCTTTTACCGGGCGCGTTGAAATCCCTCCCAGCCTCTGTGTCCCTGCCCTGGGGCCCCAGTGCCCACCACTCCTCATCCCCCATGGCCTGATGGCTCTCTGCCCAGCCTGGAGTCCGCCTGGGGTCCCGGCTGAGGCCAGCTGCAAACCTCTGGTTGCTGAGCACATGCATTCTCCCTGGGAGCTAATCTTCCCAGATTGGCGAGCTCTGGTCAGGAGCTGGACGTGTGATGCACCTTCCCCACAGTGCCAGCCCTGGGTGCCCACACAGCCCAGAGCAGCCAGTGCTCAGTGGGGTGCATTAGTCAGGACAGCATGGGGGAGAGGCCCCAAGAAGTCTCTGGACATTCAGGAAGGCTTCCTGGAGGGAGCAGCAGGTGGAAAGTGAGCCAGGGCTCTCGGAAATAGAGATGATTGGTGAAATGCATCGGGAGGGACTGGGCTGTGCCACCACCATCTGCCCGACCCTCTGTGCTTAGTGCCAGCTGCGGGTGGGTCTTCTTCGGAGCACTGGGAAAGCGTCATTTTGCAAAATGCTGGCCAGCATGGAAACACAAGCTAAAAACCATCAGTACCCAAATGACTCCAAACATTAACTCCATTTTACAATTTGGTGTCAAGGAAACCAGCTCAGAAGGAGTTAGGATTACCGCGAGCTTTGTGTTTCCACCATGCAGGTGTGAGCCAGGCCTCCCTCTGAACTCTGTTCCGCCACGCTCCACATCTGCAGCCGTCTGCAGACAGAAGCCTTGGCCCTTGGGCTCTGGGCCTGCGTCTGCAGTGGATGGGCCTCAGATCCCTCTGAACAGGAAGATGTGCTCACTGCCCGCCCCGAGGCACCGTGTGCCCAGGAGCGCCACAGTGACAGCACCCCCTGCGGGTCTGCAGGGGACACAGGGCCCCAGGGGGAGGCTGCTCAGTTCACCTCAGTCTGGAGCGGAGCTGAAAGATCAAACATCTCTCCTGCAGGTTTCCACCACCTGGCAGCCTGGAAGCCACGAGTCCACGGCCTGGCATCTCCGAGGACCCAGCCGATGGTGGACATGCCCGGCATTCCGTCGGTGGCTTCCAGCAAGCCTGCCTCCCCGGGGCCATGCTGCTGTCTCCACTGTGGGGCGTCTCAGCTGAGACACCGTCCCAGCCCCTCACCTCCTTCCTGTCCCACACTGGGGACCCATCTCCCCCCTGTGGGGCTGCGTGAACCCATGCTCAGAGTTCTTACACCATCACCGTTCCCCTATTTACAGTAAGCTGCTCAAATTGCTGTCCACCGGACTGGACACGTGTGGGCCGGGTGGCCCGTGTGCTCAGGCTGGGGTGCAGAGCCATGCTCTGCATGGAAGGGCGGAGAGTGACAATCCTGGCCTTCGTGTCATGATTCACAAGCCACCTGTGCCAATAAAGCACTCAGAGACATGCCCACGTGTGCTGGCAGGCCCACATGTGGTGGCAGGTGCGCTGTGGTGGCAGGTGCGCTGTGGTGGCAGGTGCGCTGTGGTGGCAGGTGCGCTGTGCTGGCAGGTGCCCTGTGGTGGCAGGTGCGCTGTGGTGGCAGGTGTGCTGTGGTGGCAGGTGCGCTGTGCTGGCAGGTTCCCTGTGGTGGCAGGTGCACTGTGGTGGCAGGTGCCCTGTGGTGGCAGGTGTCCTGTGGTGGCAGGTGTGCTGTGGTGGCAGGTGCGCTGTGCTGGCAGGTGCGCTGTGGTGGCAGGTGCGCTGTGGTGGCAGGTGCCCTGTGGTGGCAGGTGCGCTGTGGTGGCAGGTCTACGTGTGGTGGCAGGTG
>NW_012267218.1:926715-932120 GCF_000151885.1 Dipodomys ordii | reverse complement strand
CTGTGGTGGCAGGTCTACGTGTGGTGGCAGGTGCGCTGTGGTGGCAGGTGCGCTGTGGTGGCAGGTGCGCTGTGGTGGCAGGTGCCCTGTGGTGGCAGGTGCACTGTGCTGGCAGGTGCATGTGTGCTGGGTCTCTATGAATTAGTGAGTCCACGTTTTTGGCAGTTCCACGGTGTGTTGATCGGTCCATGGTGAGGAGCACTCTCCCGGGAGCACTGAACATGTACAGAAGAAAATCCAAGTTTGGGTCTGTTAGCTCTCAACTCCAGCCTGAGTCTGGAGTTTAAGGCTTCTAAGAATCCTCAGGTCAATCAAAGCAGAATGCCTGTGTACTCGGGAGTCAGGAAATGCCCCTCCCCACATACTCACGCACTCGTGCTAACACTTGTGAGCACACACTCATGTTCACACTCGTGAACACCTCACAGTCATGTTCATGTGATGGCTGTGTCCCAGGGACAGGACACAGGAACCTCTTCAACAATCTCCCACAGACAAACCGGCGTGGCTGCCCTGCGTGGGCCAGCTGCTCCCAGGGGATGATCGGAGCTGTCCGCGGTTTTCCTCCTCCTCCTCAAAGGCAGCCTTCCACCGTCTCCCGGGCCCATTACTCTGCTCGGAAGTCGGCCGTGCGGCCCTGTGCGGCGGGAGCCCTGCCTCTCCTCTGCCACCTTGCAGGTTTTCTCCTCCACCACTCTCCTCTGCCTAGACGGCTTGCGAGGTGAGCGGTCTGCCAGCTGCCACGCTGGCCTGGCTGGAACGCAGCCATTCCCCAGCAGCCCGAGCCCTGAGCATCTGTCCATCTCAGCCAATGGAGCGGGAGCTGTCCACAGGCCAGGCTCATGGGGAGTCACAGGGCCCCCCCGGCTAGGGCCACCCCTCCCACGGTCATCCTGGTGCCCAGCAGTGGGCTTAGCATTGGATTTCTGGTTTGGGGCTTAGTTTCATTGTTTGGGCAGTCATGGGGCTTGAATTCAGGCCCTCAGTGCTCCTCACTTAGCTCTTTTGCTCAAGGCGAGCGCTCTACCACGTTGACCCCAGCGCCACTTCCAGTTTTCTGGTGACCCATTGGAGATAGGAGTCTCGTGGACGTTCCTGCCTGGGATGACTTCACACCACGGTCCTCAGATCGCAGCCTCCTGAGCAGCAAGGCTCACAGGTGTGAGCCGCCGGCGCCGGCAGCACCTGGTTTTGAACCCAATTGTCCTTTCTCATCGGGTCCCAAGCTCCTCCCTCTCCTAGCACGGCAGCTCATGCTGTAGGGGACTGGGTCTCCCCTGCAGGGTGGGCTTCCTAGGCCAGTAGGCTGAGAAATGGACACGAGAGACAGCGGCACGGCCTCAGGGCCACAGGACACACGATGGAGGTGCTGCTCCTGCCTGGCTCTGTCCTCGGCTCTGAGCCCTCGGCCTCCTCTCCATCAGCACCACGTCTTCCTCACTAGCATCATGCTGGCTTGAGGGGCTGGGCTTCTGATGTGGGCAGGGACACCTATTTGCCAGTCCAGCTGACTGCCCAGCTCCACGGCTGCTGTTATTCCAGTGTTTTCTCTAACTGCTGTGAGGACCTGCACATTCACAAGGAGCCCCGGCCCAGAGGCTGTCCGTACCAGGCTGGGCGGGGTCACCTAGTCCAGGGCAGTGCCTCCTTCCAGGTGGACGCGGGGCCTGTGCCCACCCCGCCCCGCCATCGCTGCTGGCCTGCAGGTCCCGTGCAGGCCGCCGGGCTGCCCGGTGAGCGGCCGGTCTGGGAGGGGCTGAGAGGGCGCAGGCCAACAGGTCCAGGACCCTCAGCCTTCACTGGCCGCAGGGGGCCAGGCCTGGGCGGTGCAGTGGAGGGGGGATGCACCGCTGGGACCCGAGCGAGGCTCCCAGCCCCGCAGGCGCCCAGAGAGTGTCACCCCTCCTGAACACACCAGACAGCCCAGACTCGGTCCAGAGGAGGCTCTGGGCCCCCAGCCTCTCCTAGGACTGAGCACTTTCCATGGCCGAGGCTGGCGGACAGAGGTTTGGACCGTCCCCAAGCCTGCCTGGCCACTCCTGCAAGCCCCCCACCTCCCCGGGGGCACCCCACAGGCCCCCACCTCCCCGGGGCACCCCACAGGCCCCCCCACCTCCCCGGGGGCACCCCACAGGCCCCCCACCTCCCCGGGGCACCCCACAGGCCCCCCCACCTCCCCGGGGCACCCCACAGGCCCCCCACCTCCCCGGGGCACCCCACAGGCCCCCCCACCTCCCCGGGGGCAGGAAGCCCTCGCCCTGGGCACTGTGCTGCTTGGTGCTTGCTGGGGTCCTGGCGTGGCCATTTCTGCACCGTGGACGGGCCCTGCACTCCGGCTGGTGGCCAGCTGGGCAGGCCCCCGCTGGGCGCTACGACCGGCGGAGGATCTGTTTCCAGAACAAGTCTGGCTGTGCACGCACAGACACCGCTCCAAGCTGTCGGCTCAGAAGGCTGAGATCCCAGAAAACAAACAAACACAGGCTGGAAAGGCCGCGCCTAGGAGGCTCCCCGCTGTGAGCGGAAGCTGAGACGCCACGCGGGCGCCACCGTGGATCTGCAGGGGCGTGGCGGGGCGTGGCCGCGCGACTCCACACCGGCCTCCACCCAGACTCAGCTGCCACCCTGGGGCCCCCGAGGCCGGGCCTGGGCCGTCCGGTCCTGCGAGCTCCCACACGCCTGGAGGTCATGTGACCGGCGCTGGGGAGCAGCAATGGCACCTCCATACCACAGAGGCGCAGAGCGGGGAGAGGCCGGGCTGCTGGCTGGCAGCTGTGGGGTGCTCTTCCTCCCTCACCCCCTGCACGAGCGGCTGCCCCCGGCCCAGGCTCTGCACCCTGACAAGGCCTGCCCAGGCCTTCCTGTCAAGGACTCTAGTGCACAGTCCAGGACCAGCGGCCCTGCGTGCTGTGGACACAACGCCCCTGGGAGGGAGGGAGGGGCGCTGGCCAGGGTCAAAGCCTCCCTGAGATCCAGAACTCATCTGTCCACGCAGGCCCAACCCAGACGCTTACCACTGGCCATGCAGGGCCAGAGGCCCCCCCCACCCCGCCCAGGAAGGCTGAGCTTCCCACTTCCTGCCAGGACGACCAGGAAGCAGATTCCGATGACACTTCATTTCTTAAAGCACAGGTCGCTTGTTCTGTTACAATGTCATAAGAGGCAACGGCTGTGGGAATGTCCCCACAGGGGCCTCGGGGTGCTGAGAGCATTTATCAAACGTGCTTATTTGACACCCGTCAGGGTGGATGGCACGGCAGGCGGGCAGGCCGGGGTAACGCGGCGCTGGCGTCCGCGCAAGCAGGGTTTTGTTCTCGGGGCTACAGGACTGGTCTTCACCAGAACTGGACAGGTACAGAGTCTACTGTTAGTTGGAGCACGGAGCCCACCATTGCAGCCAGAGCCACACCGACAGAGCAGTGTATGCAGTCTTCCGGTCACAAAAGCGGAGGAGTGGGAATGCATTTAGATTTCCTTGTAACTGCCTAAAGAAGTTCAGAGAGCCACAACAGTGCTACCAGCTGACCACAGCACACACATGTGCATGCAGACCCACACAGACACACGTGTACATGTAGGCATGCCATGTACCCCATGCACTTACACACAGACATGCATGCAGGCATGCCCGTGCAACACAGACACACATGTGCATGCAGGCACACCCATGCATGTATACACAGAACACACTGCATTCAGGCACACACATTGCACACGGACACATGTGCATGCAGGCATGCCCATGCAACACAGACACACATGTGCATGCAGGCATGCCCTGAGCATACACATGGACGCACACGTTCACACATAAGCCCTGGCAGACAGCCTGCTCATTAATGATTGATCATCATCAAGCAGCCGGCAATCTCACACCTTTGCATAACTGGCTCAGAAAGCTAAGATGAAAGGATTCCACATAAAAGGCAGACAATGAGCATCGACCGCGGAGGAATTACCCAAGGAAACTCAGGGAGGTTCAGACAAAGAGCTTTCTGTCCTCCACAGCCACCTGATCCTGGGAAGGAAAACAAGCTCAGAGACTGAGGAGAGATAGCCCGGGCGGGGCCTGAAGCCCGTCCTGGGCACTGGAGGTGATTTCCACACCAGATGACAGACACCAACGCCCGAGGCCCAGTGCTGGAGGAGACATGCACCGTGCGGGAACGATGGCAGGGACGGAAGACCTCACACACCCACGGTGGGCGCTCTGGGGGAAGCGGAGGCCCGGGCGGCGCCCACCGCCCCCACATCCGGAGGGCGCACGCCTGCCGTGCAGAGGGCTGCGGCACAGGGGTAGGTCACACACAAACACAGACGGATTCTGCCAGGGTTCCCCCCTGAAGCTCCGCACGGCAGTGGCTCCTGAGCCCCCAGGGCAAAGAGCCGTGTGAGCCGGGAGTTCATATCCAATTTGAAATTTCCTCGTTGAAACAGAAACTCCACAAGAGAAGGATCTGAGCGCCCCGAGTCCACTGCCACCTCCACGGGCCCTGCACCGCGGGGACCCCGGAGGCCAGCACTGAGGGAGAACGGCTGGAAGAGGCGTAGCCGGTGCTGGGCAAGGGACAGCAGACCCCCCACGCAGCGTGTAGCGTGGTGGCCAGCTGTGTGGCTGGGCGAGGGCGCGTGGCATGGCCGTGTGCTCTGACCCGGCCTGAGACCCCGGCAGCTTCCCTCGCTCGGCTGGGCTGGCTGTGGACGGAGGGCGCTGGCCGCCCCTGCGCTCGCCGCTCAGCCGCATGGCCATGCCTTCCTTACAGAGTCATTTGATTTAGTTAAGCATGTGTTTGGGGCGCTGGGAACAGAGCAGGGACCTGCACATGCTAAGGACATACCCCACAGCTGGCCTCCATGCCCGCCAGCCTCATCCTCCTCCAGATCCCTCCATCCTCTCCATCCTCCCCATCCTGCATCCTCCCATCCTCCCATCCTCCATCTTCCCATCCCCATCCCCCCATCCTCCCATCCTCCATCCTCCATCCTCCCCATCCCCCCATCCTCCCATCCTCCATCCTCCATCCTCCCCATCCTCCCCATCCTCCATCCTCATCATCCTCATCATCCTCATCATCCTTCCCCCATCTTCCCATCCCCCCATCCTCCCATCCTCCCCATCCTCCATCCTCCATCCTCCCCATCCTCCATCCTCCATCCTCCCCACCCTCCATCCTCCCCATCCTCCATCCTCCATCCTCCATCCTCCCCATCCTCCATCCTCCATCCTCCCCATCCTCCATCCTCCCCATCCTCCATCCTCCCCATCCTCCATCTTCCCATCCTCCCATCCTCCATCCTCCCCATCCCCCATCCTCCCCATCCTCCCCATCCCCCATCCTCCCCATCCTCCATCCTACCATCCCCCATCCTCCATCCTCCCCATCCCCCATCCTCCATCCTCCCCATCC
>NW_012267218.1:911350-925545 GCF_000151885.1 Dipodomys ordii | reverse complement strand
TGCTGGCGGTCTTGTGTGCGTGTTTGGGGTTGGTGCTGGCGGTCTTGTGTGCGTGTTTGGGGTTGGTGCTGGCGGTCTTGTGTGCGTGTTTGGGGCCGGTGCTGGCGGTCTTGTGTGCGTGTTTGGGGCCGGTGCTGGCGGTCTTGTGTGCGTGTTTGGGGCCGGTGCTGGCGGTCTCTGCGTGTTTGGGGCTGGTGCTGGCGGTCTCTGCGTGTTTGGGGCTGGTTCTCTCGGTTCTCTCCTTCCAGTGCCTGTGGTGGCATCTCATTGTTCTCATTTGCAATTCTGTATCAACAAATGGCGTGGAATATCTTTGCGCCCGCTTCTTCGCCATCTGTTTCCCTTCCTCGGCGAGCTGCTGCTTCCGGTCCCTCCCATTGTTAATCAGCGTGTTTGTGTTCGCGTTGCTGAGTCCTGAGATTTGCCTAGGAGCGGAGCACAGGTAGGGGCGAGTCCCCAAGCCGGAGCCTCGGGCCCCAGCCACGAAGACAGCGGTGGGAAGCCTCTCCAGGCGGCCTGGAGTGTGGCTGCCACGCGTCCCCCACTGGGCCAGCCGCAGTCCTGGCACCCCAGCCTCCCTTCCCGCAGCCTCTCATGCCCGGGACGGAGACGCAAACGCAGCAGCCCCCCCTCCCAGACGGGGCCTCCAAACCTACCCCAGCTGGGCCTCCCGCCCAACACCTCCCCGATCCCGCAGCTTCGTGCCTTGCCTTCCGTCACCGTGGTACGCTTCTGCGAAGTCTGCGAAGCCCGTAGAGCTTCAGTTCTGTGTGTGACGACCAGCCGCCCCCTCCAGCTGCGGGGAAGCCTTCCCGCTCCCTCCGGCCCCAGCTCCAGGCCAGGGGCCATGTCTGTAAGCTTACCACCCGGGCCTCCATTCTGACATGTTCATATATCTGTATCTACTCTGATATACATATAGAGAGAGAGTTCTATAGGCATATAGACATATAATATATAGATATACAGATATATCTATATATATATTCTTATATATAGTTATCTAGCTATAGCTATAGATATTGATCTATTGCCAGGCCTGGAGCTTGAACTCAGGACCTGGGTGCTGTCCCTGAGCTTTTCTGCTCAGAGCTAGTGTTCTACCATTGGAACCACAGCTCCAATTCTGACTCTTTGTGGGGGTTGGCAGTTAATTGGAGATGAGAGTCTCACAGACCTTCCTGCCTGGGCTGGCTTCGGACCACAGTCCTCAGCCTCCTGAGTAGCTATGATGACAGGCGTGAGCCAGCAGAACCCGAGGCCCTGCTCTGTGAGCCAGTAGAACCCGAGGCCCTGCTCTGTGTAGACATTTTTATTCACGGACTCAAATTTCTTTGCACTTCTTGCGTCTGTGTCCAGGAAGCGTTGGTCCACAGTCTCCTTCCTTGTCGGTTTCCTGTCTTGCACGCTGGCCTGTCAGGAAGGCTCTTGCCTCTCTTTCCAGACACATCCTAGCTCCTTTTCCTTAAAGGACCGGCAGGCTTCAGTGGAGACGCGTCTGCCCAGTGGGTTTTTCAGGAATCCTGGGTCTGATTTCTCGGACACAGTCGCCCCGCAGTCCAGGCAACGGCTTGGTCTCCACCCTGTGGGTCAGCACAGCCCACTGCGGTCCAAGCAGAGCCCAGAAAGAAGCCGTTCGTGAGCTGTCAGCGGCCGCTCCGCGCGGGGGGAGCGATCATGCCTGCCCAGCTCGCACATCGTCCCTCTGCTCAGCGGGTCCGGCGGTTCACAGTGCTGCCCGGGGCCAGATGACTGGACTGCGCAGAGCAGACACCGGCCCAGGACCTGGGCCGTTAGCTCAGCTGTGTCCTGGAGTCCCAGAATCCCTTCACCACAACACAGGGGCCATCCATCAGGAGAGAAGATTCCCCCCGAGAGACAGGCGCAGCCCCTCCTACGAGCTGCCTTACACACACACACACCCTCCAGCACCAAGTCCCATCCCACACCACATGCCCGAATCTCCTCCGCGGTCACACAAATATTCCTAAATACAATGTTTGCTTTTGCTGGGTTTCAAGCTTTATAAAAACAGTGTCAGCCACAGCAAAAGTTTACAAGACTGCATCTCCACCAATAAATCTGGGCACGGTAGTGTGCACCTGTCATCCCAGCTGTTCTGGGAGCAAAAGCAGGAAGCTCGCCAGACCAGACCAGCCTGCAGAAAGGGAGGGGGCGCATCTCAAAAATAATCACAGCAGAAAGCACCAGGCCCTGGCTCACGTGGTGGAGCGCTGCCGGAGAGGTGCAAGGTCCTGAGTTCAAACCCGAACAGCAATCATGCCCTGGGTATTCTCCAGAGACCTGTCCCCCCACTGGGCCTCGTCTCTAGAACAGTTTTGCACACAGCTGTAGTTCGTTTCCACTGCTACATAATACTCCACTGTGTTACGAGGCTACATTCAGTCCTCCGTCTCCCGCTGTGGCAGTGTCAGTGATTTCAGCATTCCTTCCTGAACGCAGCTCCCCGCACCCGTCCCCAGTCTCCAGGCCCTCCTAGCAGAAATTAACACCCCCTTCAGTGCCACAGGGTCCTGACACGTCGCTCTGTTCTCCAAATAAATTTCACAGTGTGCAGTCACGATGCAGCGGGAGACACGGGGTGCAGACAGGAAGACGGTTGCTCTGGTGACACCAGCACGGTGCCAGGCCCGGGACACCCACCCCGCTCCTCCACGGGGCAGGCCCAGCCCGCGTGGCCAGGAGCCCTGCCAGCCCCGCCCCACCGCGTCCTCAGCCCCTGCCTCTGCCCCCAAGCCCTCCGAGGAACCTGGGCCTCAGGTTTGTGGTCTTAAAGACGCTTTCTTGGTTCTCTAGGTTTCCACCCATTTCCTCATGGCTTGCTTGCTTTGCTCGCTGTGGGTCTGTGGGGCTCATCATCTCTGTCCTTCCCCGCTTCCAGCACCAGCCCAGCAGAGCGGACAGAAAACAGACGTTTGTGTTTGTGCAGGGAGAGTTCTACAATTAAGAGTGATGCTCCCTAGGTGTGGTTTGGAACAATCCCCTTTACCCAGCAGCCCCGTTCTCACCCCTGGCCTGCAGGGGTGCCGTCCTCCCCAGAGCTGACTGCTCACGGCCTCTGGCTGGGTGCAGATGGCTATTTGGAAGGACTTTTACGTCTTTGGTGCATGAGTTTTTCAGTGCACAAATTTCTCTCCAAGTATTTATTTCATGTTTATAAGTGATGCTTTTCATTTTAATTTCTTACTATTCACTATTAGTGCATGGAAACAGTTGATTTTGTTTAATTGACTTTGTACAGGAATACATGAATATTTCTATATACTTATGCTGTTTTGTATTTTAACATCTTATAAGTCATTTGATATCTTTAGATATATATATATATAATATCCATCATTTCACACACAACTATGTATTATTTTATATCTTAGCAGTCACAAATTTTCATTACTAGTGCCATTTCTGGTGGTTTTTAGCTCTTCTATATGGATGACCAGTAGGTGAAGAGTTTTGGTTTACCCTTTCCAGTCTGATGTTCTTTATTTTTTTTTCTTGCCTTATTTCACTGGCTACCACGGGCGGATGTGGGGCGGAAGCATCGTTCCCAGCCTTGGGGCAGGAGAATTCAGGTGGAGTCTTGCTGACCACTGCTCTCCACCTCCCACGCAGCGAGGATGGAGCTGTGAGCAGCGGTACTCCGATCCTCCTTCACCCTTTAACACGTACAGCACTGCGGGGGTGCTGCTGTTCTTGCTCCTGGCATTGACCTGGTGTCCCCCCTCTGCTTGCCCCGATAAATCTGGTGGGAGATGTGTCCGTCAGCTGAGCATCACAGACAGCTGGCTGCTGGGCTTGTGGTTTGTCTCTGTGACTTCCTTGCTGATTGGCTTTGTCCTTCACAGGTCTTCTCTCTGGACTTCACCCCTCCTTCTCTCGGCTAACGCTGGGTCGCCTCCTCTTGTTCTCTGGTTTGGTGGGGTAGAGGAGGGAGGTACTCGCTTCAGTCTTCCTGTCATAGAATGAACGCGTTTTAGCACTCCCCAGCACTCATGAAGACCCGCCCACGATGCCCCACGATGCCCCACGATGCCCCACAGATGCCGAAACCTGTTTCTCTCCAAACCTCAGAACACTGGCCTGACGCTCTCTAGCCGCACCTCTAGTCCACCGGCTGAGTGGGAGCATGTGGGTTTTCAGATCTCCTTTTGTGGCTGGTGTCTAACTGAGAACTGACACAGCCAAACAAACACTTTGTGTAACCTGAAGCTCTTTCACGGCGTGGAATCCCGCCGTGCGGCCCAGGGTTTGGTCTGCTGGGGAGTTGTCCATGTTTGCTGGAGGAGAGTGCACATTCCTTTTTACTCTGACAGTGCTGGGGCTTGAACTCAGGGCCTCACACACCCCAGGAGGGGGCTTCACCCCTGAGCCATGGCAGGAAGTAGACCCCCGCCCCTGCCCAGCAGCCTGTGGACGTCAGTTAGGTGGCTTAGTTGTCAGAGTGAGAGTCTACCTTTGACATTTCCTCCTGCTGTATGGCTGTGCCGCTGGCTCTGTCTCCTCGGAGTTCTGTCAATACTTGTTGTCAGTATGTGACAGCCCTGGCTCGGGTTGGGAGCATTGAGGAGGACAATGTCCTTTGGATTCATGAACAACCTTCTCACCGTGAAATGGCTCGTCCCTCAAAGCACGCTCGCCTGCTCCATGACACACCGCGGTGCCTTTAACCAACATGTACTTTTCTTTTCTTCTTTTTCCTTTTTTTTTATATTGGTCTTGTATTCGGGATTGAAGTCAAGGCCCCAAACATGTACACCAGGGTCCTACTGTGTGTGTGTGTGTGTGTGTGTGTGTGTGTGTGTATGTATGTGTGGGTGTGAGACATCATGTGTGTGTGTCACCTTTGCTTTTCACCAACCTGGAATCTCAATCAAGCAGTGCCTACGCTGGCCTCGGATTGCAATCCTCCTCCATCTGCCTCTCCAGCCGCCGGGACTAGAGGTAAATACAACCACACGCATCTTCTAGCATTTCACTTAAACATATCTATATCTTTATACTGTTTGGTTCTTCTAATCAAGGTATTGTTGGGTCCTGATTGTTTTCAGTCACTCTAGATCATGGTCTTAACTTGGATGTGCAGCCCATTTTTCTCTACCAGGAGTTGTGGCAGGACTGGGTTTTCTCACCTTGTTGGTTTCACACATCCCAATCCAATTTGGAAATCAAGGAGAGGGAAGGACAGGAGGTTGAGCAAATATTTCACTAAGAATATTCAAGCAGCAAACAAGCACAGGAAAAGCTTCTCAACGCCATCACCGGTCACAAACCTGCAAATTAAAACTATAATGGCAGACGCCACGCACCTGCCAGAGAAGCCCTGGGCGGCGAGAGCTGTGGGGGATGGGGGGCCGCCGGGGCTCACCTCCACCCCCCCCCCAGAAGGTCGTGGCTCAGGCTCTCTGGAAAGTTTTCTGTTTCAGAAAGCTAAACATGCATGGAGCAGAGGAAAGAGGCTGGGATGCAAAATTCAGCAGGGGCGTGAAGACGTGCTTCCCTCCTCCCCCCGCCAGCATGGGCCAGCGGCTCCCGCACCACAGGAAGGGATCCCACGGTGATTGTCCTCCCCCTGAGAGGTCAGATTGGAAACCAAGAGCCAGCGCTGGTGGCTCACACCTGTTATCCTAGCTACTCAGGAGATGGAGATCTGGTACTAATTTTTTTTGTTGGTCATGGGGCTTGAACTCTTGGGCTACACACTGTCCCCAAGTTCTTCAACTCAAGGCTAGTGTTCTACCACTTGAGCCATGGCACCGCCTCCAGGAGACGGAGATCTGGGAGTCACAGTTCAAAGCCAGCCCAGGCAGGAAAGTCTGTGAGGCTCTGATCTCCAGTGAACCCCCAGAAAGCCACAAGTGGAGCTGTGACTCAAGTGGCAGAATGCTGGCCTTGAGCAAAGATGCCTAGCAAGAGCTCAAGACCCTGAGTTCAAGCCCCGGCACCTGCAACACACACACACACACACACACACACACACACACACACTAGCTGTGCTGTGGCTCTATGTGGACATTGTCCTAGAATACATAAATTAACCTGTGTTGAGAGGAAGCGGGGTGGGGGGAGGCGGCAGAGGCCGAGGCCTGCGAGTGGGGGGGGCTGGGGAGCGTGTGCTCACTCACGCTGCTTGTGGAAATGGTCTCACAGGCTCATACAAGCAGCAAAATGCATCAAATTGCCCACTTAAATATGTGCAGTTAATTGCATGTCAATTATACCTCAACAAAGCTGTTTAAAAATACATTTTAAACTTAGAAATCAGCACCAAGAGAATGTAAATGAGAGCTAAGCCTTCCCAGAACTCGAGAAAAAAATAAAATAGTAAACCAGAGACAGAGAGAAAAGGAAAACAGAACACAAATAACAGATGCTTCAACAAACATGTCCCTTTTGACAATAAATAGTCTAAATAGCAATCCAAGTATACACTTTCTACCCAAGGGACACCTAAAATAAAACACTTGCCTCTTAGAGGGCAGAGAGAGCAGGGCTATGTTTGGCAAATGTGAACAACAAGGAAAGCGCTGGTGACCATTCATAGCAGACGAAGTTTACTGAAAGGAACAAGGGGTAATTTGATTGAGGAACAATTAAAGACCCACAAAAGCCATGACAAGGCCTCAGCTTCGAGGCACAGGTAACATACCCCCGAACCTAGAAAGTGAACCCCGTGTAAGCAGTGCACAGCCAAGAAGCAGCTGAGGGTGCGGCGCCCAGCCACAGCCGCACCAGCCGCAGCCGCACCGGCCGCAGCCGCACTGGCCACCTCGTGTTCAGATGCCAGCGGCTGTTTTTCACATTTTGAGTGGAGGCTGTGGACTTAGGGATAGGTGTGTGTGTGTGTGTGTGTGTGTGTGTGTGTGTGTGTGTGGAGTCCTTCTCCTAGACAGAAATCCACCCGGCGAGCCTCTCTTTCCTTCTCTGCGGGCCGGGCTCCGTCTCCCCAGCTCCCCCAGCCCCCGGGCATCTGCTTCTTGGCAGTTTTTTGGCCCCAACAGCCAGTTCTGCCACCCCTGTGCCCAAACGTGAGCGGCACTGCCACACCTCCACATCTTCTGTCGAATAAGTGCCCGCGTACGGGGGTGCAGTGGCTCACGCCGATAATCCCAGCTACTGAGCAAACACCGCAGGAATCAGGGTCTGAGGTCATCTCCAGACAAAAAGTGAGACCGCGCCTGCAAATAACAAAGAATAATAATAATAAAGACAGCAATGCCTAGCTCTGAGTACAACACACACTCATGTACTCACACACACCCATCCCCACATGCGCACACACTCAGACACACATACATATACTCATATACACACACACATGCACACGAACACCAAGAAAGAAAGAAGGGAGGGAGGGAGGGAGGGAAGGAGGGAAGGAAGGAGAAAGAGAGGGAGGGATGGAGGAAGGGAGGGAGGAAGGAGAAAGAAAAGAAGGAAGGAAGGAAGGAAGGAAGGAAGGAAGGAAAGAAGGAAGGAAGG
Organism: Dipodomys ordii; assembly: GCF_000151885.1. Taxonomy (NCBI): domain Eukaryota; kingdom Metazoa; phylum Chordata; class Mammalia; order Rodentia; family Heteromyidae; genus Dipodomys; species Dipodomys ordii. The sequence goes on along the minus strand of NW_012267218.1, from coordinate 918,048 downwards.
AGCCAGCCCGCACAGAAGCCGTCAGGACTAAGCTCCCTGTCCTGAGTTGCAGGGTGGCAAGGAAGCGCACAGACATGGAGGAGGAGGCCGGCGCGTGGCCTGTGCCCTCCGCTCCCGGCCGTGCTGTTAGCTGTTAGCTGAGGCTGGAGACGTGTTTCGGGAGGAGCCATGGATGTCCCCGTGGGCGTGAGGGGGAGGGGAGCCCTCACCACCGCTCCGGCACAGGGCCCCACCTTCCCACCGCTCCCCTTCCCACCGCTCCAGCACAGGGCGGCCCCCTTCCCACCGCTCCCCTTCCCACCGCTCCCCTTCCCACCGCTCCCCTTCCCTCCGCTCCGGCACAGGGCGGCCCCTCCCAGAGTCCAGCGTGCCCTCCCCACCCTCGAGGACAGTACCCTCTGCCTCCCAGCCTCGCTGCCTCCCTGGGCTCCTGACATTCCAAGCCCTTCCTTCAGCTCTTCCTCCTCCTCCTCCTCCACAGGGCTGCTCCCACCAGAAGAGCCGGGCAGACTGCAGATGGACAGACTGTGGGCGTGAAGTGCATCCTAAAGGGCCTCCTCCAAGGAGCCTGGACCTCTGACCTCCGGCCTCCAATCTCCCGGTCCACACCTCCCACACCAAACCAGCTCTGCTGCCATCCCACCAAGTGGGAAACTGAGGCTGGCGGAGGCAAGATGGGGGGGCTGAGCCTGACTCTGAAACACGGCCTCTTGCAGCTGACACCAAACCACAGCACAGACTCCCAAGGGTGTGTGCAGCACCCCACGATGGCCAGGCCCCCGCGGCCCTGCGCCTCCAGAGTCAAGGAGCACGTTGGAGAGGGGCGTGGAGGGGGCGTGCCTGTGTGTCTGCTCACGTCCGTCTGCCGTCCGTGCACGCGTGTCTGTGTGAACGCGTGTGTGTGCCACCAGTGTGTGCACACGAACATCCATGTGTCTGTATCTCTGTGTGTCTTTATGTGCTCTGTGTCTACCCATGTTGGGGGATGTCTGTGTCTGTCTGTGCCTGGATGTGTCTGTGTGTCTCTGTCCATGTCCGTGTGTCTACAGGAGAGGAGGCATGTCTGTGTGTCTGTGTGTGCATGTATGTGTGCATGTGTCAGCCTGTGGGGGGCCGTCTTTGTGAATACGTGTCTATATGTATCTGTCTGTGTGTGGGTCTGTGTGTGTATCTTTAGCAGGGGCTGTCTCTGTGTATGTGTCTGTGTGGGCCTGTGTGTGGGCGTGTGTGTCAGTATCTGCCTGTGTGTGGGCTTGTCTGTGTATGTGTGGAGGGGCCTGTCTGTGTGTATGTCTGTGTGTATGTGTGTGGGCCTCTCTCTCTCTCTCTCCCCCTCCCCCCCATGTGTGTGTCTATGGGTCTGCATGTACTTGTGTGTCTGTGTGTCTATGTCCGCCTGTCTGGCTGTACTGGTCTTGGCAGAGCTGCCTCTCCTCCGGCCAGCCCCGTCCTCCCCTCCCCCCACACTGCCTGAGCCTCCTCCCCTCCTCCGCTCCTCCGCAGCTCTCTGCCCAGGCTCCAGTGGCTCAGGAGGCCCTGGACCCTCAGGAGGTGGTGCGGCTCCACCCCGGGCCCCCAGCGAGCCAAGCTGTCTCTGGGCCTGGGGGAGGGGATCCGCTTGAAATGTTAAGTATGGCCTTGCAGCCAACTTGGCTCTCAGATGACAACTTGCCTTGTTCCAGATGGTTCCATGCGGCTTTGCGTTTGTTAGCATGCTAATTTATTCTGACTCATCCATGCTGCCTGGCAGCGCGGCTGACACACACACAGAGCCACAGCGCCAAGTGCCAGAGCGGCCTGCAGGCTCACACACACACGCACACACACACACACACAGAGCCACAGCGCCGAGTGCCAGAGCGGCCTGCAGGCTCACACACACACACACACACACACACACACACACACACAGAGCCACAGTGCGAGTGCCACGGCGGCCTGCAGGCTCACACACACACACACACACACACACACACACACAGAGCCACAGCGCCGAGTGCCACGGCGGCCTGCAGGCGGGGATGCCAGTGGGATCAGGACCATCCCAGGGGCCAGCACACCCCTGTGGAGCAGGGGCGTGGCCGGGGTGAAGGGAGAAGGGGGGACGGGGATGTGGCCGGGTGGAGGGAGGGGGAGGGGGAGGACGTGGCCGGGTGGAGGGAGGGGAGTGGCTGGAGGGGGGGAAGTTGGTGTGGAAACAGTGGCTGTCATCTTAGCTACTCAGGAGGCTGAGATCTGAGGATCCCAGTTCAAAGCCAGCCAGGCAGGAAAGTCCCTGAGATTCTTATCTCCAGTTAACCAGCGCTGTGACTCAAGTAGTAGAGTGCTAGCCTTGAGCTACGAAGCCCAGGGACAGCGCCCAGTCCTGAGTCTGAGCTCTAGTGCTGACCAAAAAAAAAGAAAAAGAGAAGAAAAGCCACAGTGCCAGAGCCACAGGACCGAGCCACCTACCACCAAGCCCACAGCTCCATCTGTGGCTACCTGGGCTAGCCCAGAAGACAGAGGACCTACCTGGGCATCCTGACAGCCACTTTCTACAAGCTGAAATGGCCTGGAGTGGTGGACTCAAGGTCCCTGGGCACAGCCAGGGAGAAGGGGTGAGGTTAGCGATGGACACAGACTAGGGACGAAGGTCATGGCCAGGTCAGATAGGACAGTTTGACCATGGGCATCGCTGGTGAACCACAGGGAGATGGCGACACTGGACAACCCAGGAGCGGACCAGAGCCTCCTCGTTTGCCTGCTGCCTTGCTCAGGGTGGTCAGGTGTGCACAAGGCCAGCTAAGGGTCCAGCAGCACACGTGTCCCTGATGACACCAGACAGGGCCAGCAGCACACGTGTCCTCTGATGACCCCAGACAGGGCCAGCAGCACAGGTGTCCCCTGATGACCCCAGACAGGGCCAGCAGCACACGTGTCTCCTGCTGACACCAGACAGGGCCAGCAGCACAGGTGTCCTCTCCAAGTCCAGCTGCTGGGCAGCGGGTCCCTGGCGATTGCCACTCCTGGGGGCAGGCTGGGAGCAGCGCATGGGCACTGAGAGCCTCTCTGGAAGGGGCGGTCGCTGTGTCCTGTCCGTACACTGTCCGCATCTGCTGTCGCATGCTCTTCACCCAGGGTGAGGTTGGAGGAGGAAGGGAGAGAGCAGGTTTCTGTGAAATCCTGGCCTCCTGATCCACAGGAGCCGAGCTGAGCAAGGGCACCTCACCCCCCACCCCAGCCCCAGCCAGGAGGGAAGTGAGGGCAAGCCCCCCCCTCCGCCCCTTCTCTGTCCCTCCTGAGGCATCTGACCGTGAACCTCAGCCAGGCCCCGCCCCCCGAGGCTTGGAGGTGCCAAACACAATTGTCAAATGCCCTTTCAAGGCACTGGGTAATCACTTCCAGGGGTTTATGGTCCCTGAGCAGCAGCAGCCACGCCCCCTGTCCAGAAAGGCCATACCTCACACCAAGGACATGACCCTGGGCATTTACAGACGGTAATGAGACTGTCCAATGCTTCAGGCCTCCATAAATAAGCAGGGAAAACTGCTGAGCTTCCTGTACCCCTGTACGCCTGGAAGGCGTCATTATTTTAATAATAATAAAAAACTAATCAGCCAGCTTCCCAGCCTGCTTATCGTTGTGTTAATTACAGGGAGGCAGCAGAGCCCAGGGCCCAGACCAGCTCCAAACCTGTCCTTGGTCTACTGAGGGGCAGACAGGTGGACTGTGCTGTCCAGAGGAAAGAAGTCCTGCTCTGGCCCACCAGGAGCCCATGGCGGCACCGGTGGCAGGTGCACAGGACCAGCGGCGGCACCGGTGGCTGGCACACAGCAGCCAGCGCTGGCATTGGCAGTTGGTGCACGGGACCGGAGGTAGCACCAGTGGTAGATGCACAAGACCAGCTGTCCCCTCACCCACCCACAGGGCCACTCTGGTGATGTCCTCTCTCCCAGCTGTGGGAACTCTGGGGACAGAATGGGCCCTATTTCAGGACTCAGACCTCAAATTCCTTCGCTGGTCCCTGAGCCTGTGACCCGGGGCCAGCCGACACCATGAAAAGGATTCAGGCGCAGGACAAGGAGGCACCTCCCCACTGGCAGGTCCTAGGGAGTGGATCCTGACCCACATCTATGAAGGAGGGGAGTCACACCACAGGATCCTGTGGGGGGCCTAAGCCTCCCCCCATACCTACCCAGGCTGCAGAAGTTCTGACACCGCCCCTGACTGCCCCCCATTCTGCACCCACCCAGTGCTGTGGAGGGAGCGGTGCTGGCCAGGGCTGCCCTGAGCTCCGTGCAGGGGAGGGGGCTGCCTTTGGCTTTCAGGGGGGGCCTGTGTGGCTTTCTTCCCTTCCTCCCCCCCCCCAAGTCTGCCCTTCCCCCGGCCTGCTGGATCTGCAGCATGGCTGCCCCAGGCCCCGAGTTCTCTGCAGAGAGGAAGCTACGTGGGAAAGAGACAACAGGAACCCCAAGAGCCTGCTCCCTCCAGACGTCCGAGACATAAGAACAACAAGCGAATTCTAAACGGGGCTTCATGAGGCACGCGGCTGTGTGCTAACCTGTTTCGCTCTGCCAGCTGAAGCACCTGCTCCCCGCCGGTCCTCGCTGGGTCACAAGGTGGTTTCCATCCTGCAGGCAGGCCGGGGGCCAGCCGAGGGCAGGGGAGGGGGGTCCCTCAGCTGGGGAGGGGAGGGCTGGCCTCAGCCCAAGGGGCATGGCTCACCAGGGCCGGCCCTGGCCTGTCCCGTCCCCCCCCGGCTGCGCCCTGCAGCACTGTGGCCCGCTGGGCAGCTGAGGAGGCGCAGGCTGAATCGACTTTGTAGTCAGCTCATCCGCGGGGAAGGCGGACTCCAGGCTCTGCATCTGAGGGAGATTGTTGGGCTGTCCCCAGGCTGCGCACTGGGGGCTTCGGGGGGACGTGCCCTGCCGTGGAACGGAGCCCTGGGCCCCAGGAGTGGGCAGGACCCGCGGGGTCCCCTCATCCAGGAGGAAGAGCAAAGAGGCTGCTCACCACCCAGCCTGCCACCCCAGCTGGGGGCCGGCCCGGGCCAGCAAGCACCCACCCTCCGTGCCAGCTTATGGGAGAGGTGGGGCTGGAGCCCTGTCGGGAAGCTGAGTTGGAGGGGCTCCGGCCCGCGCAGAGGGCAGCCACTGCGGGCCACGGCGGCGGCGCTGCGAGCACTTGGGGCCCGGCCCTGGCTGGCCTCCCTGGAGCCGACAGGCCTGGGTAGCCGAGAGCAGAGCCAATGGCACATGCCACTGCAGGCTGGCAGCCCCGACCAGGCCCAGGCTCCTCACCTCCACCCTTCTGGGAGGGCCTTGCCCCAGGGGGTCTGCCCTGCAGTCCTGTTGGCCAGTGCCGGCTGAGGTTGGAGGCCTGGGAGCGTTCCTCAGGACTCGCTCAGCAGGCCTCGGGGGACGGCGGGTGTGAAAACCACGCACACCGCCTGCTGCCGCCAGGTGGAGGCGCCAGGTGGGCAAGTTTGTCTACTTGGGTCAGAGCTCAACGAAGCACAGCCGGGCAGCGGCCTGCCACGGTGGGGGTGGGGGTCGGGGCCACGCGTGGGCCTCGCCCCTCTGGGAACCAGAGCCGGCCCTGCGTGGCTGTGTCCTGCCCTCCAGAGCAGGCCTCCTCCACCCAACGCTCTTTTCCTTCATGGCTAATCAAGACACAGACTTTCATCCTCACCTTAATTTACAAGGCAGCTGGCGCCCAGGATATTTTTAATAAAAATTAGGTACAAGCAGATACAGGGGATTAATAGTTGTATTATGATTTTATAGTTCTCCATATACGGCTTCGTGGAAAAGACAATCAGAGAGTAGAGCCATTTCAGGCAGATAAAATGGGGCATTTATTTTTAATGGAAAGAGAATTTCAGGACTCACCGAGCCGTGGAGAGAGTGCCGGGGAGGGCTTCACGGGCGGGCAGAACAAAGAGGAGGCTGGAGGCTTGGCGGCCTCCATGAAGAGCCCCAGGGGAGAGGACAGGGTGGCCGGGCCGGGCCAGGGCCTCCCCAGGTGAGGGGCCCAATCAGCTCCTGTGAGGCCCCGCCCAGCACAGCCCTGAGCAGGCCCCCTCCCAGCCTCAGTTTCCCCTGCTGGGCCCCGGAGAGCTTCAAGGTCAGATATCACACAGCTGAGTCCATCCCCACCTCTGCTCCTTTCCAGGAAGATGCATGCTGTCTGGCTGCCAACTACCTGGAGTCTGACTCAATCTGACTCAGGCTTCCTGGTCCCCTCCTCTGCCTGAGACCCCATGCCAGCCCCGCATGCTCGCTCTACAGCAGCCCTGCTCCGGGCCTGCCCCGGCCGGGCTGACCCGGCCACCCTCAGCTCCTCCCAGGTCCTCCCCCAGGTCCTCCCCCGCCTCCCCGCCTGGCAATTGTGGGCAGAGGCCGCATCTGTCCAGGGGGCACCAAGCCCAGAGTGTGAAGTAGATGCCACCTGTCAGGCACAGTGTCAAACCGAGGCCCTGCCACGGCTCCGCACCCACCCACCCCGGAAACCCCTTCACAGGCCTCAGGATTTGATGAGGACAGGCTCAGCTGGGCAGGTGACACAATGATCAGGGGAGACCAGGCCCCCAAGGAAGAAAGAAGGACCACAGGGAAAACGTCAGCAGGTGATGACATTGCTGCTTCCAGGTAGGAGGGGCGTGGCCTGGCTGCTTCCAGGTAGGAGGGGCGTGGCCTGGCTGCTTCCTGGTGGGAGGG
>NW_012267218.1:903274-910895 GCF_000151885.1 Dipodomys ordii | reverse complement strand
GGCGTGGCCTGGCTGCTTCCTGGTGGGAGGGGCGTGGCCTGGCTGCTTCCTGTGGGAGGGGCGTGGCCTGGCTGCTTCCTGGTGGGAGGGGCGTGTTCTGGTCCTAGTCTGGATGGGCAGGTCCTTCCTGGCCACCAGTCAGTCTCCCTCACAGCACAGCCCCTCCCCCTCCTACCCCCCCACTCCCCGCGGGAGGGGGCAGGGTCTGTGAAGGCCCTGTGGGGCTTGGCAGGGGTCTCCAGCTGTGACACAGACTCCCGCGTCTTAGGAACCTGAGCCTGGGGGTGGGTGGGCTCCTCCGGGTCACCCCCCCCTGTGACCTGAACCGCACCTCACCTTCCAGACCCTGGCCGCCTGGTCCGCTGCCATCATGGTGAGCCCCAGAGCTGTGCTTCCTGCGGCCTGGGGTCTGCGGGCTGCTCAGGTGAGCGCCCACCCACCTCAGCCAGCGGTGAGCAGGGCGGTGGGGGACACCACCAGGAGGGCCCAGGGCCCCTGCCACAGATCCCGCACACAGAGTCGGGGCCACGGACAGCGCCCGCAGCGGGCTCCAGGAATGCGTGCACCAATCCATCCGTCAACACAACAGAAAGAGAACAAGCCAGCGCCCGCAGAACCTCTGGCCGCCCGCCCGCGGTGCGGCCACCCCAGAACCGGGCGGCTCCACTTTCTAAATCACACAAATTAATTTAGAAATCAGAGCGGCTCCAGCAGCTAGACTGCAGATTTCAAAACAGCTTAACAAATTACCAAATCCCCTTTAAGAAGACAAATTATTCCAGCTCCCTCTGCCGCCTGGTTAATTATGCATGCGCTTTTGTTAGGCATTGTTCAGTATTCACTAGCTGCAGGTTTGCACTTGTGACCCACAGCCTCATTGCCGGGCCGGTGGCAGTGGCACCCTTGTCGTCCAGGCACAGCAGGTGCTGGTCTTGGGAACATCGGGCAACGTCCGGCCGCCCGGCAGGGGCCACCTCCCAGACTGCACCCGTCCACAGCACCACAGCGCCACTCACCTGCCAGGATCACCTTCCCCCCAGGCTGCTAGGCCAAGCACAGAGCAGACCAGAGCCTGCCCAGAGCCCTGGTCCTCTTCCTACTCCCTCCCTCCACCCTGCTCCCAGCTGTCCTCGTTCAGCGCCTCCCTCCCAGGTGGCCACCATCTGTCCGCGCCCAGCCCTGCCGCGATGTCACCTGTGAGGGCGCCACGGCATTCGGAGAGCCACGTGCTGCCTCCTAAGCCAGGCTGTCCTCAGGCTGCCCGGAGGCTGCCCCGGCTCCACCAGCAGCAGGGCCCTGGGGCCCTGGCCGGCTGCAGCCCCTCAGGGGGGCACAGGCCCGCTCCTGCCGGGAGGAGCTGGGCTCTGGCCTGTGCGACATCTCTGGGAGGGGTCACACATGCCAAGGGACGCCGCTCCCGTCCTGTCAGACTCCGCTGCCTGTGACAAGAGCCCCAGCTGCCCGGGGTCCGCTCCCACCGTCCCACGCCTTCCTCCAGGCCACCTGCGTTCCTGACAGGTGGCCGGAGCCCACAGGGCCAGGGCTCCATGCCCTTTCCCAGTCCCCCACCCCACACCAGGGCTCCCCACCTCACAAGCTTGAGATCAACTTCCAAGTGTCCTCCAGAGGCCCTCAGCAGCCACACCAAGAGGACTCTGCTCCGGGACACCCACACCCACCGCAGGCAGGGGTGCCGGGCACGGCACAGACGGCATCCACCTCCAGAGCCAGGAGTCAGCCCTGTCCCCTGCGCGCGCACACGCACACACACACAGCCTTACACACACAAGTGCCACACCCTCCATGTGGCGGCAGACACACTGTGCACAAACGTGTGTTCCCAGGTATAAGGCCTGCACATGTGTAAACCGTGTGCAAAGCATGTACTCACATTCTCACGGCCACATGGAAGCGCCAGAGGCTCTGACGTCAGTGTCTTCTTGGGTCTCACCATGTGGACAGCCGGGCCACAGGCCGGGACCACCTCAGCCTCTCCTCACTGATCAGCTGCGCTTAGGAAATTCTGAGAGCGTGCTGGCGGGACCCCACGCGGCCGGAGCAGGCCATGGCAGTGCCGGGGTGCAGGGCAGCCCCCCCTCCCTTCACCCCATCCCATCCTGCTTCCCCTACCCTTAACCCCCATGGTGGCTGCGTCAGAACCAGGGCCTAGCACTGGAACTCCAAGCTGCCTGCCCCTGCCTCAAACCCTGCAGCCGCTGCTCGAGACCGCACGCACTCCTATTCACGCGCACACACACCAGCCTCCCGGGGTCAGGGCTGGTCCCACCACCTCCTGGTCAGGGCTGGTCAGGAGTGGCCTGGCCAGGCCCTGGAGTCACAGCGCCCTGTGCTCCAGTGCTCCCCGCGCTGGCAGTGCCCCCCTGCTCTGTGTTCACGCTGCAGGCCCACAGGACACCCCAGGTCCACGCAGGGGCCGCACACGCTCAGGCGCTCAGGCCCCGTCCCTGGTAGAGGGGGGCGGCGGGGCCGGCGCCCGGCTGGTGGTGCGGGGCTGGGCCCGCCCCGGCGCGCCTTTGCGCTCACTTTGGAAAGTGTCAGTTCAGCAGTCTGGCTGACGACCCGCTCCACGGCGGCCTTAAAGCTGTCCACACTCATAAATCACCCGGGATTTGAATAAGCACCACTGGCAGGCCATTTTTCAGAACCCCCCCCACTCATGCGCGTGAGCCCGGCTGGGCCGGACCGTGGGTGGAGGGGAAAATGAATTGAGATGAGGCCGGCAGCGGGCGGGCGGCCTGTCACCTCACCAGAGAAGTTTATGGAGCTGCGGCTGCCTCCCCCAGAGCCGGGCCGCACTGAGACAGAGCAGAGCCCCGGGACGACCCCCAGTCCATCGGCCCCACCCAGCCCGCAGCCTGGTGGAGGGGCGCCCTCTGCGTCTGGATTTATAGGAGGTTCACCCCCTTCCTGTCCTGAAGGGCAGGGCAGGCTTTCCAAGGGCTCTGAGGACCCAGCAAAGAGCCCTCCGTGGGATGAGGGCACAGCCGGAGCAGCAGAGCACCTGTCTGGCAACCATGAGGTCCTGAGTTCAAACCCCAGTTCCACCCAAAGGGCTTGTGCCCTCCTTCAAGTCAGGGGACGTTGGTTCCAGGACCATATCCAGGAGGAGCAAGGACGTTAAATACCTCTCACCCACAGCCAAAGGGCTGGCCCCACCTCTGCCCCCTGCTGGCCGTCTCCCGCCAGCCTCACCAACTCTCAGAGCCCTGCCGGGGCGGCTCTAGGTGAGGCCAGCACCCAGGGCCCGCGCTTGCTTAGGGATAAGCCAAGTCTCCAGGTTCATAGCGGTGGTCCCACTGCCTGCCACAGGGCTGGTGGCCTCAGGACTCTCCCCCATGTCCCAGCTGCCCGGTCATCTGAGCACACGTCATTGTTCTCCCCTTTCAGACCAAAGAGACACAGAAGCACCCACCCTGTCCCCCGGACAGTAAGGGGGTGAGGGTCCAGCCTAAGGAGGGAGGGTGGACCCGGGGGCCCTGGCTAGGGAGGGAGGGTGGACACGGGGCCTGGCTAGGGAGGGAGGGTGGACACGGGGCCTGGCTAGGGAGGGAGGGTGGACACGGGGCCTGGCTAGGGAGGGAGGGTGGACACGGGGCCTGGCTAGGGAGGGAGGGTGGACACGGGGGCCCTGGCTAGGGAGGGAGGGTGGACACGGGGCCTGGCTAAGGAGGGAGGGTGGACACGGGGCCTGGCTAGGGAGGGAGGGTGGACACGGGGGGCCTGACTCTGGAGGAAGGGAAGGAGGGAGAGGGGACACCAGAGCCAGGTGTAAAGGCCACCCTGGGTTCAATCACTCCATGGATTCTTCTGGGTCTAGACTCGCCCCAGGTGTTCTTGCTGGGGTCCGGGAATCTGAGCTCCGGGATGGACCGGCCTCATCTGTAACAGAGGAGCCGGCCTCCAGCCAGCCTCCCCACTGGGTGCCCCCTGCCCTGGCTGGTCCTCCATCGCCACCTGCTGGCCCATCCCCCATGCACACCAGCCAACCCCAAGGTTACTGGAATCTACTTCTCCAGGGGTCCTGGGGCCCTGAGAGGAGGGCTGGGGGGTGAGCGGCCCTCACTCCCCCAGATCGGGCTCCAGTCCACCAGTAGGACCGTTTGCCCCAGCAGCTCAGGAGAACAGGTGACGGTCCCGGGGGCTCAGTCCCCAGAGGCGAATGGCAATAAATGGCACATGAATGTGCCCTGCAGGGCCCAGGCCCAGGACGCCTGCTGGCTGATCAGATTCTCCCTCCTGGAGCTCACTCTGTCCTTCCTGAGCCATGTTATTGTTCCGAAAGTACAATCAGCATTCTCTCGGCCCCCTCCCCGGGTAGCGTGGCTTCAGCCTCCCGGCTTCTGTGGCCATCCAAGCGGTGAAGGTGGTGTTTTGTGAGTCAAAAGTCCCAGGATCTTCTGCGCCAGTGGCTGGTGACCAGGGCAAGCAGCTCCTGAGAGCAGACGCCTGGTGGAGCCCGTGGCCCTGGCCCTGCTGGCCCAGAGCCCTGCCCCCCCCCCACCTTCCGCTCCTCCTGGCTGGCGTGAATTTGGGAGTGAGCAGGCCCACCCCAGGGGCAGCTGGCCAGTTCTGCCCACGGGCCCTGCCCAGCCTGGCACACACCGGGAAGCCCTGGTCCCTGCCACACGCAGTGCACAAAGCCATGCTCTCCAGCCCCGGGTCACCATCTCAGGACCTCTGTTTCCCCATTCATTGTACCTACGCTCCCCCAACCCCGGGGTTCCCCTCCTCTGCTCCTGAGTGAAGACTGGGGTACGCAGCCCTCCTGTGCCTGCCACACACCCAGCCTCGCCCTTCAGGGACATTGCAGGAAAAGCAGAAGGCGGCTCTGGAACACAGAGGCGGTAGTGAACAGGAGGACGGCCAGGCCCGGGCTGGCGGGAGTGACCGCAGGCAGTGGACGCGGCCCTCTGGGGACCCACAGGCTAGGACGGACACCACTGGGCACTCTTCTCCCGCAGGTTGCTTTCAAGACTGTCCCGAGGCACCTAGACATTCCTAAAAGCCACTGCTCAGGGCCCAGGAGTGGAGCAGCAGCAGCCCGTGTCCAGACAAGCCGACGAAGGCCCAGGATCCATCAGGCCGCCCTCCCCGGCCACTGCAAGATGAAAATGTGTGATCCTTCCATATGGGCTAATAAAGTGAACCGTCCCAGGCTGCAGAAACAGCCGTGATTCAGGAGAGGAGGAGGAGCCAGGCAAATGAGAGGAGGAGGAGCCAGGCAAATGAGAGGAGGAGGAGCCAGGCAAATGAGAGGAGGAGGAGACAGGCAAATGAGAGGAGGAGGAGACAGGCAAATGAGAGGTGGAACCCATGCAAATGAGAGGAGGAGGAATCCATGCAAATGAGAGGAGGAGGAGACAGGCAAATGAGAGGAGGAGGAGACAGGCAAATGAGAGGAGGAGGAGACAGGCAAATGAGAGGAGGAGGAGACAGCCAAATGAGAGGAGGAGGAGACAGGCAAATGAGAGGTGGAACCCATGCAAATGAGAGGAGGAGGAATCCATGCAAATGAGAGGAGGAGGAGGAGCCATGCAAATGAGAAGAGGAGCCAGGCAAATGAGAGGAGGAAGAGCCAGGAAAATGAGAGGAGGAGGAGCCAGGCAAATGAGAGGAGGAACCCATGCAAATGAGAGGAGGAGGAGCCAGGCAAATGAGAGGAGGAACCCATGCAAATGAGAGGAGGAGGAGCCATGCAAATGAGAGGAGGAGGAGTCAGGCAAATGAGAGGAGGAGGAGCCCATACAAATGAGAGGAGGAGGAGCCAGGCAAATGAGAGGAGGAGCCCATGCAAATGAGGAGGAGGGGCCAGGCAGATGCCCATGCCAAGGCCAGCGCTCCGCCCGTGCACCCTCCTGGTGACTCTCCAGCAGGCCGAGTGGACGCGCACTCCGCACTCGGGGCCTGCCGGCCCTCCTGCTGGTGCCTGGGCTGCCCCCCCCCGAGGGCCTGCCTGCTGCAGGCAAAGCCAGCGCAGACAGCCGACGAGGAAAAACAGCTCTAAATAAAGCCTGGGAAGGAAGAGAAGACCGTGTGACCATGGAATCCATCACCTCTAACTTTAATGCTCTGAAAAGGTATTTTTCTTAATGAGTCCATTATTTTTTTAATATGGTGAGCAATCATCCCCTCCCCACTGCTCCGGCCGCTTCCCCTGCATGCGGTGGGGGCAGCGTCTGCAGCGGCGCTGCACGCGAGCGGCGCCCTCATCGCAGAGCAGTGATTTTATAGAATACTGCCCTTTCCCAGACCATAAAGCCTAGGACTTAATTAGCCACCGTCAGCTCTGCGCGTGAACTGGGTGTCCGGGCATGCAGGCAGCGCCCAGGGGAAGCCCCAGGGCCACAAAGGGGCTCTTGTCGCTGCATGGCTGGCACCCCACACACAAGGCCAGCGCCAGGCTGAGGGCTCCCGGCTCCTGCCAGGAGTGTGGGCCTGTCTCCAACCCAGCCCAGCTCCTGGGTCGTGGCCGCAGAGGACACGGGCTGAGGTCTGGGTGTGAAATATCCCCAGAGCACCTCCTGTGTGAGGCACGGGCCGGGTGCAGCAGTGGGCACACCAGGGGCTTTGGGAAGCAATTGGATCACCGGATCTCTCGCTTCTGAGCAGCCAGCCCACAGGTGGATCCGTCACCCCGGCATTCTGGGATCGGGTGGAATCTGCAGGTGAGGCCTGGCTGGAGGAAACGACTGCCGGGAGTGGGGTTGAGGAAGCCTCCTCTTCCCTGCTGTCCTGTCTCCATGCTTCCTGCCGCCAGGAGGGGGGCCGGCGCTGTTCAGCCCAGCCTCAGCCTCGGCTTGGTCTCTGGCCACAGCCCGGGAGCCACAGGGCAGGCGAGTCAGAGGGACACTGGCCAGCCAGACGGGGCCGCTCCTCCCTGACCATCGTGTCTGCCCTTCGGCCTGCATATCTGTGTGTCCTGACACCCAGCTGCCCTACGGTGCCCCTGCCCCCCAGACAGCTGCACAGCCACTGTCCAGGGCTCCTCAGAGCAAACCTCTGCCAAGTGAGGCCGGAGCCCAGGAGGGGCTGAGAACCAGCGGCAGCACAGCCCTTGCAGCCCCTGCGCGGCACACCTGCTCCACACCCCAGCACCTGCTCACACGCACCTCCTCCCAGAGAGAAGAGCAGGGGGCCCCAGCACCTGCTCACACGCACCTCCTCCCAGAGAGAAGAGCAGGGGGCCCCAGCACCTGCTCACACGCACCTCCTCCCAGAGAGAAGAGCAGGGGGCAGGAGCACCCAGGGGACAGCCTGTGGGCACAGGGCGGCCGCTTGAGGGGCACCCGCAGACCCCGGCCCCCAGGAGCCTGAAGGACAGCACAACAGATCCGTGGGGAGCCCGAACTCTGGCCCCGTGGATCTCGTGGCACACACGGGCAGTGCCCAGCGATGCCCCACAGGATAACAGTGCCCACACAGTGTCAGACTAGGACACGAGGGCCAGCTGAGCACTGTGCTCACCTCTGCAAATGAGGGGCCCAGAGCCCTGAGCAGCGCGGGGACCCCACGCAGACCAGCCATGCAGCAGCCGCCCAGGAGCCCAGTGCCGGCCACAGCACGCTGGAGACCCCACTGTGAACAGACACTCCATGCACAC
>NW_012267218.1:901608-903224 GCF_000151885.1 Dipodomys ordii | reverse complement strand
CTGCTGGCAGGGCCGAGCCCCCTCTCCGGCCTTCCCTCACCCCTGCTCTCTGCTGGCGGGGCCGACCCCCCCTCTCCGGCCTTCCCTCACCGCTGCTTTCTGAGGGACAGGCAGCTGCCCGCCCTGTGTCCAGCAGCGTGTCCATGTAGACGGTCCTCTCAGCCCTCGAAGCGTCCCAGCCCGTCCCTGCTCCTCCCAGGCCCTTGTCTGTCCTCCACCCTGGCCACCCATGTCCAGGTGTTTGAGCCTCCCCTCCCCCAACCCCTCCCTCCTCATGAAGGACATCCGACCGCCACCAAGTGCCCCATCCCCTCTGCCCGGTCCTGAGGCGGCACCAGGCCTCTGCCGCAGCCAGAAACCGGGGTTGGAGCCTCGCCTCCATCCCAGGGCCCGGACTTTGGTGGCGTGGGAGCTGCTGGGCTCTGCTGGTGCCCGCCTGCGCGTGGGACCGGCCGATGTCCCCAGCCAGTGTGGCCGCGGCTCCTGACCACTCCCAGGCCGGGTGGGGAAGGCGAGGCGAGGCTCCGGGCCAAGCAGCGCGCTCCTCGCTCATCTCTGGCGCCGCTGGGGTGTGCACAGCCCCGCGGCCAGGCCCCCTGCGTGGCCACCGACCGGAGCGCACTTCTGTAGAGCCAGGCCGCCCCAGGGTCCGGAGGTCACTGAATCCCAGGGGCACAGTGAGTCCGGAGCCAGGAGTGTGCACACTGCTGCCCCCCCACCCCGCTAGAGACGCCCCAGGAGTCGATGGAGGCTGTGGGCAAGAAGGTGGCCCCGGCCGCACCCCATCACCAAAGCCCCACCCCAGCCTGAGCCGGCTTGGCACCGCACAGACCTGCCAGGGGCCCAGGCTGGAGGAGCCCGCCACACTGGCCATTGGGCGGACGGGCATGTCTCCGCCACCGGCCAGAGGCTGAAGTAGGCTGCCAGAATGCTCATGGCCCCCGGGGCTTCTCATGGCCCCAGGCTCGGACCCCAAAGCCCTGAGCACAGCCATGAGCCTGTTGTCAGCAGAGGCCAAGCTGCTCAGGCCGGCCAGCTGGGGAGGAGGAGACAGGGCAAGGTCCTGGGGTCGACTGGAGTGGACACTGGGCAGGCGCCCAGAGGAGACACCACCACCGCAGGCCATGGGGCCCCTCACCATCGGCCCGGAGCCTCTGCCGCAGCCACGGCGGCACTGCATGGGCCATCTGCGTGCCACGGGCAGGCCACCGCCACGGGCAGGCCACCGCCACGGGCAGGCCACCGCCACGGGCAGGCCACCGCCATGCAAGAGCCCACCAAGGGCTCCCACCGGGGAGGGTCAGCAGCCCACGGCCGGGGTCACACAGCCTGGGGAGGTGGGCGTGGCCACAGTGTCCACACCCACCGCGTGTCCACTGTGTGACCCGCCCAAGTCACGAAGAACACAGTCCTGATGTGAGAGCGTGTGTGTGTGCTGCATGTGGGGTCTCAGCCCTGGGCCCCCCAGAGGGTCTGGAGGCCCAGGATCAAGGAGCCATGGCACCCTGACAACCCCGGGGACCCCACAGGTTCTGAGGCCAGCCTGGCTGCCCAGTGCAACCAGACACAGAGTGCCCAGTCAGCCCGAGCCCTCAGCAGGCCAGAGTGGCAGCCAG
>NW_012267218.1:897109-900086 GCF_000151885.1 Dipodomys ordii | reverse complement strand
GTTCTGATTGTGCCCCAGGTCCCTGCACAGAAACCGCTGCCACAGCAGTTCCGGTGTGGCAGCCCCGTCTGCCGGTTACGGCTTATGGATGGCCCCCAGGCGGCTGGCTGGAGGGGAGGGACCAACTTTATAAATAAAATTTATCATTGTAATTATGCCTCCTGTGGAGAGCGGGGGACGTTTACAGCCTCCTGGAGGTCATGAATAATTGAGAGGAAAGCAGAGCCTTTGTGAGTGCACAGCCCCGCCAGGTTCCCAGAAGCTCAGCGGCTGCGCTGTGGCCAACTTCCCAGAGCAGGGCCGGCCTGGGGTCCTCACACTCACACCCCAGGGGTCCTCACGCTCACACCACAGGGGTCCTCACGCTCACACCACAGGGGGTCTTCACACTCACATCCCAGGGGGTCTTCACACTCACATCCCAGGGGGTCCTCACACTCACACCACAGGGGTCCTAACGCTCACACCACAGGGGGTCTTCACACTCACATCCCAGGGGGTCTTCACACTCACATCCCAGTAGTCTTCAACTCACATCCCAGGGGTCTTCACACTCACACCCCAGGGGGGTTCACACATCCCAGGCGGTCTTCACGCTCATACTGCAGGGGGTCTTCACACTCACATCCAAGGGGGTCTTCACACTCACACCCCAGTGGTCTTCACACTCACACCCAGGGCCCCGCCCACAGGGACCCTCACACTCACACTCACTCCCACAGGGCATTAGTGCTGGCTCTGGCCTGGTGCCTGCCACGCACAGGACACATGGAGAGAAGGACCCGAAGGCCAGACCCTGCATCCACCTGCGGCTCACCCTCCCACAAGGTGACCTCTGAAGGGGCAGAGGCCAGTCTATGACACAGGACTCCCCCCTCCCCCCTCAGACAGGATCCACAGTGACACAGGACTCCCCCCTCCCCCCTCAGACAGGATCCACAGTGACACAGGACTCAGCCCCCCTCGGGCAGGGTCCCACAGAAACTCCCCCACCACTCTTCACAGGACCACCAGTACCACTGGGCGGGCCATACTCCCGCCCTGTCAGCCCCTGTAAGCACCATCTCGCCGCCCTGAGCGCCATGTTGGTGGGGACCCGGGCCTCAGTCCCTCCGGACCTGGTGGCTCAAGAGCAGCCTGTCCTCCCCCTGCCCTGGCTGCCCCCCCAGCCCACCTCAGGTGGGGTCCCGGGCTTTGCCGAACCCTCAGCCAGCCTCTGTCCCTGGCACCTGGGCAGGTTACAGGAGAGGAAGAGCAGAGACTTCTCGGCTCGGTTCTGAACCAACGTGATGATGGGTGGAGAGGTTTCGGGGGTCCCAGGGAAGACCCCTCCCCTGGGCCTGCAGGCCCCACCCACCCTGCCTGCCCAGGAAGGTCTGACAGCTGCTGCCCAGCAGATGGGGACCCGGAAGGCAGGTGGACCACGCGGAGGTCCCTGTGAGGGGTGCGGGCCAAGCCCAGAGAGCGGAAGAGGTATGACCGCAGAGCCTCTGCCCACGTGCCTGCCCGCTCCGGGAGACCTTCCGGATCACCGAGGAAGCGGCTGCCTTCCAGCCCTGCTCCAGCTCTTCTGGCTCCTCAGGACGGTGCAGCTCCTGGCTGATCCTGTGACTCTCTGAGTCCCTGCGGGGCTGCTGCCCGCACAAGCAGACAGATTCCACGCGGGGCTCCCAAGCCCGGGCTGGCCTGCCACCTCCTGGCTGCCTGGTTGGAGACACTTTCCTCATCCACCCATGAAGGACAGCAACAGCTGCCAGGCAGGAAGGACAGCTACAATGGAGAGTCCAGTGTGCCCAGCCTGGGGCGGGGCTGGAAAAGGGACCACGCCCTGCTGTTCCACTCCGCAGGGTGCGGCAGGGCTCGGCCCCAGTGCCGCAGCTCGGGGTCTGCGCCTTCTCCCCAGGCCTCGGCGCGGGCGGATGGCCGCAGCCTGCCCCATCTCCCCCTCAGTGCTTTGCTCTGCAGCAGGGTCTCATCTGGGGCTGACTCCGTGGCCACCTACTTCCCTACAGACTACATCATCACTGCACACGTGTGCACGCACGAACACACGCACCACCCTAATTCCAAACCTCGGGCTTTTCAAGAGCTGCAGAGCCCCGAAATTTGTCTGGAAGGACACATTTGGGCCTAGAGAAATAGGAGCAGCAGCCCTGACCCCTGGCCTTGTTAGCAGGCCTGGCGGGCCATCCCCAGGGGCCTGAGACACGGACACTTCCCACCCAATCTGGGGCCAATGGCCTGGCCTCAGGGTTGTTGCCATTTCTGCCAAGGGGAAAAGTACGTACAGCTCAGGCCTGGCTGCAGGCCCAGAAACCATAGAGGAGCCCAGCTCAGGGGCAGAGCTGGGCAACTGGAGCCAGCACAGAGCTCCTCCAGGCCCCAGCCTGGGAAGACAGAGCTGGGCAACTGGAGCCAGCACAGAGCTCCTCCAGGCCCCAGCCTGGGGAGACAGAGCTGAGCAACTGGAGCCAGCACAGAGCTCCTCCAGGCCCGAGCCTGGGGAGACAAAGCTGGGCAACTGGAGTCAGCACAGAGCTCCTCCAGGCCCGAGCCTGGGGAGAAATGGCAGTCCTTTCACATGCTGATGAGGTACCACCCCCTGAGGGCTGGGATGCCAGACAGACCACTGCCAGACAGACCACTGCCAGCCAAGACCACTGCCAGACAGACCACTGCCAGAAAGACCACTGCCAGACAGACCACTGCCAGACAGACCACTGCCAGCCAAGACCACTGCCAGAAAGACCACTACCAGCCAGACCACTGCCAGACAGACCACTGCCAGACAGACCACTGCCAGACAGACCACTGCCAGACAGACCAATGCCAGACAGACCACTGCCAGACAGACCACTGCCAGACAGACCAATGCCAGCCAAGACCACTACCAGACAGACCATTGCCAGACAGACGACTACCAGCCAAGACCACTGCCAGACAGACCACTGCCAGACAGACCATTACCAGCAAAGAC
>NW_012267218.1:893943-895892 GCF_000151885.1 Dipodomys ordii | reverse complement strand
CACTGCCAGACAGACCACTGCCAGACAAGACCACTGCCAGACAGACCACTGCCAGACAGACCACTGCCAGACAGACCACTGCCAGCCAAGACCACTGCCAGACAGACCACTGCCAGATAGACCACTACCAGACAGACCACTGCCAGACAGACCACTGCCAGACAGAACACTGCCAGACAGACCACTGCCAGACAGAACACTGCCAGACAAGACCACTGCCAGACAGACCACTGCCAGACAGACCACTGCCAGACAGACCACTGCCAGACAGACCACTGCCAGACAGACCACAGCCAGACAGACCACTGCCAGCCAAGGTAAGCAAACTTTGCCTGGCTGCATCCCAGGGGACCTGCAGAGTTTCAGCCACCCCTGCAGCAGGTAGACATGGCCTCTCACCTGGGATCAGGTGTGGTGAGAATCCTACCAGAGCCAGCAGCAGCCCTCAGGAGAGCTCACCCTACCTGACCCCAGGGACCCCTGCAGACCAGAGCAGCTGGAGCCCTGGTGACCATTGTAGCCCCGGACAGCTGGCAGATGACCCCATGGGGAGCTAGTGACTAGCCAGAGTCCCAAGGGGTGTCTACCCACGCCTAGGCCAGGGTCAGCCAAGCCCTTCCCAGCAAGCACAGAGCCCTCGCTGGGGCTGCTGACCCTCCAAGGGGGAAGCATGGCCGGCATGCATGGGCCGTGACCGCAAGCAGGCCGGGCTGCGGGGTCCAGCCAGCCCCGCCCGCCAGCTGAGCCGGGCCTCCCTGGAGTCAGGAATGCAGCTCTCTAGGATGCCCGCCCATTCCTGTCGGGCCGGCAGCCCTTCCCAGGAGTCCTGTGCCCAGCCTGCACACCAGAGGCCGGGGCGGGGGCCGGACAGGGTGTCCACTGCTGCCCGTTTCCTTCCAGCTGGAGAAGAGATACTGCCTCCATGGCTTCCGCCTGGGACAGGGCCTGAGTCCTCCTGCGACCCAGCTGCCCAGCGCCCATGCTGGCGCTCAGAGGACAAGGCCACCGCCCCGTCCTGCTGTAATGGAAACTTCTCGGCTGGGCTGTGAGTAGCGGCAGCTCCGGTTCCCGCCCTGCGTGGGATTTTGATACCTGGCAGGAGCCTGAAGGGCCAGGTCAGGTTGGCCGCCCCACAGGACAGCCGCAGCCCCGCGGAGACCCAGGTGGGCGATGCCTCTGGTTACAGACGTATGTGTGCACGTGTGTGTCCGTCGGCATCTCCCTGGGTGAGTGTGTGTCTGTCCACGAGTGTCTGTGTCTCTGTGCGTGTGTGAATGTGTGTGTACTGTGTGTAAGGGACCTGAGGAGGCTCTGGCACCCTGGGGGCCCGGCCTGCCTCCAGCCTTTCGGAGGAGGCCGCGTGGAACGGGCCGGGCAGCCAAGCCCGGTGCAGCCTGGCCTCCCCAGGATGAGCGCCTGACCCATGTCCCAACACACTGCAGGGGTGAAGCAGGCGGGGAGCCGTCAGGCTGGGGTAGCAGTGGGGAGGCAGCTGAGATCAGAGCTGTGTCACAGGCGAGGGGCAGAAGGGCGGTGGCGGGCAGCAGCCGTCCACCGACACAGAGGTGAGGCCAGCCGAGCTCCCGAAAGCAGCTTTGCGTCCATCTCAGGTAGCGGAAATGGGCTCACTTCCTGGGCCCCCAACCCAGTTCCCAGCGCCTGCTTCCAGCCAAGAGCTTCTTCTCCCGGGGCCTCCTGGGCTCCAGGCCGGCGGCTGGCGCCCCGTGGGCAGCAGGCAAGGCCGGCCGGCCGCAGCGCCGCCCGGCAGCCCTCTCTCTCTCTCTCTGCCCCCAGACTCCCTGCTTCTGGGGAACACAGTGCACCTGCGCCAAATCTACAGGGGGTCGGGAGCGGTTCTCAGGTCATCTCCCCGAGCAGAGGCCAAGGCCCTGGCAGAGCACCCCCTCCCCAGGCGGGTGACATGGACTGGCAGTGACATTCTGCAGGCC
>NW_012267218.1:886826-889838 GCF_000151885.1 Dipodomys ordii | reverse complement strand
CACGGCGTCCACGCATCCCCAGCAGGCCACACCTGCCGCAGGGCCAGCGGCAGGGCTTGGTGGGGGGGCAGGGCCTGGGCACACGTGGGCGCGTGGGCCTCGGGAGAGGGGCCGGGCCGGGGCTCTCCTCACTGTGGTTTCCTTTCAGATATCTCCAGGAGAGAAGCCTCAGACACCATCAACGGTGCGTCCTGAGCTGAGTCTGCCCCGGGCCCTGAGCCCCACCCCACGGGGCAGTGCAGCCAGCCCACCCGCCCGCCCCTCTCCAGATTCCCCAGGCCCCCTCTGGCCTCCCGGTCTGGCTCTCCATCCTTGAGGGCCACTACCCTGCCTGGCCCCTAAGGACGCGGATGAGCCCAGTGCCCTGGTGGGCCTGGTCTTCCTGGGGCAGGATCCATGTCTCCAGGGCCATGCGAGTCACCCCAGGGTCCCCCCAGCCCCTGCAATGGGCAGGGCCCCAGCGCCAGCCTCAGGTCAGCAGGGGCCGGCTCTCCCCTGCCAGCCCCGCCCACAGAGGACACTTCCTGCCAGGTCCCACCCGGGAGGGTCCGGACCACAGCCAGGACTGACCGCCGGCCCTTCCCCCCGCAGGGCCCAGCCGGCCAACAGCCCACAGCCGCGGTCCGCGCCGGCGCAGGCTCCCGGGCGGCTCCCTGCTCCTGCGCCTGTCTGTGTGTGTCCTGCTCGGGGCGGCGCTGGGTCTGTGCTGCGGGCAGGCCAAGCCCATCGCCGGGGCCCTGGAGGACCTTCGGGCCTGGCTCCTGGGCCTTGGCCTGCGCCTGTGGCGCGTGGCCCTCTCCTGCTGGCACTGTGTCCTGCAGCTCTGACCCATGCCAGAGCACGCGTGTCTCCAGACAGCCCTGGGGGCAGTGCTGAGGGGACGGGCTTCGGCCTCCCGCCTGGGAGGCCCCCATGCTGAAGACGCGGAGCCACGCCTGAAAGGGGACACCGTGGCCTGAGCAGCGGGCTCCCCGGCTCTGCCCTTCCTTCCGTGCGCTGCTCCACCGTCAGCTTGTCAGAGAACCCTTCCCGGCACCCCTCACGCCGGGCCCGCGGGCTCCCGCCCGGCCAGTGCCCCCGCGTCCCTCCCCATGCTGCTGGCCTGGCTGTCTGTGCGGCCCCTTGGGCGCCGGGTCCCTGCTCCCTCTCTGCGGAACAGGCTGGAGAAGGCAGCGCCCAGCCTCCGGCCGTGGGGGCCGAGCTCCCTCCGTGATCCGTGGGGTCCTGCGGGCACTGGACTCCATCCTGAGCCCAGCCTGCCTCCCCTCTAGTCCCGAGAACTGAGGGGCTGTGGGTGTGCGCGCGGACACGGGCAGAGGGCAGGCTCTAGGCCCCCCCAGCTTGTAAGGACCGCTAACCAGGGAGCGCTGCCAGCCCTAGGACAGCCAGGGAGCCCAGCAGCGGTGGGGTCCCCTGCAGACACGGCGCTGTCACTCAGATCGCAGGACTGAGAGCAGCCTGTGATGACAAACTCCACAGCGCTTCCCATCCCTGGCAAAGCAGGGCCAGGGTCAGACACCACCTGGGCTGGCCCGGGCCCAAGGCCACCATAGGCTGTCAATGACAAAACTCCCCACGTTGCCCGGGACAGACATCAACATCCCTAAGGAACGTTACACGGCCACCAAAGGCGGTGACGAAGGAGTCGGACTGCTGCAGACAGGGAGGTTTTCGAGCTCACGGGAGCAGGCTGCGTGGGTACTGGAGGGACCTGTTGGCAGACTTATCTGAGCCAGGGACGCCAGCTTGGCTTTTCCTCCTCCTTTTAATTACGTTCCTGTGTCACGCCAACAATGAAGTCTCTCTCCTCTCAGGACCATGCTCGGGGAAATGAGGACGACAGCTTGACCCTCACACCCCAACTTCCAACCCGAGATACACTGAACCAGAAAGGATGAGCAGGCCACATGGGGTTCACCAAAAAGGTAAAACAGGAGCCCAGAGCTGGACTTTTGCCGGTGGAGAGCAGGCTGGGCCTATGCTTGCTCTGGTGACGGGAAGGGTGGGGAGGGGGAAGGGGGGAGGGGGGAGGGAAGTGGGTGTCACCTGGAAGGTTCCATCTGAATCGGGAGCGGCACGGGACCAGAGGTGTGTGGAGTCGGGGCAGGAGGGGACCCAGCGTGGCAAGGTTCTGTGGGCCTCGGGCCAGGTCTGTGGAGGACAGGAGGGAAGGACGCTGGACAGAGGCAGAAGCCATGGCCAGGTTAGGGCTAGGGGTGGGGCGGGCTGAAGTCACCCCGTATCCAAGGTGCCGGTGGAAAGGGAGTGGACGAGGCCTGAGTCCCGGGCTCTGCTCCAAGGCACGGGTCGCGGTCCAGGCGCCTGAGGCCACAGAGCACTCCAGCTTGCCACAACTCCAGGACGCCACAACTGAAGCGGGGGGACAGACAGGAGCGCAGCAGACGCCCGTCCAGCTTCCGGGCCAGGCAGGCGGCCTTCCCCAAGCCAAGCAGGAGGCCACGTCCAACCAGAGGCATGGGCATGGCGAACGGCCAGCGTGCCAGACACGGACACAGGTCCACAGACGCCAGGCGCTCCAGGCCCTCCTCCAGACGCAGGGCGGGTGGACGGCCCTGCATGGCAGGTTGGGAGACACCCCACGGAGAGCGGCCTGAGGAGACGGACCCCGGCAGCCGGCCAGCGCCGCCGCCGGCCCACGCCGCCCTGGCCCTGTCTCCATTGGGTAGAGTGGCAAACTCTTCCCATGTCCCAGAATCTCTCACAGTCCCTGCTGGGGTCCACGCGGCTGGCCTGGGGTCTCAGAGGCTTTCCACACCCTCTCTAGGCCAGACTGCGGGCCCCCGGGGGCAGGGGTTCACAGCCATTTCCTCCCCACTCCCCATCTCAGGAGGGTGACCGGAAGTGCCCGCCCTCCATACTGAGACCGCGCCCCCCAGGGTGTGCACCCCACCGGGCACCGAGGACGCCGAAGCACGTGCAGTTCCGAGAGCCGCTGGAAGTGGCCGTCCACTGTAAGAGACGCAGGGCAGCCGGGACAATGAGCGGGGGGGG
>NW_012267218.1:883561-885591 GCF_000151885.1 Dipodomys ordii | reverse complement strand
AGTCCTCCTCCCCCCTCCCACATCCTTGGGCCTCTCAGGCTGTTGTTTATGAGACTCTGGGGGAGTCCACCCCAGCACCTGGGCAAGGCCTGTCCAGGCAGCTCACGGGACATTCTGCTCTGGGTGCATCCCCTCAGCCGCCCTCTCCCCCTGGCTGGGCTTCCGGACCTCAGGTAGCGCTCGAGCATCTTCTCCAGCCTCGGAGTTCAGGGGCCCGTGGGGTGGACAGCAGCAAGAGCCTGTGTTCCCAGGGGATGGGGGAGCTGTCACCATGGTTACCGCCTCCGTACACTGCCCAGCTGCCCTGGACCGCATCACCCCCCACCACGAAAGAGTACAGGCAGGCCTGGTCCTGTCCTCCACAGACCTCCCGCCGGGCCCGTCCTGCTCTGGGGGGCAGGGGCACCGGAGGGGACAGGGCAGCAAGCCACAGGACGTGTAACTAGCCCCAGCTGCTTTGGAATAAATCTGCTCAAGCTGGGCACTGGTCCCAGGGGACCTGCGGGAGCAGCGAGACTCAAATCCCTGGAAATTTCTGGCAAACTCCAAGACGAGAAGGGCAAATGTGGCACAACCATTTCCATCATAAACCACAAGCAGTTAGGACCAGGAGCACAGGGCAGGCTCGCTGAGAGGCATGGCAGATCCTCACGGTCTTGCACACACACACACATGTGCACACACACGTACATGCACACTCAGGAGGGTTTTATTGTTTGAGAGATAAATACACGGAAGTTGAAGAACCTTCACCCTCCGTTTAGCCAAGAATGGGATTAGAACTGGCCAACCCCATGGAAAGCTGAGCGAAGTCATGGAGTTCTTCACAGCAGTTGGCACAGCCGCCCAGCACCCACAACCACTGCCTGCTCCGTCTGGGCTCCTGCTGGCCCTCCCGGCCTCCCCGCCCGTGGCCAGCACCTGCCAGCACCCCAGGCCAGCGGTCCCTTCCAGAGTCCCCAGGGCTGAGCTGCGTCTCTGTTGCAGACGAGCACGGGGCGGGGCAGGCCTGGTGCCACACCGGCTCCCAGGAGCCCCCGGGAAGCAGTGCCACAGGCAGGCTCGGCGCCGGGACCTCACGGCCCCCTTCTCCTCCCCCTGGGCTCCTCGCGGCTGCCTGAACGTGGCCGTGGCAGGAGGCGGGGTGGGGAGACAGACGGGGGGGGGCTCGGGGTCTGGAAAGGTCACCGTGTCCAGCAGACCGGAGCTGTGGGAAGGGGACCCGGAGACCAGATTGGGTTCAGGAACCTCCGATGGTGTCAAAACACCTGCCCCTGAGTTGCTGGTGACCCTGCCAGAAGCGTGGTGAGGTCTTGAGGGCAAGCCCCTGAGGCAGCAGGATCCTGGCCCTGCTTGGCCCGTCACCCCCCACCCCTGCCTTCCGTGCTCCCGGGAGAAGATGATCCCTCCCCGGCCCCCAGGCTGCCCAAGCACTGGTCTTTGCAAAGTGCTCACCAGTCACTGGTGACGGAGAGCGGGGTACAGACCAGGGCCGGGCCTCCCTGCCCAGAAGGGTTGGTGGCCACAGCCGTGGAGCCCCAGATGGGTGGGGCCCTCCCGCACTGGGGGCCCCCACCCTGGACAAGGGTACAGACACAAGCCAGCCGGGAGCCCTGAGCGGGGCGCAGGCTCTACTGCGGGAAATGCCCCAGTGGAGCAGGTCCAAGGCCAGGCTGCAAGGAGGCCAGACCCCAGCTGGGGTCCAGCCCGGGGTCCGGACCCACCAGGCCCCGCTCCTGGCTCTGGCTGGCTGGGGCCACTCTCTGGGGGAGCCCAGGCCCAGCAGCACAGCACCCCCTGCCCCGCAGCCCACTTCCCACCACTTTCCCCACCGTGAGGGTCTGTGGCCGCACCAGGGGAGCAGAGGAGTCGGGACACGGGACAGGTGTGACGCAGGCTGCGGAAGCCAGCAGCCCCGCAGCCTGCTCTCTGCTCTCTGCCCCAGCAGCGCTGCTGGCTCTGGGTGCGGGCCGCGGGCTTGGGACGCATGCGGGGCTGTGCAGCTGCAGTTCCAGGGTGGGCTAGGGGCG
>NW_012267218.1:874811-882211 GCF_000151885.1 Dipodomys ordii | reverse complement strand
CCACACGGAGCCTAAATAACGGCGCTCTTCCCCCCCTGGAAGGAGGCGCGGGGCCTGGCCAGCAGCAGCTCCTTCTCGTGCACCAGGCAGTCCAGCAGGTCCTCTTGGCGGTAGTTATGGTAGACCTTCAGGAAGGCCAGGGTCGTGATGGCCAGCCAGGCCAGCCAGGAGGCCCAGAGACTGAACTGCACAGAGGAGGGCGGCGTCAGGCTGGCGTGCCCACACACAGCCACCTCCCGCCCCCGGCCCTGAGGGACGCTGGGACATGCCACGCCTCGGGGACCCCGGACACCGTGCCTCTGCGGTGACCGTCAGGCCCAGGTCTGCGCGGAGCCAGGGAAGCCGGCCACCCTCGTCCCAGGCCGATGGGGTCTCCCCCTCCCAGAACCAGGCTGCCTCGGCCCTAAAGAGAGCCTGTAAATCAAGGGCGCCTCCAGCCAGTGGAATAATTTGACCTTTATCTGCTATTTCCAAACAGTTGAAGGGGAGAGGACTTAATCAGCTCTGGGCCTGCACCATGTCAGCCTGATTCCCACTGAGCGTGTGCGTGCTCAGACCCCCCCTGCCCCCCACCTAATCGGCACAAATCAGGTCTGATGCGTCTTCCACCGAATTTGCATGAAGGTGTCTTTGACCATTTCAGCTCAGCTCAGCGGAGAACCTGCAGCCCGCCCTCCTCAGGCCTGGTGCTTCCCCCACGCACACTGCCAGCTGACACTGGACCAGAGGCCAGGCCAGGCCAGAGACCACGGGCCCCAGGCAGAGGCCAGGCCAGGCCAGAGACCACGGGCCCCAGGCAGAGGCCAGGCCAGGCCAGAGACCACGGGCCCCAGGCAGAGGCCAGGCCAGGCCAGAGACCACGGGCCCCAGAGGCCAGGCCAGGCCCAGAGACCACGGGCCCCAGGCAGAGGCCAGGCCAGGCCAGAGACCACGGGCCCCAGGCAGAGGCCAGGCCAGGCCAGAGACCACGGGCCCCAGGCAGAGGCCAGGCCAGGCCAGAGACCACGGGCCCCAGGCAGAGGGGGAGGGCTGTGCTTCCATGCTCTGCCGGCCGGTGCCCAACCCTGCAACACCTGTGCCAGGGCGCAGACGCAGGCTCCGGGCACAGGGAACGCTAGGTTTCAGCTCAGGGCCTCACTGACCACGAGTGTGCCTCCAACAAGCCTGCATGGACACCGCGTGGAGCCCCAGCCTTCTGGAGGGGGCGCCGGAGGGCAGAGGGGTGCCGGGAGGGAGGGCAGGGTCCTCCAGGTATGCAGCCGGTCCTCGGACACCACACGTACCCTTGGCTCAGGGCAGCGGGCAGCCGGCAGGCCTCTGAAGGGCCCCTCTTGGCCCCAGGGCAGAATCCGAGCTCCCCATTGCGCTGGGTTGGCCTGGTCTGGCGCCACTTTCCCCTCCCCCACCCCAGCTACCCGGCGCCCGCCTCTCCAGGGTGTCTATCCAGCCTGCCAGTTTGTGCCCTGCCCTGTCCTGCCCACCTGCGTCTGCCTAGGAAAGTCCTGCTCCTTCTCCAGGAACCGCTTCTCACATCCTCCCCAGAGGAAGGCGCCTGGCCGCCCACGCCGGCCTCACCCAGCCTGGCCACAGGTTTCCTTGGGGGCGGTGGGAGGGGCGTCGCAGGCCATGCCCCGTGGCCGGCCCCCCACACCCCGCTCTTCCTGGCTGAACCCACCTACCTGAGCAATGGCAAACTGATGGTAGAAGGCGGAGTTGTCCACGCTCAGCTCCAAGTCCAGGTCCTGGAGCTCCTTGCAGCTGCAACAACGGGGCATGGGGGGGCCGGCAGGGCAGCTGTGAGCAGAGCCCCTCCCGCACCACACACGGCCCGGCCCCAAGGGGGACAGACAGCGAAGCCTCACAGCGTCCCCGGGGGTCAGACTGTCGGGACAGGAAGTCTGCAGAGCTGACCCAGCCTGGCACTGGAGGGCACCAGCGCTGGCCCCGGCTCCCGTGGTCACAGTCCTCAGTTCCCCTGTCCAGCGCTGGCCTGCCCAAGCTGCTCAGGGAGAGGCAGAGGAGGGAGCCATGGCCAGAACCAAGACTGGGAGGCTACTTGGGGATCGCTATTCCCAAGGGCAGAGGACTGCCCTGTCCAGTCCCACAGTCCCTGGGCTGAGACAGGCGTGAGGTCCAGCCGCACTGCTCAGTGGACCCAACCACGGACCCAGCCCGCTTCGGACCCCAGTGGGAGCTCGGGCTAAATCTAACCGCTGGGGCGAGCCTGCACAGTGTCCACACACCAGGCTGCGGGGCGGGGGCGGGGCCCAGCGACTCACACCCGTGTGTGACACACACCTGTGGGGCATGGTACCCCTTTCAGTGATGGTGTCACACCACATGGTGAAGCCCACACTCACGATGGTGCTGGCGATGAAGACCAGGACCACCACCAGGGCGCTGACCAGGAGGCTCAGGAAGGCGTAGAAGAAGGACCTGAGGCCGAGAAGACAGAGAACTACTGGGGGAGGCCCCTGGGGCCTCCTCGCCTCCAGCGGTGTCCCTGACACGGAGGGGCACAGCCCTGGAGTCAGGGCCCACGCCGGGGTTGAGCAGGGCCTCGGGCGGCTGCTGCCCCTCCACAGCTGTCCCCCGTGCCAAGACTCCAGTGCTGGCCCTGAGCTGCCTGACGGGCCCGAGCTGGAAGCTGAAGCCACCCACCACACTGTGCGGGGAGGCAGGGCCAACACACGGTGGCTGGTGTGTCCACTGAAATCGCACGCCGTCCACCCACAAGGCCATCCAGCCATGTAGTCACTGGCCTCTGTGGGCTGGACGCTGGCAGCTCCCTATGATCAAATGTGTCGTCCTCATCCAAGAAGGCAGGAGGAGAGGCCTCTGAGGGGCCGTAGGACCCGGAGTCCCCACCAGGCAGGAGCAATGGTGAGCAGGAGCCATTTGTCAACCAGGAAGGGGCCCTCAGCAGACACAGATTCTGAGGTCCAGCCTCCGGAGCCCCGCTGCCGACACACCATCTGCACTGCCCAGTGTGGGTCTGTACCCTGAGCAGACTGCCCGGAGGGCGGCCATCCACCACATGGTCCCCAAGACAGGACCTGCACTACCACCTGCTCTTTGACCCGCTCTGACTTACTCAGCCACATCTAAAAGGCCAGGCTGGGCCGGGGCTGACCGGGCCCTGGCTGACCGGAGTGGGCATCTGGAGCGTGGAGGGGAGAGGATGCGGGCCAGGCTGCACTGGCCTCCCCGGGCCCCCGACTCTCACAGGAGACACGCACCCCACAGACCACCTCACCCCAAACACCCACCTCCTCTGAAACCCTCAAAGGAACCTGGGGGTGCTGAGTCTGAGGAGCTCGCTGAGACTTTGAGGTGAGGGAGGGCAAAGCGGCTCCCTCCAGCCAATAACGCGAGACGAGCGAAGTGGCCCGGCAGAGAGCCTTCCCCGGGCACGTGACGGAGGCCGCGCTGGCCAAGGCCGGCAGAGCCCAGCTCTGTTCTCTGGTCCCGTGCGGGGCACAGAGGACAAAGGAAAGGAACGGGGGGTCTTCCAACGTGCCCGTGACACCTGCACCCGACTGACCGGGTGCCGCCGAGGCTGCTCACCACGGGCCCCCCAGCCCTCGGGCTCCTGGGCAGGCGAGCGAGGCAGGAGAGGGAGGCTGGAACCCATCCCTGAGAAAGGCAGAAGAGGCGGGGTCACAGGGCGCTCGGCTGTGTCGGGCTGCCCGGCGCCGGCAGTATCCGCGTTGGCAGTATCCGCGCCGCCCGCTGTGCTCCAGCCCCTCTGGAGCCCGTGCCCGAGGCCACTGAGATAACGCAGGAGCTGCACTTCCTAGTCTCCTACCAACCAGCCCTCCTTGATCGCCACACTGAGGGATCCCACACTCCATTCTCGATTCTAAACCCACCTTCCTACTCCAGGCTCAGAACCAGGGGCTGGAACAGTGCACCAGAGCCCCCGAGGTCCACGGAGACCCTGCCTGGCATCACCCGCCTCTGAGCCCTTGCCAGTCACATGACCTTGAGCAGGTTGGTGCCTCTCTGATCCTGTTTCTCCCTCTGTGAACTGCCGAGTCTGTGAGTAAAGGTCTCAGGCAATGGCTGCCAGTATGCCCGCGAATGCACACTTCCCCGCCCCCCACCACACCCTGGCCTGCTGCCCTGGCTCACTGGGGCCTGGGTGTGGGATAAAGGCCGGGAAGCAAAGGTGTCTGCAGTGGGGAATCACGGGAACTGAGCTGAGAGACGGCAGCGCAGGGCCGTCTGGGCGGAGCAGGCAGGGGCTGGGGGCAGGAGGGGCGGGCCAGGAAGGAGGCCTCAGACAGCCTCCCCCAAGATGGCAGCGCAGGCTGGGGAGGGGACGGGGACAGCCTCACCCCAAGGTCACAATGCCGCTGTGCCCTCGGCCCAGCACACACAAGGACAGGGCAGGACCGCAGGCAGGAAGAGGAAGCATCACACACAGGGTTAACTGTCTTTCTCAAGCTGCTTCTGGGGTACCCAGGCTGGCTGTGCCGTCTCCATGGTGACAGACATCCCAGGAAGCCCCGAGCAATCTGAGGGCTGAGCGACAGGTGTGGGCAGGCAGATGGGTTGTTTTAACCCAGAGCTGCTGCCAACACCAGCTCAAAGGGCTCCTGTTGGGCACAGCTGCCCGGAGCCCTGGGCCCAGGACGCTGCCGCACTGCCTCCCCGGGGGCAGGGCCCTGAGCCCCAGGTATCAGTCAGCCACCTACTCGTTCACTCAGCGGACGAGGCTGGCTCCAGGCCCGCAGCCATGCAGTTTCCCTGACTCCCTCTTTATACTCCGGACATACCGCCTGGGCCTCACAGCCCAGCAGATACACCTGCATCAGCCGGGGGCTGCTCCCGGAAGCTTCCGCTCTGTGAACTCAGCACCAATCAAAAGCCCCGGGACAGACCACAAGGCGGGCTCTGGACACTGGCAAGAGGACACAGCAGCAGGCTCTGAGCCTGACGGCCAGTCTTAAGAGGCAGAGTGTGCTGACTCTAGCCAGGCCTCCCTCCCAAACCCAGGGCCCCGCCTGGGCGACCTCAAGGCTGGACAGTCAGTGGCCCTGAGGCCCGTCCCCCGCATGACAGCCTCGGCCACTGACAGTCCAGGCTACTGTGGTCCTCAACCTGCCCCTCGGAGTCGCCCACAGCTTCCTGAGCCGCCCAGGCCACACCACAGAGCTGCCTGCGCCTCCTGAGGAGCCAGAACGGAGCCCTGGGGCGGCCTGGAAAGGCCCAGAACAGAGCCCTGGGGCGGCCTGGAAAGGCCCAGCCCAGGCCTTCCGTCTTTAACATGGCTTCCTCTCAGTCACTTCACAGGACAGACACACACCTGCCTGAGGCAGAACCTGGCTTTGCTGACAGTTCATGCATGGGTGGCCAATGCTCTTGTCCTGTAAGCTGAGGAGCTCTATCCTCCCTGCCCCTGCCCCAGCTCCCGGGCCCCTCCCTGCCCCAGCCCCTGTGCCCCTCCCTGCCCCAGCCCCTGTGCCCCTCCCTGCCCCTGCCCCAGCCCCTGTGCCCCTTCCTGCCCCTGTGCCCCTCCCTGTCCCTGCCCCAGCCCCTGTGCCCCTCCCTGCCCCTGCCCCTCCCTGTCCCTGCCCCTGTGCCCCTCCCTGCCCCTGTGCCCCTCCCTGCCCCTGTGCCCCTCCCTGTCCCTGCCCCAGCCCCTGTGCCCCTCCCTGCCCCTGTGCCCCTGTGCCCCTCCCTGCCCCTGCCCCAGCCCCTGTGCCCCTCCCTGTCCCTGCCCCAGCCCCTGTGCCCCTCCCTGCCCCTGCCCCAGCCCCTGTGCCCCTCCCTGCCCCTGCCCCAGCCCCTGTGCCCCTCCCTGCCCCTGCCCCTGCCCCTGTGCCCCTCCCTGTCCCTGCCCTAGCCCCTGTGCCCCCTTCTCTGAATTCACCATGGCTCTGAACACAAGCTGGGTCTCTCGAGCGGCTCTCCTGTCTGAGCACCCCAAGGTCACTTCTCTTGAAGTCTCGAAGCTGTGTGTGAGCAATGGCACTGCTGGCTCGTGTCATAACCCCAGCATCCCAAAGAAGAGGGACCTCAGGTCCCTCCCACCCATCCCTGCCCAGGCCCTCCTTCGGCCCTGTCTGTGTCCAGTGATGCTTGCCTCCACCCTGGCACACCAGTGCTGACCTGAGTAACTCCCCGTCGGTCCCTATGTGCAGGTGAGGTCCCAAACGGTATATATCCTTGGGACATGACCACTGAGGGGTTAAGGGAGAAGGAAGAGACCTGCAGAAGGGTGGATTGCTGTCCTGTGGTGAGCTGGGCTCATACACATGCACGCACACACACAATACACACATGCTCATGCACACACATGTACACACGAGTGCATGTACACATACACATGAGTGCATCCACACACGTGTGTGCACATGCACACATGCACATGAGTGCATCCACACACGTGTGTGCACATGCACACACACATACACATGAGTGCACCCACACACGTGTGTGCACATGCACACACACATACACATGAGTGCACCCACACACGTGTGTTCACATGCACACACATGAGTACATTGCACATGTGTGCACATGTACATTGCACATGCACACATGCACATGAGTGCATCCACATGTGTGTGCACATGCACATGCACACATGTACACAAGTGCATCCACACATGTGTGTGCATGCACACATACACACGAGTACATAGCACACGTGTGCGCACATGCATGTATACACACGAGTGCATCCACATGCATGTGCACATGCACATGCACACATATACATGAGTGCATCCACACACACAGTACATTGCACACATGTGTGCACATACACACACGAGTATATTGCATACATGTGTGCACATGCACACGTACACATACGTGCACTGTGCACATGTGTGTGCATGTATGTGCACTGCACACACACAGCACTGCCAGCTCCAGCCCAGTACAGAACAGGGGGGTGAGGAGGAGGTTGGAGACACAGGGACCCACGCTGCTCTGCTTCCACTTCCTGCAGACAGGCCCGGGCACTGCTGAAGCCTCAGCACCAGGCAGACCAGGCCCTGCCCTCCCTTCAAAACCACCCAAAGCACCCAGGAAGGACCCAGTGCCCGCTGGATCTCTTGCCCAGTCGGGGGTAGGAGCAGAGAGCAGGCCAAGGCGGCCAGAGCTGCGGGGGCCCTGGGGAGCCAGCCTGGAGGGGCAGCATGGCAGGGCCCAGGCCTCCCCATGTCCCCCGCCCTCAGGCAGGAGTGGGGTGCACTCGCAGGGAGGGGCGCCCGGAGCCAAAGGCCTGAGCACCTGCATGGAGGCAGGGGTGGGGAGGGGGCCTGCAGGCCTGGCCTGGGGGGCCGGGACAGGAGGGGTGCAGGGCCCCACCGCTCCACTCACCGGGGCCTGCTCACCCTTACTGCTCACCCCGGCCCCGCTCACCCCGGCCCCGCTCACCC
>NW_012267218.1:873487-874216 GCF_000151885.1 Dipodomys ordii | reverse complement strand
CCGAGCCGGGCACCGCTCACGGCCATGAGCCCTGGCGGGCGCCCGGACTGACGGAACCAGCGCTGCGGTGGGCTCCTCCGGGACCCAGGCCCGGCCGCACCCCAGAGCCAAGCGGGGGCCTGGCTTCTGATGGAAAGCACACAAGCCTCCTCTGGTCTGTCGCACGTGTTCATCTTTCATTACAGCACCAGAGCTGCGGGGAACCCCCTCCCCTCACCCTGTCCCGCCACTCAGAAATGCACACCATCTACCCGATCTGCTCCTCCTGCTGCGTGCAGTGTGGAGCTGGCTCTGCGGTTCAACATGTCAAAGACATCCACCGTGCCTGCAGAAAGGGCTGTCTCCTGCACTACTTTTCTCTCACCACTTGGGCCGGGCCTCTAGCCCTTTTTGCTGTAGTTATTTTCTAAGAGAGATTCTCACTTTTTGCCTGGATTGTAATGCCGATGAGCTGCATCCTGTCATCTTGGGTGACCAGAGTGACAGGCGTGGGTCTGTCTGATATGGAATCTTGCAAACGCTGCTCCTGGGCTGGCCTGAGACTGGGATCTTCCTAATCTCAACCTTCTGCGTAGCTAGGGTGACTGGCATGAGGCACCAGTGCCTGGCTGCTTCATTTTCTTTCCTTTTTTTAATTGTGAAAATACTGTACAGAGGGGTTACAATTACATGCGCAAGATAATGAGTACATTTCTTATCAAGCATTGTAGCCTCCTCCTTTGTTTCCCC
>NW_012267218.1:862907-872982 GCF_000151885.1 Dipodomys ordii | reverse complement strand
GGGAGGGCTCCTTGCCGGCACGTGGCTCGTGCTCACATGGGGAGGGCTCCTTGCCGGCACGTGGCTCGTGCTCACATGGGGAGGGCTCCTTGCCGACACGTGGCTTGCGGTCCCTTCATCACCTCAGGTGAGAGCTCTTGTGCTCACTGGTCTGTAAGTCCCAAGTCTGTCTGTCCCACATCCCTGGAGCACACACAGAGGTCCAGCCCCAGCTCCCGCTCCACAGAAGACGCGCCCTGGGGGAATCCTGCTCCTGTGCAGTGTCCCGAGTCTCACCCGGGGAATTCAGCAAGAGCGGAAATCCATCCATGCATTGGCAGTGGTGGGATGGATTCAGCGAGGACTAGTTATTCCTCCAGGCTTCGGCCAAACAAAACAGATCTGGCGATCGAGAGGGAAACTACAGCCTGAGTTACAGAATTGTTAAAAGGCATAGACTCTGGAATCTTTACAGATGAATCCTACTAACCTTCAAAAATCAAAGAATTCCTTTGTTATCTGTATCAGTGTACTCATTGAGATTCTCCAGAGAGACAGAACACGTGTGTGAATGTACATGTGTGTGTTATACGTGTGTATAGGGTAGGATATATATACACGTGTGTCCTGTGGAATCCTAGTTCAGTGTGTGAGGCACGCTGAGAAAGAGGGAAGGAAGAGCTGCTCTGAGGGCACGGCTCACAGCTGAGGCCAGAGTTTGCAGGGAGTCAGCGCTGCCATTGCAGTCTGAGGCCCACCTGCTCCCAATTCCCTCTCGACCCAGGAGGTCAGTTCTTATTCTACCTGATATTAAGGAAAAACTGCTTCACTCAATGTCTACTGGTTTGGATGTTAATCTTACCCAAAAATATATCCATAGAAACATCTAGAATCCTATCTGACCACATATTTGGGCAGTTTGGCCCAGTCAAGTTAACATGTAAGATTTGTCATCCTGTTATTGATATATTTTCAATCTATAGAAAATATGATAAAACTCCAAAATTCATTTTTGAAAGCCAATGTCATATGAATGAAAAATCTTGTAAGAACGTATAGGGAAGAAATAGGAAGTCCTAGGAAATTTCATCTACCATACTGATGGCAAGAAAGTTCAGGCAGAATTCAGTAAGCTCACTTTGTGGGCATACTGCATGTGATTTTAACTAAGCAAGCACAGTCAAAACATAACAGACAATTGAAATTTTAAAAGCAGAGTTTCAGTTTCCCCATGCATATTATACCACCCAGCTGCTGCAAAGAAGCTGGCACCCGGTCCTGAGCTGCGGTGTGCTGTGTCTGAATGGTGTTTGACCTACTGACTGCTTCCTCCCTGAGTTTTGGGAAAGCCTTCCTCCCAGAAAGCAGAGGTCAATGTCTTTAATTTCGTCCAGAGTGGCATGTTTAGATTATGAGAGGCGGTGTGCTGTTAGCAGACGCTGGGCATTGGCAAAGGGAAAGTGAACCAAGCACTGACCTCTGTGTCCTGAGAACTCTGTGTTTTCCTGCAGTGGCGGTCTGGAACCACCCACACTGGCGGTCTGGAACCATCCACACTGATGGTCTGGAACCATCCGCCCTTGGTCCCAAAGGTTAATTCAAGTGGCAAATTAAATATAAACCAATGAGTTTAAAAAAAAAATTACAAGGCCAGGCACCAGTGCTCATACCTGTAATCCTGGCTATTTGGGAGGTAGAGATCAGGACAAAATTCTGGTGGCTGGAGAGAGAGCTGTATAAGGATTCGTTGGTGTCAGGGTGGCCGGTGGGGGGGGGGGATTATTATATCAGCCTTTGCTCTCCGAAGCTCTGGAGAAGCTGCTAGAAGCTGGTGTGGCCATCACTGGAGAGTGGGGAACTGGCTGCCGCCGCAGTGGTCCGGCTGTTCTCGTCCTCTGGGGAAGCTTTGCCTTCCCTCGCAATGGCCTGTCTGAGGGCAGTTTGCCTTTTATCTGTAAACCCAGACCTTCCTGGGGGCCCAGGTAACGGGGGAGGCAGACAGGTGCAGAATGGCGGCGGAATGCCTGGCTCTTGTCCTGCCTTCGTTAATTCATGCTTTTCAGCAAACGCGGTTTAAGGACCTCTTACGCTGTAACCGTGTGGATGTGAAGTGTGCTTCTCTCGGGCTTGGGCCCAGCTGGTGGGTTGCGACTGACGGCTGATTGGCTCCCAGGACTCTGCTCTCACCAACACATTCACCCACCCAAGGACTCATAATCTGGTGGTGGATGCTTCCAGAAGTGGTGTGGTGAGAGGAGGAGGTCACGGGAGCAACCTCAGGGCCATGTCCTGAGTCTGCTCCTCTCTGTCTCTCTGCTTCGCGCTTCTTGTCTGTCTGTCTCTGTCCTGCTCTGGGCTTCTCTCCCCGCTGGTGTGTCTCTGCCTCGCTCTGCCTCGCTCTGCCTCGCTCTGTCTCTCTTTTGCCCCATGCCTTCCTGGCTGTCACGGGAGGGCACTCTGGCGCCATGACACCTGTATCATGATGCAATGATGCTCCATCAGCAACGGAGCCGGCCGACCGTGCACGGGCACCTCTGACTCCAGGACCCTCAGCCAACGCTCTGCCCGGCGTCCTGCAGGAAGAAGCGGCCGGTGACACAGGAAGTTCTCAGACTGTGACCCAGAGGCCTTGAGGTACAGCCTGGTGCCCAGACCTGTTCTCCAGGAGGCTCCCTTTTGGATAAATGCCCCCTTACCCAGCCTCCACGTCTCCCCCTTTCTTCCCCGCGATCAGCACTCTCCCATCCGGCCCCAGGCCGGTGCCCCTCTCCACAGGAGCTGCTCTCGCACCCGCACCCTGTCTGACTGCCCACAGGGAAGCCCGGTGCCCCAGGAGACCACTGTTCTCCTCCCAAAGAGCCCCAGGTGTCTGTGAGCAGCTGCTGTGGGCTGTCTGCCCAGCCCGGATCTCAGCACGGGCCTCACAAGCCAAACCAAGCCACGGCCTTACAAGGGGCCTTTCTATCAAAGTGGGCCCGCACGGCGCCTGCGTTGGCCTGTGGCTTTCACTGCGTGGACTGTCTGCTAAGACAGAGTCAGCAAGTGAACAAATAACAGAGGACGTTATTTCTTCACCTGTTGGTCATTAAGGGACCTGCCTACTTCAAAGGGTGGGTCCTGGGCAGACCCTGGCCTCAGCTCAGCCAGTGAGGTCCGCGCAGTGCGGCCTGCGCCACGGACAAGGTGCGGGAGGGGTGTGCCTGCGGCTGCTTTGGGGCCAGCGCCTTTCTGCAGAAGCAAACTGGCCGGGCCACATGACTGTGTGGTCCTCCTCTTCCTCATTCCCACATGCACACCACATCCAGAACCGTTTCAACCCCAGAGTTCACACCTGGCCCTGACCATCTCCACACCAGGGCTCACACCTGGCCCTGACCATCTCCACACCACTGCTCACACCTGGCCCCGAGCATCTCCACACCACTGCTCACACCTGGCCCTGACCATCTCCACACCACTGCTCACACCTGGCCCCGACCATCTCCACACCACTGCTCACACCTGGCCCTGACCATCTCCACACCACTGCTCACACCTGGCCCTGACCATCTCCACACCAGCACCTGGGAGCTGCAGCGCGGGCTGAGGGTGAGGTGTGGAGAGTCAGGCTCACAGTGCCCTGACCACAGAGCCCCTCCAGAATCTCCCAGCCTGGCTGGGCTCTGGACCTCTGCACCCCCAAACTGCCAGTCAGTGCCCAGATGCGGCTGCCTCCTACTCTTCTCTCTGGGACCAGCCCTGACACACTCAAAATAATGTTCACTAAAAACCTGGCACCCTACAGCCCAGCGCAGTTGACACATAAAAATAACTATCACACACATCCAACACCAAAATTAAACCAGTCTGTCCTAACAGCCAGAATGAAAAGGAAATCCATGGAAGAAAGAGGAACAATTTTGTATAGTTTTAGGGGTGGGTGGCCCTTCTAAGCAAGTCAGAAAATCCAGCAACAAAAGCCAGATGGAGCTATGTAAAACGTGTGAATCCTCTAGGGTAAAATGGATGATAAACAGGAATCGTGCGCGCTCACCTCAATGGACGAAGTTCTGCTGCCTGAGTACATTTTGCTCCACAAGGGCAATCAAACAGAGGAACAGCAGAGGAGCACCGGGGGGGTGGGGAGGGTGCGGAAGACGCTGCAGTCTCTTGGAGGAAGAAAGCCCAGCCCAAACTAAACAAGCGCCACGGAGAGCTCGGCCTGTCCACTCCGGCCTGCGGAGGTGGCCCCGGCCCAGAGGCAGCGCCACAGCAGCACCGTCCTCGAAATAGGCCGGCAGCTTGGGCACATGGCCAAAGCCCGGGCCTGCGTCTTCCTCCCACAGCTTGGCCACCTCTGGGAAGCCATGGCGCTCGGAGAAGCTCCACTTCCTAAGGACATATGTGCATGAATGTTTATTACGCCTCTTCGTTCCAGCCAAAAACAGAGGCCGCCAGAATATTTCTAATAAGCCAGAAAAGGGCTAGATGGGTTCTGACGGTCCTTGTGATAGCACTACCAGTCCATTCTGTGAGAGTTGGCTTGGGGGACAATCGGTCCTGTGTTCAAAAGAACAAAAGATGGCTCTGAGTGTGCATGCACGTGTGTGCATGTGCACGTGTGGGTGTCGGTGTGAGGACACAGAGACGCTGCAGTCACTTCCCACAGCCATGGCCTGGGTCTGATCTGCGCTGGCTTTGGCTGCTGGCATTTGACGGGAAACGCTGCAAGATAAAGTTTCTGCCCCTTGCCTTGGGCTGAGCGGGCTCGCCCTCCCCCCCTCCCCCCAGGATGGCTGATTCCAACACTTCAGATTTGTGCACATAGACAAAGAAATTTCCCTGAAAATAAAGTGAGAATTACTAGTGTGCTGCATGTAAATGAGCCGCTAATTACTTTTTACAAACAGCATTTAGGCAACTGGTGCCACACTGTGCCTTGCCGGCTTCACCAGGCCGCCTGTCCTCTCCCGTCTCTGGGCTGGGACAGGGCACAGCCCTCCCACACCCTCCCACCGCCCTGCCCGAGGGATGGCCCTGCCCCCCCACCCCCCCATGCCACACCGAAGCCCAGCCCCAGCTCACAGCAGCCCGGAGTGCAGGAAGACCCCAGAAGCAGGGGCACCAGCCGTGCGGCAGGAAGAGGGCTTCGCTGTGCTTCCCAGCCCCCGTCCTTGGTCGCCTGGTTCATGTTACGGGGTGTCTGGTCCCATCGGGGTGACAGCCCAGGTCCATGTGTAGAATCTGGCTTTGTATGTTATGCAAATTAATTGATTTAATTTAAATTAATTTAAGCTCAAATCCCTGGGCACAGCTGGTAGCTACCTTATTTTACAAGGCAGACACACACGTGGCACGCCCCCCACTGGTGTTGGCAGCACGGGAAGGTGAAATCCAGCCACCTTACACAGCACGCACAGCAAGCCCCAGTGGACTGAGGCGCAGCGCCAAGCCGTTCAAAAGGACGTACACTGGCCACACTGCCCAAGGCCCGTGCTAAGCACGCCACGAACCAGCAGCCCAGCCGCCTAACAAAACAGAACGTCCAGATGCCCAAGACGGCTTCTGAGTGAAAGGGCAAACAAGACAGGCTCGGGTGAGATCATGGCCATACACACGGTCTCCGGGGTCCCACCTGTCATCCTTTCTACTCAAGAGAATGGTGGTTTGCGGCCAGCCTGGGCGAACACTTCCAGAGCCCCATCTCTCCAGCAAGGTGGTGCGCACGAGCCTGCATCCCCGCTGCGTGGGAAGCACACACAGGAGGCCCGAGGTCACTGCCGGCTCCCCACCGGGACGGGACAGCTGGACAGCTCGGGACAGGACAGCACGGACCGGGCGGGGGGGTCAGCTGCCCCCCACAGACCTCTCCCGGGACAGGGAGGGGTCACAGAACCCCAGCACCCATCCTCCCCTACGTTCTCCTTAAGGCTCAGTGGACCGGATGCTAGAACCTTGCTGTCCGCTGTGCGCCCAGGTCTCTGGGGTGACCCTGGCTGGGCCTGGGCTCCTCACAGGGCGGCAGAAGCTCATGGGCGCTCAAGGCTCCCTCTGGAAAGGACGTGGCCTCTGCCAAGGACCGAGGGCCACGGGTGCTGACGTGGCCCCGCACCCTGCCCTGCCCTGCCCTGCCCGAGCGTGGCTGCCCGCAGGACCTCCACCCACGCCGCGGCCCGCTCCACCACCTCCCACCACGCAAGGGGGCACAGGGCCTTGGCCATCCCTGGAGTCCCCCGCGGAAGGACCATCCACGCCCACTGTCCCTTCTCTGCTCCTGCCCTGCCCCGTTCTTGACAAATTCAGCCCAGTCCATCTTCCGTCCCCTGCCCACTGCACCCTGGGAGCCAGCACTGATGACGTGCGGGTAACGGACGACACCTATCAGCCGCCAGGGGGAACCGCCAAGGTGGGCAGCCCCGGAACCTGCCCGGCCCAGGGGGATCCCTGGCCAGGGTCTCAGAACAGGGCTGGGAAGCAGGGGAGTCCAGGGCCTGACCCAGAGCCCTGTCCATGCTCCTCTGCCTGCCGAGACACAGGCAGCAAGCGGCCGGACCCTGAGGGCAGACAGGCCCCTACACACAGCAGGCAGACAAGTACATCCTGCCCAGAGAGATGCCATCCCCCCGCCGGAGAGACCCCATCCCCCCTGGAGAGACCCCATCCCCCCCCGAGAGACCCCCATCCCCCCCCGAGAGACCCCATCCCCCCTGGAGAGACCCCATCCCCCCTGGAGAGACCCCATCCCCCCGGAGAGACCCCATCCCCCCTGGAGAGACCACACAGCAGCAGCGGGGGTGGTGAGGAGGCGGCACACACAGGCCACAGCCCCCAGCGCCAAGAGGTGTCCTGGACATGGGGCGGGACGTTCCTGCTGGAGACCTGTCGGGGGGTGGTGGGAGCCTGGGCTGGGCTCACCCCGAGACGGAGGCGCCTCTGGTGGAGACACCAGGCAGGGACAGAAAGCAGCCTGCGGAGGGCCTGTGGCGGCACCGCCCTGCCCAGCTCCACCCACCGCCCCTGGCAGGGCCGGCAGAGAGGCCAAGGGAGATGCCGGTGAGGCTCCGAGCAGGCAGCTCCCGGGCAGGTCCGTGGGGCCCGCGGGGGGAACCCCTCCCTGCCCGCCACCTCAACTCGGAGCCTCCCACAGGCCTGCCCTGCCGGCACAGCCCTTGCTACCCGCGGGCCTCACGGGCAGCCCTGCCCCTGGACGGCACCCCCTCAGGCTGCCAAGCCGCTCCCAGGCCGCCCCGACCGGTGGTGCGTGGGCAGAGCAAGGCCCCCGTGGCCCTCCTGAGGGGGGCCGCCCCCGTGCCCCCTCCCTCACAGACCCGTGACAGGGCGCATTGGATGTAAGGGTCGGCACGGGCCACCCTCCCGGCTGCCACCTTTATTTTATGACTAAATTAACATGATAGATGCACACACACATCTGGGCCACGGCTCCAGGAGGAGGGTGAACTCCCCCCACACCCCGCCTGCTCAACCCCAGCTGTCCCCAGGCACGTCCATCCACCTTGCTGCTGACCTTCGCCCCCCCGGGACGCACGGGCCGAGCCGCTGCCCCAGAGCCCTGGCTCGGAGCTCGGGTTGACAGCCGCTCAGCTGCCCGCGTCCGCGCGGCAAATCAATAAAAAGCCCTTCACTATCTCACTTAAATCATTGAATAACTAACCAGGCTGAGCCTGACCCCAAGATGGCACAGCTTCCTGCCAGGGAGAGGCCAGGGCCGGGCCGGGGCCTGGACTCACACCGGTCACCGCGAGTGGAGTGAGGCCCTTCGGGGGGGGGGGAGCTGCCTGGGGCGGCGTGTGCAGGGCCTACACAGACCCCAGGGGTCAGGACACACCTGCTGCACTCAAGTCTCCGGTGGCCGGAGTGCCAGGCAGTGCCTGAGCTCCTTCGCCAGGTTCTGGGCAGGTCTGGAAGGTCACACGGTCGGCGCACAGCCCTGGGCACAGCGCCCGAAGCGTGGCACCCACACCTCCACCAACGCACAGGACAACTCGACGTGGACAAACACGGACTTGGGTGAGCGACACCACACCGGGGCGGGAACCACAGGAGGCCAGCTCTGAGTGTGCAGACATTTGACTCATTCATTAGCTTTTATTTTCCTTTTTATGTATGCATAAGAGTGAACTATGATAAAATCTATGATTAAATAAGTCTACGGGAGCCCTTGGATGAATATAAAGTAGCATTTCTACATGATAAAGCATTGTGTCACCATTTTATGGGCAGCATTTTTTCTTTCTTAGAGGTTTATAAAGTAACAGTCCACCTTACAATCTGTGGCATTCAGCAAAATGGATCAAAATGAAGAGCCAAGGTCTGGCAGGGTCCATTCAAGGGAAGCTAGAACAGCTTCCACCCCCCAACCCAGCCTGTGACACACTGCATCCACGAGCAGCCTGGGACACACCGCATCCACGAGCAGCCTGGGACACACCGCATCCACGAGCAGCCTGGGACACACCGCATCCACGAGCAGCCTGGGACACACCGCATCCACGAGGAACAGAAGGACCCGAGAAACACAGGAACTACTTATACACCCAGAGGAGGAAGGCGTAAAGCTCAACATCAACTCATTAAAAAGAGAGAAGAAAGGAGGAGGAGGAAAGGAAGGAAGGAGGGAGGGAGGGAGGAAGGGAGGAAGGGAGGAAGGAAGGAAGGAGGGAGGAAGGGAGGAAGGAAGGAAGGAGGGAGGAAGGGAGGAAGGGAGGAAGGAAGGAAGGAAGGAGAAAGAAAGAGGAGTAGGGCTGGGAAAGGAAGAGATAAAGCTACCATGACTTGTGGATGATGTTGCCTTTGCAAAAAATGTAGCTGGGTTGACTTAGCCACTGGAAGGAGCCAGTTACAAGATAAAAATGGAAAACAAATCACTGCTATTCCTCGATGCCAGCAGGAATCAGCCAGGAAATAAGACGGCGCTGCCGAGGAACGGGCGCGTGTGCAGGGTAAGTTTTGGAACGCCCTGAAAGCACTCTGCGGGCAGCCAGAGAGCCGCGGTCAGACAGGCAGTGACCGGGCTCTACCACCACCAACGCACGCCGTGCAAACCCCAGGGCCTGCCGAGAGACGCCGCAGCCCCATGCCAAGCTAACCGTGGAAGGGTAAGAAGACTCCCTGTGAACAGGGACGCAGACTGGAGACGAGTATGAAGACAGCTGCACAGCCATGGCGCCAGTGCGGGTGAGGGTGAGGGTGCGTGAGCAGCGCCAGGCCCGCAGTGAGCCACGAGTCAAGGGCGGGCGACGCCGGGGAGAGAGTCCGGAGAGAGCCTGCCAGATGTAGAACCGGGGAGAGAGCCCAGAGAGAGCCTGCTAGATGCAGAACCGGGGAGAGTGCCCGGAGAGAGCCTGCTAGACGCAGATACACAAGTCGGCCCACGCTGCACCTCCACGCGGCCCCGACCTCTGCTGCTGCCCGCCGGCGGGGTCACCTCCAGGACCCACCAAATGTGGGGCAGCCCCACCACCCTTCCAGGCTGGACAGGACTGGCAGGTTTCGGGGCGAGTTGCTGGAGACAGAGAGGACCCCACAGGCACAGCACCCTGCCCCCCCCAGCTTCAGACAGGTTCTTGGAGGGGAGGAGAAGCAATCTCCTTCACATACATGTTCAATTGGAAATTAATATTGATGAGGCTCCTGAATGGCAGGCTGTGGGGTTAATACATATTCATGTGGGCCGCCCCTCCCCCTCGGCCTCCTCTTTGTGTTCAAGGCGGGGCGGGGGGACCGGTGGGGGGACCCGGCTTCCTCCTGCTGCCCCCCACCCGCGGGAGAGGCCGTGGCCGGGATGGGCTCCTCCGTGAGCCCCAGGGGCGTTCTGGGCTCCCCACGCGCCCCAGCACCCGCATCCACCCTGCACCCGCCCCTCGGGTCCCCGAGCTGCGCCGGCGGCGGGGCTCCAGCGCCCCCGTGTGGCCCAGCAGCGGGGAGCCCCGTCCCCAGCCCGAGGCCCGAGGACTCCAGGTGGCGCCCAGGCCATGGCCCCTCCATCCCCTTCATCCCGTGCCCTCAATCCCGCGCCCCTCATCCCGCGCCCCTCCATCCAGACCCCCCTCCATCCAGACCCCCCTCCATCCAGACCCCCCTCCATCCAGACCCCCCT
>NW_012267218.1:859319-861561 GCF_000151885.1 Dipodomys ordii | reverse complement strand
CCCTCCCTCACCACCACCAAGCCCTCCCTCCCTCCCTCCCTGCCCCCCCAAGTTGTGCCCTCCCCTGGGGAGGAACAAACCCGGAAGTGCAGGGCCACCCCTGCCTCAGGACTCGCAGACATGGAGAGTCTGGGCCCCTCCCGCTGCGTGAACCGGGCAGCTGGGCCAGTTCCTGCTGGGGCTGTGCCCCCTCCTCCGGCAGGCCCAGCAATGCGCCACAGGCCGGGCCCCCGGATGCCCGCGGTGGCACCGCCCGTGAATGCGAGAGGACCAGGGAGGCACTGGCTGCCCTGCTTCCTGCGTCCCAGACTTCTTTCCACTGGCATGAAAAACTGGAATGGCTGCTTTTGCTATCTAAAGTCCTTAAGACGCAAAGGCCTACACAATC
The DNA here is from genome assembly GCF_000151885.1 of Dipodomys ordii. Classification (NCBI taxonomy): domain Eukaryota; kingdom Metazoa; phylum Chordata; class Mammalia; order Rodentia; family Heteromyidae; genus Dipodomys; species Dipodomys ordii. Next base: position 861,173 of record NW_012267218.1, on the reverse strand, counting down.
CTGAGGAAACTGAATTTAGAAAGTAGATGCGAGACTTGGCAGAGCCCCCGCAGGACCACCCCACAGTTATTAACCTTGTGCCCTGAAGCATATGGAGAAAAGCTGCCAGAAACATGCAGAGAGCTTCCTAAATCACAGTCACGGCAGGAGACCTCCCCACGCCTGGCAATAATTGCCAGATCAAAGCACAAGTAAAGTAGAAGAGAGTATTAATAGAACAATTAGCCACAGACGTTAATAGATGGGAGGGACTCTGCACCCAACAAAGGAAAAAGCACATTCCTTTCAAATCTAAATAAACAAATGAACACGTGGGAGAACCGGAGACAATCTGAGCGGATTCCTATCACCTGAGCCTCAGGTCACAGGGCCAGCACCACGTGCACCTCTGAAAGTCCACCCTCTGGTCAGTCTGGCACAAGTCCAGGGCAGCACCTGTCCCTTCTGTCCCCCGAGACTAGAATAAAGACCATGCTGTTTAGTGCACACCTCTGTCTTGTGAAGAGGAAAGACAGCAGCACACTTAACATTCATGGCACACAGGACCTGATGGACGGCACTCAGAAAATGACAGCTGCACACTCTAGTGTAAGACAAGATAGTATTCTGAAGGACTCTGACATCTAATTATGTGCTTGCTTGATTAGTTTTACAATGAGAGCCTGTATGTCAGAAATCATGAATAGGACTGGATGCAGATAGACAGATAGATAGGATGAGTGGGAAGGTAGATGGATGAATAGATGGATAGATGAGTGGGTGGGTGTGTGGGTGGATGAATGAATGGATGGGTTGAGCTTGGGTGGATGGATGGATGAATAGATGGATAGATGAGCGGGTGGGTGTGTGGGTATGTGGATGAATGGATGGATTTGTGAGTGAATAGATGGATGAGTGGATGGATGGGTGGGTGGATGTGTGGATGGATGAATGAATGGATGGGTTGAGAGTGGGTGGATGGATGAAGGATAGATGGATTGAGGGTGGGTGGATGGATGGATGAATGGGTAGAGGGATAGGTAGATGGGAAGGTAGGCAGGTGGGTAGATGGATAAGTGGGTGGTTGATTCAATAGGTGGGTGGGTGGGTGGATGGATGGGTGGGTAGGTGGACAGGTGGTAGATGGATGGATAAGTTGGTGGTTGACTGGATGAATAGATGAGTGGAGAGATGGATGGATAGGTGGGTGGTTGGATGCATGAATGCACAGATGCATAGATGGACAGATGGGTAGTAGATTGATGGGTCAATGAGTAGATGGGTAGAGATGAGTGGATAGATGAGTGGATGGGTGGGTGGATAGAGAGAGAGAGAGAAAAAAATGGATGGGTAGATGGGTTGGGGGAGGGATGGTCGCATGGGTAGATGGTGGATGAACAGGTGGATGGATAGATGGATGGGTGGATGGATGGAGAGATGGATAGACGCTGGTTGAATGGATGAATGATAGATGGGTGGGTGGGTGGGTGGGTGGGTGGATGGACAGATGGATGAATGGGTGGATGGACAGATGGATGAATGGGTGAATGGATGGTGGATAAATGCATGATGGGTAGGTGTGGGTGGACGGATAGTTGGGTGGTTGAATGGATAGGTGGGTGGGTAAATTGATTGGTGGTGGTTGTGGTCAAAGCAGCTCTCAAAGAACAATGTATAGCCTCAGTAATTCCAAAAGAAGAAAGAAAGCACATTCCAAAAGGATTTTAGGAAAGCTAAAATCCAGACAATAGTTCTTCCTTCTGTTTCCCCCCCTTCCCTCGCCTTCTAGTGATTCTAGGTCTCTGCATTCTTTTAGGAACACCATATTTCTAAACAGGAATGGGCGTTGCAGGCTGAGACTGTGACTCAGGCTCA
>NW_012267218.1:849803-852514 GCF_000151885.1 Dipodomys ordii | reverse complement strand
TGCCCTGTGCACCTACACTGCACACAAGCACAGTGCACCAACTCTGCACACCTACCCCCCACACCTGCCCTGTGCACCTACACTGCACACAAGCACAGTGCACCAACTCTGCACGCCTACCCCCCACACCTGCCCTGTGCACCTACGCTGCACACAAGCACAGTGCACCAACTCTGCACACCTACCCCCCACACCTGCCCTGTGCGCCTACACTGCACACAAGCACAGTGCACCAACTCTGCACGCCTACCCCCCCCGAACCTGCCCTGTGTACCTACGCTGCACACAAGCACAGTGCACCAACTCTGCACACCTACCCCCCACACCTGCCCTGTGCGCCTACACTGCACACAAGCAGAGTGCACCAACTCTGCACACCTACCCCCCGCACCTGCCCTGTGCACCTACACTGCACACAAGCACAGTGCACCAACTCTGCACACCTACCCCCCCGCACCTGCCCTGTGCACCTACACTGCACACAAGCACAGTGCACCAACTCTGCACACCTACCCCCCCGAACCTGCCCTGTGTACATACGCTGCACACAAGCACAGTGCACCAACTCTGCACGCCTACACCCCCACACCTGCCCTGTGCACCTACACTGCACACAAGCACAGTGCACCAACTCTGCACACCTACCCCCCCATATCTGCCCTGTGCGCCTACACTGCACACAAGCACAGTGCACCAACTCTGCACACCTACCCCCCGCACCTGCCCTGTGCACCTGTAGTGTCTGTTACCTGTGTGTCCCCCTGTACCGCCTGCAGCTTCTCATGTGAGTGCCCACACTTCGCACTCCCTGCATGCTTCTTCCTGGCCAGGGGAGATGTCTGGGCTAGAACCCCAAGTCCCAGCGTGGCTGCCGTCCATCTTCCCTGGGCTAATACTTCTACTTGGTAATTTTGTCAGATTCATCTCCATTGCTGCACTTACCAGTAATGAATACATACTTTAAAAACCTCTTCCATCCGTCGCATAAACAGATCCAACGAGATCCAAATATTGAGTGGATCAAATATCTGTTACCTCTGCTCCAGGGCTGGGGGTGCCGCATGGCCTTGCGGCCTTCCTGCAGGCCAGGGCAGAATTCCACCACAGAAATCACAGGACAGCAGTCCACCACAGAAATCACAGGACAGCAGTCCACCACAGAAATCACAGGACAGCAGTCCACCACAGGAATCACAGGACAGAAATCACAGGACAGCAGTCCACCACAGGAATCACGGGACAGCAGTCCACCACAGGGCCTCATGGGGCAGCACATGCATATTGCAAATGCCATTCTCCAGAGAGTGTCACATTTGGTCTTGAGCCTTGACTGCATTAGAACAGACGCCTTGCTAATTCGCAAGGCACACCTGTGGTAAGTCTGCTTGGGCCTTTCCAGGAATGTGTGAGTCTGGATGGCTGGATGGCTGGCTTAATCAATGCATCTACCCACTGAGGGATTCAAATCCAGAATCTTATCAGCAGGAGGACCAAAACTGAATGCTGCCTCTGAAGCTTGGATCTCAGATCCATAAGCCTGAATCAATCTCTTTTCAGTTAAATCTAGCCCTGTTAGCCCCAAGGGTGGAGCTCAGCAAAGGTCTCACCTGGCACCCACAATGCTCTGGGTTGGGTTCTCTACACAGCTAAATGGTAAGAAAATTACCCAGCCTGAGCACTGTATTTTAACCATGGAAATGGAGACTCCAAATATAAATTGACGTGTTCCTCTTCACTATTTCCTAGAACTCTTCGTTATCTTTACATTTTTTAAGTGCACCAATTGAAGAGGTCTAAGAAGAACCCACTTCAGTCCCGAATGTTCCCTCTGCTGGATTTTCTTTTTTGCTGGATTGAGTCATTTTTAGAATTCTTAGCTTCCTACTCATCAAAACTACAGATTCGGATATAAATAATCTATGCTATATGCTTTGCTTAACGAGTGTTATATAAAGCCTGGGTTGTGCAGTACATCTGTAGTTGCACTGGGGTAGGGGCTCCCGAAGCTGGAATGCGGAGGTTCCCAGGCTGGAATTACACCTGCTGTTAGCCTGGCTTTGTGGTGAGGCCCTGTCTCACTATACAGAGGGTATATATGTTATGTACAGCACAGATTATATGCAGACAAGAAGCAAATCTCCATTGTCAAACCACCTCTGGATGGAACGGGCAGAGCCTTCTCTATGCAGCTATTGTTTCTGTGGATAATGTCACTTATCCTAAATAATAAAAAGAAAAGTTTAAAAAGACGGTGTTCACTCCAACTGTCAGGGCTTAAAAGACAAAGCCTTAACTTTGTTCGCATAAATGAACACAAGGGGACAGACAGCGCTTTGTCCCGCCAAGTCCCAAACCACACAGAGACCCACTGTCACAAGGGTCTGCAGTGGTCAGCTGGCCTGCAAGGCCATCTGCCACCACGGTCACCCACTGTCCGAGCCAAGCTTATTGGGCGCCCGCCTGGGGCTGACACTGCGGGTGGGGCTCTGGCGCCGCAGGAGGCCGACTGGCCTGTGGACGTGGAAGCTCTGAGCCCCGAGCTCCTTGCCTAGGAGTCCCCGGGCCCTGCAGGTCCCCACCGAGGGTCTTTGAAGACCAGAGTGGACCCGGGTGGCCTTGGGTCAGGCAGAGAGGCGCGATGTCCCCTCCCGCCACCAGAGGGCGCGCCGGGCCCTGGCCGCAGCCCGGACGGGAGGGCCGGCAGAGGCCCG
>NW_012267218.1:843781-849446 GCF_000151885.1 Dipodomys ordii | reverse complement strand
CCCGGGCTCTTCCACCAGTGGCGCCGACTCCACGCCCGTGTCCCAGGTTCTCAGCTTCTGGTCAGCAGAAAAGGGGGGGCGCCACGACACGGGAAAGGCGCAGGGCGACAGGAGCCAGCGCCCTGGGCGACAAGCAGCGGGCCGACGGGGCCAGCGCTGCGTGAGTGGCCAGCCTGGGGAGGTGGGCGGAGCCACCGCAGAGCCAGCCCGCATGTGAGTGGCCAGCCTGGAGGAGGGGTGGAGCCACTGCGGAGCCAGCGCTGTGTGAGTGGCCAGCCTGAGGAGGTGGGCGGAGCCACCGCGGAGCCAGCCCGCGCGTGAGTGGTCAGCCTGGAGGAAGGGTGGAGCCAGCGCTGTGAGTGGCCGCCCGGGGGAGGGCGGAGCCACCGCGGAGCCAGCCTCCAGGGGCCTGGAGGTAGGGCGGTGGAGCGCTGCCTCCCTGGCCGGCCTTCTGTGTAGGGTGGGCACGCAGAGCCCCCTCCCCTCCCCAGCTCCTGGGCTTCCCCCAGGCCGCCCTGGCCCCAGCTGTCCTCACCCGGCCTGGCTGCAGGGTCCGAGCTCCGGGCCCGTGCCCGCCTTCCTCCCGGAGCAAGGCCTGAGCTCAAGCCCTGGTGCCACACACACACATAGGAAAAGCTGCGTGCTCTGGCTCATGACTATAATCCCAGAACCCAGGAGGCCGGGGCAGGAAGATCACCAGTTCAAGGCCAGCCTGGGCTACACAGCAGACCTTGTCTCGATAGCAAAAGCACTCAGTCATTACCCCTGCATTAGAACCACCGCTCGCAACCAAACAGAAGATGATAAACCACGGTGAGGACAGGGCGGACGGAGCTGGGGCCCTGGCCAGGGCTGGCGGGCACAGGTGCAGCCACCAAAGATACCCAGCCGACCTGCTCTGTTTCTGGAGACAGCCAGCAGTACCCAGCCAGGCTCACAGCCGCAAGAGTCCACGGACAGACGGATAAACAAGCTGGAGTGTTAGCCTGAAAAAAGGAAGGAAATCCTGTCAGCCGATATGACACAGCTGGACCGAGAGGCCATTATCCTGAGTCACAGAGGACAGATAGCAGATGATTCCACTTTGGGGAATTTTCTAGCGTTGTTAAAGCCATGGAGACAGAAGGAAGAATGTGCATGGGAGATCAGAACTGTACCCTTAAAATAGTGCTGGTGGCAGCTGGCTGGTGATCCCAGACTTGGTGCTGGGGGGGGGGGAATTGAACCCGAGGGAGGGGGCTACAGCAGGGGTGAGGGGCGCCTGAGCCGTGAGGAGGAACTCGAGGTCGAGGCGCTCACCTGGGATGGGAAAGCTGAGGAATGAGACAGACCAACAGGGCACAGCAACCCACATGGAGGGGTGGCCAGGAACCTTCTAGAACTGGCACTAGTGAAACTTGTAAAGGAAAGTCGGGTTCAGCTGCTGTAGTGATCACCTGCACGGGAGGCCTGGGCCAGCAGGACCGCGCCAGGCTCCACCTGAGGAGACAGTGGCCAGCAGCCTCAGCACTCCAACACAAGTGCTGAGCGCTAACAGCGCGAACGCAGAGGACTGTGCACTGCTCTGTGAGGGAAAACAGCACCATGCCGTGGAAGAGCCCCCGGTGAGCATGCCAGGCAGAGAAAGCACAGGCCAAGGCCCTGGGGCAGGGAGCGCATGATATGTGTGATCCTGGTGTCAGCTAGAGAGAGATAGGCCAGAGCACACAGTGGGCCTGGGGAACAAAGTGCAGGATGGTGCTGGGGAGCAGAGGGTGTGGGGAGCAGAGGCTGGGGGAGGGGAAGCAGAGGGCGCTGGGGAGCAGAGGGTGTGGGGGAACAGAGGGCAGTGGCACTGGGGACAGCAGGACCAGACCAGACAGGTGGGGGTAAGAGGCAGGGACAAGGGAGCCAGACCTGGATTTGAGCCCAAGCTGAGTGTGGGCGGTCCGCTGGTAAGACCCCAGTGCACGGTGCTGGGAGCAGGGTTCTCAGCCTTGGACATGGACGAGAGCTAAGGGGAAAGGCGGGACAGGAGGTGTGTGGGGGGGGACAGGCAGGACAGGCAGGGTGAGTTCAGGAGAGGGAGCTGGGTGTAGCGTCTGCTGCATTCTGGTGGGGTGGAAGCAGGTGTGGGCCAGGACCAGGACCAGGTCGGGCAGAAGGCCCTCCTACAAGTCTCCTGGGCCCCAGAGTGGCCATAAGGGAGGCTGAGCCTGAGTCTCAGGTAACTGAAGTCAGCGGAAGGCAGGCCTCTGAGTGGGGCCTGGTCCTGCAGCCCCGCAACCCGCTGCAGCCCCGCAACCAGTCAGGAAGGGAGCAGGAGCTCTCGCCCCCCACCGGGGCTGGGCGGCCCCGCCCTGCTAGCTGTGGTTTCCTGGCTCAGGCCTGAGGGGAGCAGAGAACAAGGGCGTGGAGGGCAGGGTGTGGGCGCAGGGGCGTGGTACAGGCAAAGGCGGGCTTTTCAATGGGGTGCATGGAACCCCACGTCCACATCGCCCCCACAGCCTGCAGAAAACTGCAGGAACAAAACCATGTTTAGTAAAGAAGCATGGCCCCAGAGCCCCTGTGGACAGGACCCACGTCTGCTCTTTGCCTCTGAGCCCCGCGAGGCCCAAGGTGGTCTGGGGAGGACCTCCCCTCCCGCCCCCACCCCAGGCTCTCTCCCCTCATTCCGAGCCAGGCTGTCCCACCCTCCGCGCGGTCCAGCTTTTCTTGTGCCTTTCTGTCTCCTCTCTCCCAACGGCTGCTCTGTCCTCAGCCTGCGCGGCTGCTGCGCTGCGCTCATCGCCCCCTGTGGCAAGCCAGTCTGCCCTCACCACCCTCCTCCATCTCCGTGGCACCACCCCTCGCTACACTTCACTGCTGTTATTCACCCCAACAGCACGGCAGCCAGTGGGAGCTGGGCCCACCTCTCCTTCTTGGAGGTGAGCAGGCCCGGCATCGAGGGGACAGGCCCCAGGACACCGACTCCACCTCACCAGCAGGCCTGGGACCAGCAGGCCTGGTGGAGGAACCACGCTGCTGGGGCGTGACCCTGTGTGGGAGCCAGGCAGTGTGCACCTAAACCGAGGCACACGGGCCCTTGGACGGCCCACAGGACAGCACCAGCCCCTGAGGCCTGTAGGGAGAACATGGAGACACAGAAGCCTCGCTGGAGTGGGGGCCGAGCCACCACCTCCCAGCACACACGTGTGCACGCACACCCCTGTGCACACATGCGTGCATGCACACGGGCATGCACAGGCACACACAAGAAGATTGCTCAATTCTCTTGGGCCTGCTGGCCATTTCAGAGACCAGGTGTGCCGGGCATGGACAATGCTTCTCCCGGAGAACGCTGAGGCAGACTTCAGCCTAAGAAAATGTGCAAAGCGGGTGGAGAGCCTCAGCCCACACCTCCGGAACCAGGAATACCCACCCTCCTCCTGGGGACACTCCCACATCCTCCAGAGAGCTGCAGGCCCACTGGGGGCCCAGCTCCCAGCCTCTTCTGCTCCAGAGGGGACGCTGGCCTAGAACCGGAGGCCAGGCTGGACCGAGGGGCGCCTGGAAGGGAGGAGGAGAGCAGGGAGCACCGCCCCCACCTCTCGGACACTGTGGAACCCCATGCAGCCATCCCCAAGGGCCCAGACTGCTCCCAGCTGGGAAAACAGCAGCAGCCTGGGGCAGGTAGGGGGAGGGGAGACAGGCACATGGGAGGTGGGGAGGCAGGTGGAGGGGGTAGGGATGGGGGGAGGGGGAGGCAGGGGCGGGCAGTTGGCCTGGGTTGCTCTCTGAGCTCTCTCCTGTTATAAATATACTCCCAGAACCACTGGAGTCACAATAATAGACACGGAAAGAAAGAGTTGTCTCAGCAAGGCAAAATCCACTTCTGCAGAGGATGCACCCATCAGCTAGGAATAAATCCGGCCAGCAAGCGCCCAGTGCAGGGCAGCTGCCCCCTATTTATCCCCAACACAGCAGGCCCCACCCCCTTCTTGGATTGGCCGAGCTCAGGTTCACAATCTGCTGCAATTGACTAGTATGAATAGGGTAAGGTGACTTTGAAACAAGGTTAACAGTACAAAGTAATCTCAAAGCATAGCAGGCACCCTCTGCTATTTAGCAGGCACCCTCTGCTACTTCTTGCACAAACTAAGCCTGAGACAAAACCTTACCATTCAAAAACCCTTCCTTTCAGCAGCGCACCAGTGGCTCACACCTGTAATCCCAAGGACTCAGGAGGCTGAGCACTGAGGATCGCGGTTCCAAGCCAACATGAGCAGAAAGGTCGTGAGACTCCTACCTCCAATTAACTACCAGAAAATAAAATGGCTCTGTGGCTCAAAGTGACAAAGTGCTAGCCTTCAGCAAAAGAGCTCGGAGACAGAGCCCAGGCTCTGAGTTCAAGCCCTGTGACCCACCAAATACACATATAGCCTTCCTCATCCCAAAGCAGTTCCTCTTTCCCCTACCAAGAGCCAAGCCACCCAGCCAAAGCAGGAACTTTGAAACAGCGCACTTTGGCAGAAAAGGCAGTTTTTCCCACCCTTCACCCCCACCCCCACCCCGCTGGCTGGCAACCCCCGGGGTGTGGCCCGGACAGAGCAGATCAGACCTGAGTAGATCAGCTCCCTCACTAAGCACCTTCTGGAAGGCGATGTTGCACAGCCCTTCTGGCGTCGCTCAGTACAACCACAGAGCCTGGCAGACGGCTGGGGCTGCCAGGAGCCTTTCTGCTCTACTTCAGAAATAGATCCGAGCTCCTGGGTAAGGCCCAAATGCAGATGGCATGAACCTCGCAGCGTCTGCCTCTGGGAGGGGAGGCCCGCCGCAGAGACCCCGCTCGACGCCCCAGTGGGCGCTGGGCTGGCTGAGCTGGGTCCAGGCAGAGAGGAAGGCTCTGAGTCTGTGGGAGAGAAATCACCCATGCTCTCCACAGGCCCGGGCACGAAGGAGAAAGCCGGAGACTCCAGGGCCTGGCGCGTGGAGCTGACGGCTGTGGCTGGTGCTCAGGCAGGACTGCTGCAGAGCGGCCCTCCCTGCAAGCGGTCAGACTAGCCAGGCTCTCGCCAAGGGCCAAAAGGCCCCTACCCTGCAGCCACTCCAGCCCTGAGCCAGTGACAGGAGGGGGCGGGGAGGAGGGGCTCCCCCACCAAATATCTAATTGGCTGATGGTTTATAAGAGGTGCTTAAAATGTGTTTTGGCTGGAAAGCGCAGATGACTTACTGAGGTCCGTAAGTGGGTAGAAGGAAAGCCCAGCACCCCGGCGCCTCCCGGCTCCAAGCGGGGCCTCTGCATTGCTATTCTCTCTGCCATCACTCTGCAGTCTAGGAAGAACAGGACGGCAAAGGACAAAACCTAACCCCAGCACCACCTCCTCGGGGCAGAGCAGGCCACACGCCGGGCAGCGGCAACCTGTCCATCCTGCCCAGTGAGGACGGTGCCCAGCCCCCGCCCAGCACCAGGCGGAAATAGTGGCCTTGTGCCTGCCCCTCTCCCTCCGCCCCGAACTCTTCATCCTCATTCTGGGTCCTGAGGATGGGTCGGAACACTTCACGCTTCCCGTGGCTTCCCTCGGCTTCTCCCGCTGTAAGGAAGCTCCCGTCTCTGTGCTGGGAATCGGCTTCATTCTCCACATTGTTCCCAAGGCCATTGACCACCCTCCCCTGACCTCACCTGACAGTGCAGGATACCCCACCA
>NW_012267218.1:838034-838922 GCF_000151885.1 Dipodomys ordii | reverse complement strand
GCCCGGCCCGCCCGCAGGCGCCCTTCCCGGCCTCCCCATCCCGCCGCGCCGTGGAGAAGATAAACTCCAAGTTGGCCGCGGGGCTGCGCGCTTTCCTTTCCCGCCCCGACGCAGCGCGGAGCAGCCGGGGGTGTCCCTGCGCCCCCGAAGCTCTCCTCCACCCCTTCCCAGGAGCGGGTGACCGGCCCTGGGGGCGCAGGGTCTCCCCGGCCTCCAGCCACTCGGGGCTGCTGGGGGCCGGGCTGCTGGGGGGCGGGCTGCTGGGGGGCCGGGCTGCTGGGGGGCTGGCTGCTGGGGGACTGGCCCCCGGCAGACGTGGGAATCTGTGTGACAGGGCTGTCCCTAGGCCACCCGGCCAGAGGTCAGCCTGCCCACTGCCGTCCATGCCCACAGCTGGAAGCACCCTTCCCAGCCTTCCTCTCCTTCTGGCGGTGACACTCTGGGCCTCAGTTCCTCATCTTCACTTAAAAGGTGGGGATGGTGGTACAGTCATTGGGGAAGGGGGGACCAGAGCAAACGCCTAGTGGAGGGGTGGGGGAGCCCCAGGAATGCTTGTTCCAGGGCTGGGGTCTGGGCCCCACCCCGCGGTCCAGACACCTTTCTGTTTAAAGCCACTTTGGCCCAGAAGACCCTTCCTGGGACACAACTGGAGCTAAGCAGCGTCACACCACACTCTGCCATCCCTTCCTTCCCGGGGAGTACTGAGCTCCGGCCTTGAGTCCCTTCCTTCCCCAGGAGTACTGAGCTCCAGCCTTGTGTCCCTTCCTTCCCCAGGAGTACTGAGCTCCAGCCTTGTGTCCCTTCCTTCTCGGGGAGTACTGAGCTCCGGCCTTGTGTCCCTTCCTTCCCGGGGAGTACTGAGCTCCGGCCTTGTGTCCCTTCCTTCCC
>NW_012267218.1:827600-837984 GCF_000151885.1 Dipodomys ordii | reverse complement strand
TCTGCCTCGTTCCTCCCAGCCTGCGGGTGTTACCTGGGCCCTGCAGCGGAGATTCATGCCTGCTCTGGCCTGCTGAGGTCTCTGCCTCCTTTTGTCCACATGATCTTTCCTCATACGCTGCTCTTCGCCAGGGCTAGACCTGACCTGTGGAGCCCCTGGAGTCCAGTTTCTGCTTCTGTTAGCTCCAGGGAGGCTCCAACGAGGCTGACCTGTACACACGTAACAGCTACAAACGCTGGAGGGAGCCAGGTGGCGGGGGGGGGGGGCAACCCAGCCAGCCCATTCGCCCCTGAGGGGGCCCCAAAAACCAACCTATAGAACCAGAGGACTGAGCCCGCTCAGGGTGGGGGCAGTAACCGTAGGAAGGTAGCAGAGTCCCCAGTCCTTCGGTCCTTACAAGGTGCCGTTCATGGTGTGGAGAACACACTCTAAAGCCAACAGGTGTTGAGAGACACAGGGAGGTGCCGAGGACCAATGGAGGACCAGAGGAGGGCTGCCAGACCCAGTCCCTGGTTTCCTGGCCAGTGCACACATCACACAAGAAGGGCTGGAGAAAAGGAAATCGAGGTTTATTCATTTACCAGGCAAATACATGACAACCACAGACCGGCATGCCAAGCTCTGGCACGCTGGGGCTTTCAGGGGAGCCCGGGAGCTGGGGGCCTCTGCATGGCCCTCCGCTGGCTTCGGGAGCCAGCCCAGGCTGCTGACCACAGCCCCCTCCTCCCTGGGCCTGGAGGCCCCCACGCGGGGAGCGCGTGCTCACCTGACTCCCCGACTTCCCGGCCTGCGGAAGAGGGATTAAAGAGAACAGAGCAAGGCCGGCTGGCCCTCCAGTAGGGTGATTTGTGATGAGCCTAAAATGTCTGGAGAATTCTGTGGGAGTGCCTTCCGTTGGGGGCTCTTCGATGGAAGGCACACCCCTGTCCTTGCCGGTGGTCACAGTGGCTCCGAGGGCCTGCACAGGGCCCTTCCCCAGGCAGGCTACGCAAGGAGCAATCCTGCCATCAACTCCACCATCACACTGACGGAGAGCAGACCTGGCACCTTCCGGAAAAGCAAACCAGAAAGGGCTGTCAACAGCCTTCCCCACCCCCAAACACAAACATTGTCACCACGGAATTTGTGCTCCCCTAACAGCAAAGGGCGAAGGTGAGGGCCACAGCCCGCTCGCCCATGTCTTCAAAACAGCATTCCTCACCGAATAAGATCCTTGAGCCTCTGACGAATCTGGTCCGTCCTGTTCTTGCTGTAAGAGAAACAGGTTTTGTTCCTGGAATAAGCATCAAACCCTGCCCTTTGGCTACAGAATGAGAGACTGGAATCCCAGGCCAGAAAATCACGGAAGACTCCAGAGGCTTTGTACTGCGTCCCAGCCCACTGCACGTGTTTCATGTCAGCCCCTGCCTTACCACATCAAGGGGCTTAGTTACTACCCCAAACCCAGGGGTCCCAAAGCTACACAACCCAGCCATTCCCGGACAGAATCTGAGCTGTTTCTTTCTTTGAGGTGGCCGTAGTTTTAAGAGAGCCAATTTTCTCCCAGGGACAACAGTTAGTTCTCCTGTTGTGGAGAGACCCAGCACCCTAGGCACCCCCAAGCAAGGGACTAGGGGGGTCTTCATGTCCTGGAGGGGGGTGCCATGGCTTAAGGGCCATAATTCCTTTACTGAAGTGTTTTCAGCTGGTGACTTTTTTTTCTGAATTAGTAATTTTAAAATATAACACATCTTGCATTACAGGAGAACAAAGAAGTTTTCCTTTGTTCCCTAGGCTTTCTCTAGCATCAGATTAAATGCTGTTTCCCTGTGTAAAATAGAACCAAGGTTAAATGAACGACTGATGGGTCATGATCAGACACTTATTGAAGAAGCAGCACTGTAAAGCAAAATACAAGAAGTCAGAGTCAGAAAATGCCCGTCAGATGGCAGGCAGGGCTTCAGTGTCCACAGCCACACGCCGAGCCCCCACTGGCCCATCCCCACCAGGGCTTCAGTGTCCACAGCCACACGCCGAGCCCCCACCGGCCCATCCTCACCTGCAGCACAGGTCCTCCATTTTTTTTGGGGGGGGGTCCAGTTGTGGGGCCTGAACTCTGGGCCTGGGCACTGTCCCTCAGCTCTACAGCTCAAGGCTAGCGCTCTACCACTTGAGCCACAGTGCTACTTCTGGTTTTTTTTCTTTTTGCTTATGAGGTGCTGAGGAATTGAACCCAGGGCCTCAGGCATGCAAGGAAGTGCTGTATCACTCAGCCACCTTCCCAGCCCAAGGCCCTCCATTTTTGCTAGTAGTTTTGAGACGATTGAGATTCCATCACACCCCAAGGAGACTGATTAGCATCGGGGGCTTGAACCACACCAACGCTGGCAGAGGTGTGGGGGGAGGAGCACCACCACACCGCCGGTCATTCGGTGGAGTCGTGGCATGGCCTGGATTGTCCTGAGTCACGACTCTCCGGCCTCAGCTTCCCCAGCATTGAGGCGTGTGTCATGTCCTGCTTGACTTGGTTTTATTCTGATGAACTTGCCCCTTGTCTCTGGATAATTGTCCCTGAAGACAGACATCACTAGTTGTCCGAAGACATGACTAGCTGATCACTCTGCGTCTTTATGATCCCGTCCCTGAGAGTCGGCTTGGTCAGATGTGACTGGGGAGAGGTCACAGGCAGCCCGGGGTCTGCGCCAGGAGACCCTTTTGGTCCAATGTAAGCAACTCAAAGGTTCAGCAGGAGGGGCTCTTGGGCCAGGCAAACCAGGGGTCCTGTTTTAGGGTTAATACTATCTTCTCTGCAGGTTTGTTAGAGACTACCCATTGTAAATGGAGTTTCCAAGAAAAATAAAAACAACACGGATGCACATTTTACTGAAAATCAATTGGATGGGCACAGGTGGCTCATGCCTATAATTCCAGCTATCTGGGAGGCTGAGCACTGAGGGTTGAGGTTTGAAGCCAGCCCAGGCAGGAAAGTCCATGAATCTTTTATCTCCAGTTAATCACAAAAAGCCAGAAGTGGAGCTGTGGCTCAAGTAGTAGCATGCTAGCCTTGGACACAAAAGCTCAGAGACAGGGCCCACACATTAAGTTCAAACCCCAGTTCCGACACAAAATAAAAGACAACCTGTTTTCAACTGGGTGACTTCAATTGGTCATTAGGTTTATAATCAGTTCAATTCCAGTAAACAAGGCAATTGCCTTTTTTTTCTTTCTTTTTATGCCAGTCCTGAGGCTTGAGCTCTGGGCCTACATGCTGTCTGCGAACTGTGCTCCACGCTGGCCCTCTACCACTTGAGCACAGCTCCACGTCTGGCGTTTTTGGTGGTTAATTGGAAAGTAGCGTCATATATACTTTCCTGCCTGGACTGACTTCCAACCGTGATCCTCAGATCTCAGATTTCACAGTCACAGCTGTGAGCTACCAGCACCCAGCTGAAGCAACTTCCTGTCAGCTGGGCTGGCTGACGCCATTCTCCTGAGTTCATTCTCGGTTGCCTGGTTATTTGCCAAAGATCCAGGAATATCTGATGTTCCCCATCCAGGCAGCCTCCTGCTCCTTGTGCTGGCATTCTGGCCCGGCTCATCATTTTTAAGGCTTTCCTGATAACTGTGTTGGAACTGCTGCAACCGATCAACAACGAATGCGCTGGCGCTGCTGAGCATCAGCCTTGGAAGCGCCCTCACCGACCTACAGACAGGCCCTGCAGATGCCCCCGCGAGAATCGGGGCGTCCCCTCCCACCTCAGCGTGCTGTGTCTGCACCCACAGACCCTGCACTAGCCTCCGATCTTGTTTAGTTTACAGGCCGCTGAAAAACAGGCCATGTTAAACTTGTTTGATGCCGTCTTTTGTTTAATCGTGTCAGAGGTCTCAGGAGGACCACTCACAGGTGCGGCTTACAGAAGCTCGAAAATGATTGAGGGCGGGATATTCTTCAGCTGTGGTCAGGATCAGGCAAACAGCATTCTAGAGGCCAGAGATTCAGGATTGGAAGCGA
Organism: Dipodomys ordii; assembly: GCF_000151885.1. Classification (NCBI taxonomy): domain Eukaryota; kingdom Metazoa; phylum Chordata; class Mammalia; order Rodentia; family Heteromyidae; genus Dipodomys; species Dipodomys ordii. The sequence goes on along the minus strand of NW_012267218.1, from coordinate 833,993 downwards.
ATGAAAAATAGCTGGGTTATTACATCAGGCCGAGGTCAGTCAACGTACGGAAGGTGCCGTTCCTCTCACCCTCTTGGAAATGCAGACTTAAAGCACAGCAGAGCACCTCACAGACCTACAAGTGTGACAAAGAGGAGAGATTCCGTGGATGAAGAGAACCAGGCCTCCGTGTAAGCACGGTCCCCAAGGTGTCACAGAGGCCCCCAGCTGCTCGGAGCGCACAGCCGTAGCCTCTGTGTGCATTCACGTGCCCCGCAGGACAGTGTTTTTAGGGGGTGTGTATGATCCTATGGCGGCCCCACAGCCGCTTGGATTGTGGTGACAAGCTTGCCTGAGGATGCATTGCTCAGAAGTCACCCAGCACTGAGCAATGCATAACTGTGGCAGGGTGCTCCGTGGGGCAGGGAGCTGCTGGATGGCCACGGGTGCAACAGCGAGGGCCGCGGCCCGCCCCCGCCTGGGTGTGAAGGCCCCGCCTGGCCCTCTGACCTGTTATTTCCAGCCCCCTCTTCCCCTCTGGAGTGAGGTTTGACGTGGTTGGACTGGGTGTACCTTAAAGGGACTTTTGGAGATGTCATCGTTGCCTCCGGACAGCCCTAGGCAAGTTTCTTAACCTCTCTGAGCCTTGGTATTTACAACTGCAAAATGCAGATGTGTTTTTCGTGAGGATTAAATTATGTTAGATTATCTCTCAAAGAGCCTGTGGGACAAGACAGGCTCCCGGCCCGGGAGGTTGAGTGACTACAGCCTGGGCACTGCCCAGCCACAGGGCGGGCAGGACACCCTAGCAGTAAAGGTGGCATCTGGACCAGCCATCCGTCATCGGTCCGGGCAGCGTCCCGCCCGGTGGGTCCCGGGAGGGCTCCACACCCAAAGCTGATCCTGGTGACCCTGGAGATTCCCCAAGGCAGGCAGGCAGGCAGGCAGGCGGCGCTGAGGCTTTCAGCCGGCCTCTGTCAAAAAGGGGGCTGGGAGCTGCAGGGAGCTTCGTGGAAAGAAACTCGGTCCTTCCCCAGGAGGCTTAGTGCCCTCACATCCACTTCCTCCCCCCCCCCTCTTCCCCCTCCACCCGCTCCTCCCCCGGCGCTTTCCAAGGAGGAGACAGCTGGTGATGGAAACTCAGAGTCTGTGTCTCAGCTGATTCAGTTCCTCTGCAGCCGTCTCCCCAGCCCCCCACGGCACGCAGCCTGTCCCCACACACCCAGGGGTTCCCAGAGCCGTCCCCCACCTCCAGGCCATTCCGGTGGGCCTGGGAGCGCGGGGAGGACACCTGGGACCACTCTGGGCCCCACAGGCAGACATCAGGCCCTAGCGGAGCAGACCAGACCGCCGTGAGCGCCGAGCAGCTCCAAACATGGACTCGACATGGACTCGCCCAGTCCGGCCGTGAGCCTGGACTGCCCTGGGGAGGAGGCGGGCAGACTTGGGGGTGGGGATTGCAGAAATGCCAGAAGGTGTAGAATGCATTGGGACAGAGTGGGCATGGGGTCGGAGCAGGGGAGTGCCAGGACACGGGCCCCAGGAGAGGGTGTGCCCCCAGCCCCCCGGGAGCCACAGAGCCCTCCGCGCTGCGCCACCCTCCCTGCCTGACCCCCGTCTCTGGGAGCAGGGGCTGCCCCAGCACGCAGCACCCCTCCCACCCTCTGCCCAGCCCTGGAAGGGGAGGCCCATCCAGCCTCCCGCTTCCCGCCTCTCCGCTGCAGCCTTGAGGACAGCTGGGGAAACTGAGGCGCGGGTCAAGGCCCTTTGCCCCGGGCCACGGCTGGATGAGTGGCAGGGGCTTCCATCCCATTCCAACACTGGAAGGAAGGCCCACTTGAGTTGAGTCCAGGGTGGGGTCAGGCACCAGGCCTCCTACCCAGAGTCTCCGGGGTGCCTGGCGGGACCAGCACCCTGGGTCAGACCAGCCCTTATGCCTTTTGTCAGTCCTTCTGTGGCCGGATGACATCCCTCTATAGCCATGCATGAAGCCACCCTGCGTCCACCTCGCCCCCCATGCACTCTAGCCCCATCCGGCTCCGGCCCGCAGGCACCAGGCTCCCTGCCCTGGCCTCTGTCTCGGTCTGAGGTTCTACGTCGGAGTCCCCCTGCTGCCTGGGGTGAACGCCATGGGGGAGCCTGATGCGGGCCGAACCCAGGGCCAGCCAGAGCACCACCATGGCTCCTGCGCCCGAGCCCACGCCGCTGCGAGACACCTGCTGTGCCGACGAGGGGGAGAGCCAGGCTGCCTCTCCACGCGCAGCCCAGCGCCGTGCATGCGTGTGCGTGCGCATGCGTGTCTGCTTGTGTACGTCTGCATGTCCACACGTTGATACATGCCTGCGTGTGTGCCTGTGTGTGTGCCTGCTAGGCACCATTTGGGAGGTCTTAGGCTTCTGTTTCTCTCTCCTCCAAAGGACTGCTCACTGGTTCTGGCCACAGCCACGTGGGCGCAAGGGCATGCCACAAAGCCAGGCCCTGCTGAGCTGCCCACAGAGGGCCAGAAACAAAACAAAGCTCCCAGTGTCCGGCCGGCCTGGCTCTGGGGCTCTGTCCTCTTAGAGCCTGCACAAAAGAGTGGGCTGCCCGGAGAGGGCCTGGCGACTCGGCTGTGTTCCAGGGATGCGGGCCGAGCTGGACACGGACTGCAGGGTCAGTGCGGTGGTCATCCCTGCCATAGGGAAACAGCCAGTGAGCGGCCCGCACCTCCCTCCGAGCGCCCGCGGGCTGGCTGCCCCTCGGGGGAGCGCTACATCCTGACTGCCCATCTGGACAGGGACTGCACCCGGAAGCGAGCTCTCACCCGCCGGCTCTCTGACTCCCGGTTCTCTTGCCACATACTTTGTTCACACTCAGACACACACCCTGTTCACACCCAACTCTTTACCAGTTCCAGCTGCTCGGCCCCCGATCAAAACCCCTGGGTGCCCTGCCCCTGGGCATTCCCAGCCTCTATTCCCAGGCTGGCCAGTCCCTGGGGACAGAGCTCCTGGAGCCCAGGCTGGGTGTCACAGGTCAGCCTTCCCACCCCCGGGCTGCTTCTAGGGTGGGCAGTGACTCAGGCCTCAGCGCTGCAGGGGAAGCAGCCACTCCTGTCCCAGAGTGCCTCTCCTATCCTGGCATGGGGGGCAGGCTCTGTGCAGCAGTCAGCAGACCCCTGGCGGGGACCGACTGACCACAGAACAGCTTAGGTGCTTAAGCCTTGAGCCACGCCCAGCCCCAACCTTGCACACATGTGCGCATGCATACACATGCGCGCGCACACACACACACAGAGTTATTGGGGGAGTCTGGCCCAACATCGGCCTGGGGAAGAGAAGCAGTGGAGGGGTCTGGGCAGGGGGAGGGGGTCACTCCCAGTGCAGACTCCCTCCAGCCCCCGGAGGCAGGAGCTCTGGGCCCGGATGCTGGGCTACCAGCCTGACTCACTCTCAACAAACATCCAGGCTTCCTTCTGGCCCTGCAGGGAGCAAACATCACAAGCTGCCTGCTGGGCAGGGGAGAGTGTGCGCTCAGGAGGAAGCAGGCCCAGCCCCAGGCCGGTGGTCAGCACCAGCTCCGGCCCTGAGCGTAGCCTCTCAGTGCTGCCACGAAGGCCAAGAAGAACGGGCGGGGAGAGGACCATCACGGGGGGGGGGTGGCTGGCCCCCTCCTCCCTGAGCGCACACCGTGAGAGCCAGCAGCTCCACCACCGCTGGCCCCAGAGCTGGAGGGGGCTCAGGAAGCACCCGCCAGGGCAGGGCTCCATTTCCCACCCAACACACCAGGTGCAGCCCCCCCACCCGTGTCAAGCCCCCCGGCTGAGCTGGCCATCCCTGCCGACGGAGCACGTGAGCCCCACACACCCACCCAGCAAATCCCACCCACTGGCACGAGAACCCCCTCGGGCTTCAACCAAGGTAAACAGCCAGGGTGGTCCGAGGAGAAGGCAGAGCAGAGGTGGAAGGCAGCGGGGCAGAGGGGGAAGGAGCCCCAGACGCCCCCCCCTCCCACCTAAAGTCTTCTCCCAGGGAGAGAGAAGGCACAAAGGAGCAGCAGGCTGGGTGCCCACGCGGCTGCTGGGCAGGGCACAGGGGAGGGCACAGGGCAGGGCATGGGGCAGGGCACAGGGGGACGGGAGCCCACGGGCAGGAGATGCAGGTCGGGCCAAGGAAAGAATGGGGACCAGACAAAGCATGGGCTGGTCCATTTCATCTTTCCTATGAACCTTTATTCAGGCTGTAGGTTGTGAAGACAACCAGGTGCCGGGGAGCCGTCCGGGGCTCGTGGTCAGCCCCAGGCACCCTGGCCACGCAGAGCCCTCGCTTCCCCCTCTCCATGCATGGGGAAGTCCTGGGCAGGAAGCGGCCCATGGGCCTCGGCACTGGCCGCTGGGAGTGTCCTGGAAGCCAAGGAGTCAGGCGCATCATCCCTGCCCCCCCCCCCCCCCGCTATCTGCCAGCCTCAATCCCTTCCACAGTACCCCGCCCATCCTGCAGGCTCACGGCCAGGTGAGGGTGCATCATGACAAGGTCATGGGGCTCAGGGGACGCAGCATAAGACTGCAGGCCCCGTGCTGTCCCCAGAATCAGCTGAAGAACCCCGCTTCCTAGCAGCAGATAAACCCACTCCCCACTCCCCACACAGCCGCACCTAACCAGGAGGGCCAGCCTCCAGACTGGCAGGAAGAGGTCAGGGCCAAGGGTGAGGGACAGGATCTGCCCTCCAGTGCCAGCACCCACTCCATGCCCCGTCTCCATGCGTGGCGGCCCTCGTGGCCCGCTTGACCACCAGCAGTTCTCGGGCACTGAGGAACTGCTGTGTCTGGAGCCTACCATCCGTCCAGCAACGGCGAAGCCTGAGCTGGGGTCTGGAAGCCACCACGCCAGGCCCTCAGGCTGTGCAGAGTGACAAAAGCGACACCTGCACGCAAAGGTCTAGAACCAGCAAGTAGGAAGTCAGGCTTGCCATGTGGTAGGGAGACCGGGCCACACTTGGGCAAAGCCTACGTAGCTCACGCAGCAGTGAGCTCCCCTGGGAGCCGGCCAGGCTGGAGTCTCTGGTCACATTTTCCAACAACCGGTGGCTGCAGGGAAATCTTGTTTCGCATGCTTTCTGAGTAACACGCCATTACTCATTAACACCGACCCGGCCACAGCCCCGGGACTGACGCCAGGGCCCAGCTCTCTGCTCTTGTTTTGGTCTGGGGTTTTGTTCTGTTTATTTCCAGCAAATGGACCATTACTCAGGCATGAATCTCAATGACAGAGCACTTGCCTATCATGTGCAGGGCTGGTAGTGTGATCCCTACACACAAGAAAGAAATCTGTACCGTGTGCACTGGCATCAAAAGCATTGTACATAGTGAATGAAGGCGTACCCAGAAAGCCACTATGTATAAGATACCATGTATCTGAAATGTTTAGAACAGGTTAAATCTACAAAGAGAGACAGACAGACAGAGGGGGGAGGAAGGAAAGCGGGGGGGACAAGAGAAGAGGGAAAGGAAGGAGAGAGAGAGAGGGAGGGAGGGAGAAAGCACACACAGCAGTTGCCAGGGATGGGGGGGTGGGGCAGTTAAATAGGTCGAGGGTGCTTTTGCCCTTGGGAACACCAGACAGCACTCAGATACTAAAAGTTAAGCAGGAACAAACAAACAAAAACCCATGCTAGGCCCCGTGTTATGGCTGAGAGCAGGGTCAGCAGGCCCAGGGCCCACCCCACCGCAGCCAGGCTCCACCGCGGGCAGCCTGCCTTCCATGCCAGGCACCTGTCCATAACCAGTGAGAAAGTGTCGCTAGCACTGGCCTTGGAATTATAGAGCAGTTTTAGTGAGCAGACTGTTCACAAACACAGAATCCACCACGTGTGCAATTCAAGGACAGGGTGGAGGCTCCTGCCTGACCCAAGTCCTGGGGCCCCCCCCACGTAGACCACACATACACCACATACGTACACACACATACAACACACACCTATACCGCACATACACACACATACACCAGGCACACATACATACTCTTACACATACACGACACACATACTGACTCAAGCCCTGGGTGCACACACACACTGCTACTTTCCACTTTCCCAACCCCTGCTTCCCTGTCCCTGGACCAGGGACAGGCACTGGTGGATGTCCACCTCCATAGCCAGCACAGCCAGGCTGGCACTCGGGGGCTCTCAAGAAGAGGGAAACGTGGAGGCGGGGACCCTGGCCTGGTCCTCAGGCAAAGCCCAGGCTGCCTTCTGACATAGTGAGGTCCCGAGCAAACACGAGGCGTCCTTGTCAGAACCTGGGTAAGACAACAGGATGGTGGTGGGCAGGCGAGCGGTGGGGGGGGCCTGGTGGGCAGGCGAGCGGTGGGGGGGGCCTGGTGGGCAGGAGCGGTGGGGGGCCTGGTGGGGAGGCGAGGGGTGGGCAGGGGCAGGGTG
>NW_012267218.1:794160-822572 GCF_000151885.1 Dipodomys ordii | reverse complement strand
GCCTTGTGTCCCTTCCTTCCCGGGGAGTACTGAGCTCCGGCCTTGTGTCCCTTCCTTCCCGGGGAGAACTGAGCTCCGGCCTTGTGTCTCTTCCTTCCCCGGGAGTACTGAGCTCCGGCCTTGTGTCCCTTCCTTCCTGGGGAGTACTGAGCTCCTTCCTCGTCTGCAGACAGGAGCTCCCCTGGGAGGGCTGAGGACTGAGCCCTCTCCCAGACCCGCTCCTGCACACCGCTGTCAGAGGCTCTCCTGGGTAGCAGAGAGTTAACCCCCAGGTGAGGCGCCCACTTTGTGGGGGTGCTGACGGCTGTCGAGCTAATTGCGCTCCTCACATCTTGGGACCTGGAAGCTCTGTCTTACGTAGAGCCTTCATCCCTTGTCGGGAGCAGTTGTTCCGGGCTGAAGCGTTTTCAGGCTGGTGAGGAGTGGGCAGCGGTGGCTAGGTAGCAGGGGTGTCACTGTGGGGGGGTCAGGGAGACGCAGGGCTGTCGAGGTGGGGGGTATTCCCTGGTGTCGGCCTGGGCCCCTGTGTCCATCAGAGTTCCCGAGGCGTGGAGGACGGGGTCTGGCTGGGGCCTGCCACTCCGTGCCCGTCCCTCCTTGGGTGTGAGGTTCGTGGCTACTTTTGTTTCTAGAATGTCTCTGGAAGGCCAGGCAGGGAGGCTGGGAGGTAGAGGCCATGCGCAGCCAGTCTGCCCAGCTGTGCCTGTGGGCCACGGCAGAGCCCAGCCCGCTGGTAAGAACCGGGAGGTGTCACTGGCGATGTGAGGTTGGGTCCTCTAGCCCCGCTTGCCCACACGTCCGGGGGGGTCTGCTCACCGCTGCCTGCCTGCCCAGCTGGCCACATGCTTCCTCCTAGAGACTGCCTGCCGTGCAGGGGCAGGGCTGGGGGAGCCAGCCTGCCCGCGTGGGGGCTGCTGCTGTTCTCCTTGCTGCTCAGGTCTCCCCCTGCCAGGCCCACCTCCTCCCCCTCCCTCCCCAGCCCTGCCACCCCGCACTGGCCCTGGGCCCCCAGCCCCTCCACTGCCGGCCCTGTGCACGTCTGTGTGCTGAGGGAGTAAATGGGCAGGGGCTTGTGCCCCGAGTAGGCGAGCTGCAGCTCCGTGGGCACCGCCCCCTGCCCACCTCGCCCCTCCCGGTGGCACCCAGCCCAGCACTGGAAGGGTGATTCCTAGACGCTTGCACCCCCGCCCCTCATCACCTGAGTAGTACAGCATTCTGGGAATCTGGAGGCTTTGTCCTGGCCAAATAGTTCCTGCTGGGCCTGGAAATGGGGAAGCAGGCTGGCTTCCCTCCTGGAGCCCCCTGCAGTGACTGGGTGACCTCCCACCCTGAACCCCGGGAGCCCCCTTTGCTGGATTGGTCTGGCTGACAGGCAGGGCCAGAGCCACAGCCTGGCCGGGAGTTCTGGGTCTGCAGGCCCCTGCAGCACTATCTGAGGACAGCGAGTCAAAGCTGCTTCCTGTTCACCACCCACTCCCCCTGCAGCCTTCCCAGCTGCAGGAAGCAGGGGAGGGAAGGCCCAGGTCTGGGAGCGCCCAGCGGGAGCCCCAGGGGCCCAGCCAGTGTCTTGCCCTCAACGGGTTCTTTGGGAGGGCAGGTGGGCACCAGGAGGCCTCTCAGGGTCAGAGGGACCTGGGCAGAGCCCTGCTATGCTGTCACCACACTCCACTGCCCCCTCCCCCAGCCAGACCCGGCTTACAGCCCCCAGCAGGTGTGGGTGGGTGGACGGGGCCTGGAGGCCCACCTGGAGCCCCGCCACGGGCAGCACAGGCTGCCACCCCAGCAGAGCACGCTGGCCAGGGGCCAGGAAGGCAGGGAATGAGGAGAGGGGGCTGCTGTGGCCTTGGAGCCAGCCTATGTGAGGAGGATTGTGTCTCTTTGACTCAGTCTCCCTTTCAGTGCCTGGTCCAGGTGCTCGTAAGTCCTGGGCTGTGGCCTGCAGCCCATCCCCACCATCATGGTGTCCCCTTTCCGCCCCGAGCACAGCTCGCCACCAGGGAGTTGTTGGTGTCTGCACCAACAGCAGGAGGCAGAGGAATGCTCTTACCCAGGCTAGGAGGGGGGCGCTGCCCATCCCCTGCCTGTTGGCAACCCCCCCCCAGAACCCCGGGAACAACCATGCTTGGAGGGCCCAGGCTGGGGGCTGGGGGGACAGCAGCAGGGGCTGCCTGCGGCGCGGGGTAGAGGGGGCAGGATGCAGGGGGCCACTGAGCAGAGGCCCGGGCGAGAAGCCCCGTGGGCTTTGGCGGGCCTGTGGGAGGCTCTGGAGAGTGCCCTGGTCACGGTGCAGATGAAGAGCGGAGTCCAGCGCTGCTTCCCCCGCCTGCGCGCCCCCACACCCCACACAGGGATGCTGGCGTGTTGTGCCCAGCAGAGGAGCTCGCTTGGCCGGTTGAGCCTGACAGGCTTCCAGGTGCTGGCTGCCCGGGGCCAGGTGGCCGAGGAAGGCAGTCCCAGCTCAGGCCTGGCCGCAGGCAGGCAGCCCAGGGGCCGGGCCGTCCGTGCCCTCAGAGCTGTGGTGCCTGGAGCCGCCGGTGGGGCCCTGCTCCGACAGCAGCTCCAGCAGCATCAGCGTGCTGGCGCCTATTTGAAGTCAGGAGCTGGAGCGCCAGCGAGTGTTCAGGGGGTGTGCCGCTCCAGGTAGAGCGCCTGATGCCGGGCATGGACCCTGCCCCCCCCCCCGCACTGGCAGCTGCCCCTGGGTGTGTGGAGTGCACGGCTCCTCCCCATTCTCAATCCTTCTGTGTTCTCTGCCCCTTCCAGCCTGGAGCTGGGCACTGCGAAGGACAGCCCCTCCTCTCCTGGGCACAGTCAGGGTAGAGGCCAGCTCTGAGGTCCAGGCGGGCACGCTCCTTCGGGACTGAGTCTTGACGCCAGCTGAGCCCTCCTCTCGGTGAGGGGCCTTTCTGAGGACAGCAGGAGGCGTCCCTGAGGCCCCGGGGCCCAGCCCCAGCCCAGCCGTGGAAGCTGAGGCACTGCACTGGCCCAGTTGCCCCGCAGCCTGGCAACTCTGCCTCCGGCCTTCACCCCGGCTCCTCTCCACTTTCACAATGAGGCTCAGACAGTGCCCCCCCCATCCCAGAGCCCCGAGAATGCCAGAGGTAGCCATGAAGGGATGATGTGAAGGATCACGCAGAGGCAGGCAGGCAGGCACGGGAGAAAGCTTACCACGAGGTTTATTAGCGCAGCCATATTTCCCCCAAGAGGGGTCTGGGGCAGGAAGTGCGGCAGGTGGGAGCTCAGGTGGGTCTGGGCAGCGTAGGCGGGAGCTCCAAGGCTGGGAGGAGCTCAGGTCTGGGCGGAGCTGAGGACCAAGGGCTCGCTGCTTACAAGCCACACCTGCAAGGAACACCCACCGGCCTCCTTGGTGCAGCTGGGGAACCCGAAGCCCTGGGGAGGCCCCTCTGGTGACCCTGCAGCTCCAGGGCAGCCCAGTCCCCGCATGGTTTTGGGGCAGGCGGAAGCGGAAGGCCGGCGTCCTGGAGTGGGTGCCTCCACCCTTCCTGCCCTCCCCTCGACTGAAGCTGGCCGTCCCAGACAGACAGCCCAGCCCCGGCTGCCCACACCCTGCTCTAGCAGGTACAGGCCACCGGTGGTGCCCATGAGCCTCTAGCAGGTATTCCCTGTGTGTGTGTTCTGTGAGCACTTGAGCCCGAGTCCTGTGACATGCCACGCTGTGTGGGGTTGTCCCGAACTCTGAGGACCACAGGAGATGAGGGCTGGGTGTTCCCTGGATGTGGCCCCCACCCCCACGTGCCATGCCCGTGGGCAGTGGGTGGACGCACTTCCCCCTGTCTGCTGAGGGCCATCCACCTGGCCTGGCCTGGGGGTGCCCCCCCTAGGCCCACAAGGGACCTGTGGTGTGCTGGGAAGGTGGCACACTTGCGGGGGGCTCAAAGGAGTTGAGATGGGGGTCGCTGGGAAGGGAATGGGGGGTCATAGCAGGACAGGCCCAGTGTCAGGGCTGCCCCCGAGCTCATAGGGAGCTGCCAGGTGCGTATGCAGCTCCAGAGAGCCAAGGGTTGCCAGGCAGTGGAAAAATTTGGGCTCTTGGAGAAGCTAAAAATACAGTGTGGCAGCCCCTGCGTCCCGGTTCCCCGCCCACCCGCAGGAGACGCGCTCCTCCTTCGTGTCCCCGCTCCTGGCACTAGGCCCAGAAGCAACCCAGCTCCCGTGCTGCGCTGCAGGACCCCTCCCGACTCCCATGGGGAATGCCCCCCCCCCCCGGGGCCGGCACGGCCCTCCCCCTGTCCTGCTCCGGCCCTGAGGCCCTTGCCACAGCAGGGTCTGCAGGGGTGGGGCGGAGAGGGGTCCTGCTTTCCAGGGCCCAGCCAGCTTCTCATGGGGAGCCTAGACCAGAGAACATCCCAGGACCTCTTTCCCATGCACACATGCTTGTGGTTTCCTTACACGTGCTCCTGCCCCTTCCCCGCGCTCCTGCGCCTCCCCCCCGTGCCCGCGCTCCTGCGCCTCCCCCGTGCCCGCGCTCCTGCACCTTCCCCTCCCCCCCCGTGCCCGGGCTCCTGCGCCTCCCCCCGTGCCCGCGCTCCTGCGCCTCCCCTCCCCGTGCCCGCGCTCCTGCGCCTCCCCCGTGCCCGCGCTCCTGCACCTTCCCCTCCCCCCCCGTGCCCGGGCTCCTGCGCATCCCCCCGTGCCCGCGCTCCTGCGCCTACCCCGGGTGCCCGTGTTCCTGCGCCTCCCCCCGTGCCCGCGCTCCTGCGCCTACCCCGGGTGCCCGTGTTCCTGCGCCACCCCTCTTGCCCACTCTCCTGCCCCCCCCCGTGCCCACGCTCCTGCCCCCCCCACCCTGTGCTTGTGCTCCTGCGCCTCCACCCCCCCCGCCCGTGCTCCTGTGCCTCCAACCTCCCCCCCATGCCCGTGCTCCTGCACCTCCCACCTCCCCCTGCACGTGCTCCTGCGCCTCCAACCTCCCCCCCATGCCCGCGCTCCTGCGCCCCCAACCTCCCCCTGCACGTGCTCCTGCGCCCCCAACCTCCCCCTGCACGTGCTCCTGCGCCCCCAACCTCCCCCTGCACGTGCTCCTGCGCCCCCAACCTCGCCCCCGTGCCCGCGCTCCTGCGCCTCCCCTGCCTATGCAGTGGCTCCTAGAGTCCGGGGCTGGTTTTCTTATGCTGCAGAGAACTCTAGAGCTTAGGGGTCCTGTGGCTCATTCAGGTTCCAGGGGAGCTGAGACCCCCACTGCCACCTTCCTCTGGTCCCAAGGTGCCCATGCCAGATCCCGCTGTGCCACAGCTCGATGCCCGGTGGAGCAGCCTCCTGTGCTCGGGTTTTCTGTGGTCCTGAGATCTGTGGAAGGGCCGCTTTGGCCCGGCCCAGTCTCCTCAGCAGACGGTGACTAGCAGGCAGGGTGACTTCCAGGCAGGGGCGGCAGCCTCTGCAGTCCCGGTGAGTCAGAGGCGCTGCCCAGGCATGTGGGGTGGAGGTGCCGGCATCACCGTGCCAGACTGGCCAGCAGCCAGTGTGTGTGTGTGGGAGTGGGGGACTGTGTGCAGGCAGACAGCTTGCTGAGCACGCAGATCTGAGCCAGCGCCGCACACCCTGAGGGAGGCCCTGTCCCCAAAATCCAGCCTGGGCCTGTCTCAGAAAAAGAGACCCATGGAGAACAAAAGCCAATGGGGCAAGCTGCCCTGAGCCCAGCCTCAGGCCTCACCTCAGAGGCCCTGTCCACGGAGGTCAGGGGGCCTGGAGGGGCTCCATGGGCAAATGAGACACTTCTCAGCACCCGACTCCCAGCTGTCTGAGTCTGGATCTGGCTGCCCAGCCCAGATTCTGTCGTTCCCTGTGGGTTACAGCGGGAACTGAGGAACGTCTACAAGCACAGATCCCTGCGCTGAGCTCCGTCTGCTCCCCACCTGGTGCCCTGCCCCAGCTCCGCCTGGACTGACAGGAAGGGCTGGGTGTTCTCCAAGGTGGTACGCGGCCCCCGGTGTCCCCTCTTTACCCCCTATCTCCAGTTCCTACATGGGGGTCCCACAGCAGCCTCCCGAGCAGAGGAGGACAAACGGGGCTCCCCGCAGCCCCCGGCACCCCAGGTCAGCAAGCTGGCTCCCTCATGCCGCGAGGCAAATGTGCAGCCACCGCCCCGTGGGGCAGGCACAGGCTGGGGGCCTGGCCTGGCCTTCAGCCCTTGCGTTTGGTGGAGACCAAAGGCAGGCAGGTTCTGAGAGGTCCTCATTGGAGGCCAGGCGGACGTGGGCCTCCTGTTGCGCAGGGGAGTTGCCTTTCTTCCTGGCCCTGAGTTGGAGAACTAAGGAAATATAGAAGCCGTCGATCATTGCTCCTGCCAGCTGTCAGGGCCCATTGCTACCGTTACGTCTGCTTTTCTGGCTGGTTGCTGCACACCAGAGGTCAGAGTGCCGTGGCTCTGTTGGTTGTCTGTTGTCCGTGTGTGTGCACTCGGTGCCATCCTGCAAAGAGGTGGACCAGGCTGCCCGTGGGCCCCGGGAGGCCAGGCAGCCAGGACCCACCTGCCCAGGCTGAGCCCCACCCCGGGGCTCCCGCCGGTTGGGCCTTTCAGGAGGGGGAGGCAGGAGCACTGTGGACACGAGAGGGCTGGCCTGGGAGAGGCCGTGCCCTGTGCCCTCAGCCTGTGTCAGGGGGACGGCAGGGCCTGGAGCCAAGGGAGGCTGAGGCCGGGGAGGGAGCCGCGTTCCAGGCGCCTCTTTAGGCGGCACAGGAGGCGGGGAGTGTGCAGAGACAGGCAGCCAGCTCCCACGGTGGCCGGCGCTGGCGGCCGAGCCGGGACTTGGGGGAGCTGGGTCTGCCAGGGAGAGACCAGGACGGAAGTTAGCGGCTGGTAGCCCCGCGGTCCGCAGCCATGAGAGGCTGGAGGCAGGGCCCAGAGTGGGTAGCCAGAGGCAGCAGGAAGGTCTTGCATGTCTGGGTGAGTGGAGGGTGATGCGTGTGGTTGGCAGGGCTCGGCCTGGGGCCGTGGGGAGCTGGGGCGCGGCACCTGGATGGGCTGAACAGCCCTCACCTAGCCAGACCTACCGCTCCACTGCCCAGAGCGGAACGCAGAATTGCAGGCGAGGAAACAGGCTGCTGCCAGGAGGACCAGGCCCCAGGGCCGCAGGGGAGTTGGACGAGCAGGTGGTGAGGGGCTGGGCTGGGCCCTGGCATCCCAGGCAGAGGGGCCAGCTTCCTGCGGGCAGGACGCCTGCTCCCAGTCCCACTCAGCTGGGTTCTAGTGGCCTCACCCCCCGCGGCCTGGCTGTCCTCTAGCCGGCCGGGCTGGCGGCCCTTGGAGCACACTTGAGCCGGACCCCCAGTACTCAGCAGGTTCAGGCCCCCCCCGGGCCCCCAGCACTCAGCAGGTTCAGGCCCCCCCGGGCCCCCAGCACTCAGCAGGTTCAGGGCCCCCCCGGGCCCCCAGCACTCAGCAGGTTCAGGCCCCCCCGGGCCCCCAGCACTCAGCAGGTTCAGGCCCCCCCGGGCCCCCAGCACTCAGCAGGTTCAGGCCCCCCCGGGCCCCCAGCATTCAGCAGGTTCAGGGCCACCCCCGGGCCCCCAGCACTCAGCAGGTTCAGGCCCCCCCGGGCCCCCAGCACTCAGCAGGTTCAGGGCCACCCCCGGGCCCCCAGCATTCAGCAGGTTCAGGGCCACCCCCGGGCCCCCAGCATTCAGCGAGTTCAGGGCCACCATGGGGTCCCCCAGCATTCAGCAGGTTCAGGCCCCCCTGGGGCCCCCGGCATTCAGCAGGTTCAGGCCCCCCTGGGGCCCCCGGCATTCAGCGGGTTCAGGCCCCCCGGGGCCCCTGGCATTCAGCGGGTTCAGGGCCATCGTGGGGTCCCCTGACATTCAGCGGGTTCAGGCCCCCCCGGGGCCCCCGGCATTCAGTGGGTTCAGGGCCATCGTGGGGTCCCCTGGCATTTAGTGGGTTCAGGGCCACCCCCGGGCCCCCAGCATTCAGCAGGTTCAGGCCCCCCGGGGCCCCCGGCATTCAGCGGGTTCAGGGCCATCGTGGGGTCCCCTGGCATTCAGTGGGTTCAGGGCCACCCCGGGGCCCCCGGCATTCAGCAGGTTCAGGCCCCCCCGGGGCCCCCAGCATTCAGCGGGTTCAGGGCCCCCGGCACAGCTCAGGTGCTCAGCAGGACAGGCATCGGGGCTCCCTGGTACCACCTCTAGTTCCCCAGTTCTCTCCTGCCTTGCAAGAGGTGGCTGTGGGGGACCCGTGGTGAGTGCAAGCCTCAGCCTCTGAGCCTCCCCTGCACCCCACGCTGGGCTTCTCAGCCGCCAAGTATCAGGTCCCAGCCAAACATGGCGTGGGAGAGCCTGGGACGCGCCTGGCCTTTCACGCTGTCCCCAGGGGCAGCGGCAGGGCAGCACAGCACTGGGCAGGCCCAGAGCAGGACCCCAGGAGGCCCCAGTCTGCCTGTCCCACGGCCCTGTTTTAGGGAAAAGCATGTGTTGGGAGAACATTCTGGGCCAGGCCTGTTCTCCTGTCCCTGGGCAGGAGTCAGGTAAAACTAGATGTGCCGAGGACCAGGCTTGTCGGTGCCAAGTGCCCCCACCCTCCCACCCAGACACGCGAGGTGAGGGCAGCGGGCAGGGCGGCCGCCACACGGGGGAAGCCCGGGCGCTCGGCCACACAGGGTCCCCAGCCTGCCCTGTGCCGCACCCTCCCGGCTCACTCCTGAGCTGTGGCCGCCAGGGACGGCCTGGCGGAGATGAGAGCCTCAGGATGGCGCGTCCGGGCACCGCCATCACGGTGGCGGTGACGTTTCAGCCAGCATGGCGCCCCAGGCCTCGCCCCTGCTCCAGACCTGAAAGGACAGCCCCGCTGGAGCCCACCGTCCTGTGCACGTGGGGCACCCACCCGCCCAGGGCCGGAAACCAGGGGCCACGGCAACCTCGTGTCACAGCGTGTCAGCCCAGTGGAGAAACCGAGGCAGTAGACGGTGCTCTGCGTGCCGTTGGCAGCCAGCTGAGCCCTGGCCTCTGGGGCTTAGCCATCCCCCTGACTGGACTGACGCCCCTGTCTCTCTCTGGCCCCACAGTTTGGCAAGATGTCGGTGAAGGAGGGTGCCCAGCGCAAGTGGGCGGCACTGAAGGAAAAGCTGGGGCCGCAGGACTCGGACCCCACCGAGGCCAACCTGGAGAACGCCGACCCCGAGCTGTGCATCCGGCTGCTGCAGATGCCCTCCGTGGTCAACTACTCCGGCCTGCACAAGCGCCTGGAGAGCAGCGATGGCGGTTGGATGGTGCAGTTCCTGGAGCAGAGTGGCCTGGACCTGCTGCTGACGGCGCTGGCGCGGCTGTCAGGCCGCGGCGTGGCCCGCATCTCGGACGCCCTGCTGCAGCTCACCTGCATCAGCTGCGTGCGTGCCGTCATGAACTCGCAGCAGGGCATCGAGTACATCCTCAGCAACCAGGGCTACGTGCGCCAGCTCTCTCTCGGTGAGCCGCGGCCACGGTGTGGGGACGTGGCCGGGAGGGGGGGGGCTGTGGGGCCCTCGTGGACACCCCACCCCTGTGGCCCCTGCCAGGCTTGGGAGTGCCCACCGGCGGCAGTCCAGCTGTGAGCTCGGTGCCCAGAAGGGCTGGGCACTGAGGGGGACTCAGAGAGCCTGCTGCCCCCCTCATCCCTCCACAGCCCTGGACACATCCAACATGATGGTCAAGAAGCAGGTGTTTGAGCTACTGGCCGCCCTGTGCATCTACTCCCCTGAGGGCCACGCACTTACACTGGATGCCCTGGATCATTACAAGGTGAGCCGTGAGGACCTGGCGCGGGCTGGCATGGCCTCCCTCCTGGGCCCGCCCTGACTCTGCCCACCCCACAGACGGTGTGCAGCCAGCAGTACCGCTTCAGCGTCATCATGAACGAGCTCTCTGACAGTGACAACGTACCCTACGTGGTCACCCTGCTCAGCGTGGTCAACGCCATCATCCTGGGCCCCGAGGCCCTCCGCACCCGGACCCAGCTGCGGGGCGAGTTCATCGGTAACCCTGCCAGCCACACCGCAGTGCTCAGGCCTGCCCAGTGCCGCCTCCTCCCTGCCTGCTGCTCCTGGGAGCTGAGGACCTCCCCTGCTCCCACTGGGAGTGTCCCAGACTCCATCCAAAGGCGGCGGGGTGGCGGAGGGAGGCAGAGGGCCTGACCCCAGGTCCAGCCGTGTCCCCTCTAGGTGACCACTCAGCAATACCGCTCTGAGCCCAGCACGTGGCCCCTGTGGAGCGTCAAGACTCCAGAGTCTGAGGTGGTGCTAGGCGCGGTGGGAGGGTGAAAGAGTTAAATCCGAGATATAAGCGATGGAGGCTTATGCCTATAATCTCGGCTTCTTAGCAAATGGAGAAGGGAGGATTGCAGTTCAAAGTCAGACGTTAAAGAAAAAAGAAGGAAGAGAAAAGGATAGATTTTATCTTATAAAGCAGGCTGGGCGTGGTGTCACATGTTTATAATCCTAGCTATGAAAGTAAGTAGAGGGTCTCAGTCTGCCCCCTGGGCGGAAGCTTGAAACTATCTGAAAAGTAAAGACCAGGAGGCTGGGGACATGGCTTAAGTGTAGAATGCTTGCCTTGCTGAGGCCCTGCATTCCAGTGTCAGTACTGGGCTGGGAAGTGGCTCAGGGGTAGAGCGCTTGCCCTGCATGCACGAGGCCCTGGTTCTATTCCTCAGCACCACATAAGCAGAAAAGGCCGGAAGTGGCGCTGTGGCTCAAGTGGTAGAGCGCTAGCCTTGAGCTGAAGAGCTGAGGGACAGCGCCCAGGCCGAGTTCAAGCCCCACGACCGACCTCCCCCACCCCAACAAAAAAAAAATGTCAGTACTGCAAGAAGGGAGAGGAGGGGGAGGGAGGGAAAAAGGAAGGAAGAATTAAAACAAGCAAACGAAGCTGCAGTGCCCAGAGCAGCCCCCAGAGCTCTGATCTGACTCTGACCCTCTCCAGGGCTGCAGCTGCTGGACATTCTGACCCGGCTACGGTGAGTCCTGCCAGCTGTCCCCTTGCTCCAAAACCCTCTTCCGTGTCCCACTGCCTGGCCTAAGTGTTTCCCCCAGATGAGCAGGGAGGTGGCTTCCAGGAGTGACTCCCGGGGGCTGGGCCAGGCCCAGAGACAGACGTCAGGGAGACCCAGTCACACACCACAGTCACCTGTGAACGTATCACCTGGACGTCTCACGGGATAGACTGTGCTGGGCTATGTCTGACACTTGGTGCCGCGCGTGTTTTGTGGCTGTGGTTGTGAATCTGGAAGCCCTGTGGGGTCTCCACCTTGCTGACAACCTAACCTGCACCACCGTCTGCTCTGGGAGTGAGGCCCTGCCCTGGGCCCTGCGGGCGGATGCCTGCCAAAGGCTCCACTCACTGGCCAAGATAACATGGTGGTGGGACCTGGGCCCAGTGCACAGCCAGGCCCTGCCCCTCCCCGTGCCTCTGGCGCCCTGTGGACCCCCTGCCCGGGTGTGGCCTTGACCAGCTCTTCCGCCCCTATCCGTACCTGCCCCTTGAGAATCTCAGAATGCCACCCCGCTGTGGTGCCGTGTGCCAGCGTGGCCACCGGCCTGTGTAGGAGCCCGGTCCGGGGTCCTCCCAGGGCCTGCCCCACCCCACCCCCAAGGGGGCGGGGCCGTGGGAGCAACGCGGACCTCTGCCACAGGGACCTAGAGGATGCCGACCTGCTGATCCAGCTGGAAGCCTTCGAGGAGGCCAGGGCTGAGGATGAGGAGGAGCTGCAGCGCAGCTGCGGGGGCCTGGACATGAGCAGCCACCAGGAGGTCTTCGCCTCGCTCTTCCACAAGGTGGGCCCCCCCCCGGGAGGGCTGGGCCTGGCGTGGCCCCAGACCCCGCCTCCACTGGCCAGCACAGAGCTGGACTGACGGGAGGTGCAAGGCCCAGGCTGCAGGGCCCAGGACAGTGTCAGAGGCCAGCACCGCCCCAGCGGCCATCCTGTGCTGGACCTCGGCCAGCTGGCCAGTGTCGGGGCTTTGTGGAACTTGGGGCCCCCTGAGGGCTGGGGGCTGGGGCGGTGCCAGAGGTTCTCATCGGGGAGGTAATCTGTACCCTGGTGTGACCTGGCAATGTCACTGTGGGGGGCGTGCTGCTGGCTCCCATGAATGGAGACCAGAGACGCCATTTAATGTCCCGCAACACAGCAGTGTCCCCTGTTCCCGGAGCGTAGTCAGAGCCTGTCCCTGAGCTACAAGTCACCAGGGCTCTGGCAAGGTGAAGGGGGGCTCGTCGGCCAGTGGGTCTGCCTGGGGGAGAGCGGCCGGTGGGCCCCTGGCAGCCCTCCCCCCCTGACCTGCCCCTCCGTGGCGCCTCCCCCAGGTGAGCTGCTCCCCCGCCTCAGCCCAGCTGCTCTCCATGCTGCAGGGCCTCCTGCACCTGGAGCCCACCCGCCCCCCAGGCCAGCTGCTCTGGGAGGCGCTGGAGAGCCTGGTGAACCGGGCCGTGCTCCTGGCCGGCGACGGTGAGTGGAGGCTGGCGGGGTGCAGAGGGGCGTGTGGGGGCCCCGGCCGGGACCCCTCGCTCCTCCACCTCCGAGCCCGCTCCCTGACCCTGGACATCTCTCCCCTTTAGCCCAGGAGAGCCCCTTGGAGGAGGTGGTCGAACGGCTTCTGTCCCTTAAAGGCCGGCCTCGACCCAGCCCGCAGGACAAGGCCCACAAGAGTGTCCAGGCTAACCTGGGCCCAAGCCCTGGAGACGTGACTGCCCTCGAGGGGCCACAGTCGGCCGCGGCTCCCGTCTGCCAGCGCGCGCCCAGCGCTCAGACCAGCGGTGGCCCCATGGCTCCACAGCCAGATCAGCCGGCGTTGAGCCGGCCTCCCTCTCCCACGTCCCCCCCCCTCCATCATCCAGCCTCAGGCCCCCCCCCCTCCTCCACCCCCACCCCCACCCCCGCTGCCAGGCCTGGGGGGAACATTTACTTCAATACCTCTGCCACCCCCATTTCTACCAGGGTGCCGCCAGGCCCTGCCCCCACCCCCTCCCCCGTTCCCAGGCACCGGGCCCTTGCCCCCACCCCCTCCCCCGTTCCCAGGCACCGGGCCCTTGCCCCCACCCCCTCCCCCACTCCCAGGCACCGGGCCCTTGCCCCCACCCCCTCCCCCACTGCCTGGTGTTGGGGGTCCCCCTCTGCCTCCCCCGCTGCCCAGTGCCTCCTCCTTGGCCGGCGGAGTGGAGGATGTCATCGTGGCCCAGGTGGACCACAGTCTGGGCTCGGCCTGGGTCCCCAGCCACCTCCGCGTGAAAGCGCCCACTCTGCGCATGAAGAAGCTCAACTGGCAGAAGCTGCCCTCCAACGTGGCCCGAGGTGAGGCCGCCCCTCTGAGGGGCACAGCCCTGCCTGCCCGCCCTGCGTCTGCCCTGCTGGGCACAGGACTCCGGCAGACGGGGCGGGGGGTGGGGGCATGGCAGGCAGGCCGCCTCCCAGAACCACCGCATCAGGCTCCCACTCATGGGCCGCAGCCCTGCCCAGGTGCACGGCCCTGGAGCGGCCCAAGCCCGCGGGGCACGCAGGCCTGCACAGGGAGGTCCTGCCGGAGGGCCGGCCGGGCTGGGCTCCAGCAGGACGGTCCTCCCATCCTCAGGGGCCCGGGTGGCGCGCCCACCCTCCCCTCCTCCACAGAGCACAACTCCATGTGGGCCACGCTGAGCGGCCCGGGTACTGAGGTGGTGGAGCCTGACTTCTCCAGCATTGAGCGGCTCTTCTGCTTCCCTGTGGCCAAGCCCAAGGAACCCTCAGCTGCCCCTGCCAGGAAGGAGCCCAAGGAGGTGGGCTGGGGTGTGCTGGGCCGCGGGGGGCCGCCCGTGCCTCTCTCCAGGTACCAGCCGGGCGGGTTTTCCAGGTCACTTTTCTGGACTCCAAGAAGAGCCTGAACCTCAACATCTTCCTGAAGCAGTTTAAGTGGTGAGGGCCGCAGCCCAGCTCAGCCCGGCAGTGCCCTCTGCAGGCCTCTCTGGGCAGTGCATGCTACATCCCTAGGGTGGACGCTGGGGTCAGGGGGGCCATCGATTGCCCTAGCCAAGGTCGCCGGCACAGGCTTCTGGGGAGACTGAGACCCAGAGAGTGGTTGGGGTTGGCCAAGCGAAGGTGAGGTCTGGACCCTGCTTCCTGTGCTCCAAGGCCTTCCATGCTGGAGGTATTGGGCATTGACCCTTGCCAGGAAACTTCCTGGCTGCCCTTCAACTGCCCCGCTTCCTGGAGGCCCCTTGGAGGGAGGCAGACATGGAGCGGCTACGCCCTGCCCCCTGACCCTCGTCCCCTTCCCTCTCCAGCTCCAATGAGGAAGTCACCGCCTTGCTCCGGGCTGGAGACACCACCAGGTTTGATGTAGAGATACTCAAACAACTCCTGAAGCTCCTTCCAGAGAAACACGAGGTGAGCCTGCGCTCCAGCCAGCCTGGGCGGCAGCTGAGGTAGGAGACCCGGCCAGCTGTGCAGGAGACAGCAGGAGGAGGCGGTGGCCGTGGCCAGTGGCCGGGCTTCTGGAGGTGGGTAGGGTCCTGGACAGTTGCCTTGGGACTCCACACGTGGGCCTCCGCCCAGCAGATGGAGAACCTGCGGGCATTCACAGAAGAGCGAGCCAGGCTGGCCAGTGCGGACCAGTTCTACCTCCTCCTGCTGGACATCCCCTGGTGAGCACAGCCCGTGGGGAGGGAAGGGGGTGAGGCTGGAGCCAGTGGGTGTCCTGGGGCTCCTGGGCTCTGGAAGCAGCAAGGCAGCGGTCGGTCTGGTTCCCAGACACCATGCACGCGTGGCCCTCAGCTCCCTCTCCAAGGGCAGGCCCTCATCCGGGGGCAGCTGGGATGGTGTCGTGGAACTGAGCTGGACCATGGTGAGCCTCCTCCTGACCCCCTGCTGTCCCTTCCAGCTACCAGCTGAGGGTGGAGTGCATGCTGCTGTGTGAAGGCACGGCCGTCATACTGGACATGGTGCGGCCCAAGGCCCAGCTGGTGCTCGCCGCCTGCAAGAGTGAGCGGGGCTCAGGAAGGCGGGGGGGGGGTGGAGGGGGGGCAGGAGGGGCAGGCCTGGCCCCCACGCAGCCAGTCACCAGTCACTGAGAGGGCCTGAGCCTGCCAACTACCACATCGCCAGGGCCCACGGTCACCATGCCACGCAGAGCGCGCACACGCATGCACACGCACACACACGTGTACGCTCAACCTCATACACCATGCAGACACACCTGAATGCACACTCTTCCTCATGTACACACACCATTTATACACACCTGTGTGCAAGCTCAGTCTCACACAACATACATTTGTGTGTACGCTCAGTCTCATGTACAGACATGCATTTGTACATGCTCAGCCTTACACACCAATGCAGACACACATGCACACAGCCTCATGTACATACCACATGCACACACCTGCATGCACACAGCCTTATGTACACACCACATGCACACACCTGCATGCACACAGCCTTATGTACACACCACATGCACACACCTGCATGCACACAGCCTTATGTACATACCACATGCACACACCTGCATGCACACAGCCTTATGTACACGCCTGCATGCACACAGCCTCATGTACATACCACATGCACACACCTGCATGCACACAGCCTTATGTACACACCCTATACATGTCTGCGTGTATGCTCAGCTTCATACACATACACCATGCAGACACTGGCGTGTGTGCACATCTAGCCTCGTGCGCATGCAAACATGCCCGCGTGCACGCTTAGCCCATACACCACATAGACACCAGCATGGCTACACACTACGCCTCATGCACACACCATGCAGGTGTGCAGGTACACACTTGTGTGCATGCTGAGCCTCACACACACAACATGCAGACACCATGTGTGCGCGCGCATGTGCTGACACGCATGTGCGTGAGCACGCACGCTGCCTGTGAAGAAGGCAGCTGGGACCCTCCTGGCCACAGGACAGGCTGCAGACAGGTCCAGGCGACCCAGGGCGACCTTTATCAGACACCCACCGTGGTCTCAGCTGCTTCAGTCAGGGGGACCCTCTGCAGCTCCAGGGAGTGGCCACCGAAAACCAGAGTGGCCAGTTTCCAGAAGGTTCTCAGCACCCTATGTCCATACCCAGAGAATGGTCTATGGCCATCCCAGCCCAGAGCTGTGGGTCTGATGAGCACTGACACTGAGCCAGTTGGGGTGAAGGGTCCACACGCCCCACCTCCCTGGCCCATGCCGTTCTTGGTGCTGGGCTGAGCCTGAGGAGGGGCTGGGTCCCCGTCCATCCTCACCCCTGCCTGCCACTCACAGGCCTGCTCACCAGTCACCGGCTGCCCATCTTCTGCCAGCTGATCCTGAAGATCGGGAATTTCCTCAACTATGTGAGTCAGGCTGCCCTAGCGCCCACCCCGCTCCCTCAGAGCCAGGAGACTCACCCTGCCCCCCGCCCCCCCCCCCGCAGGGCAGCCACACAGGTAATGCCGAAGGCTTCAAGATCAGCACACTGTTGAAACTCACGGAGACCAAGTCCCAGCAGAGCCGGGTGACCCTGCTGCACCACGTGCTGGAGGTGGGCCACACGGGGACCCCAGCCTGTCCCCAGCCGGGCCTCAGCTTGAGCTGGGCCTTTGCCCCTCCTGCCCTCCCCACTGCCCTCCTCCTGCAGCCCCTCCGCTCCCCGACACCTGCCCCTGGAGTGGGACACCTTAGAAAAGGAAAAGCTTAGAGCCAAGCCTGGACCTGGGCAGCCCAGGCACTAAGGGGCTCAAACTGGGCAGGGTGCCCCCAGGTCCCGGTGAGGTGTCCCCAGGTCTGGGCAGGACCAGTGTGGGTCTCACGGACACGTCCTGTGGCAGGAGGTGGAGAAGAGCCACCCGGACCTCCTGCAGCTGCCCCAGGACCTGGAGCTGCCCGCCCAGGCCGCAGGGTACGTAGTGCCAGCAGCTGGAAAGCAGCCCAAAGCCCCAGCCTCTGGTCCCGGTCACTTCGCTGGTCGGGGCTGGTCACCAAGCTATGGTACAGTCCCGTGTCCCCCAGACCTCGTATCCCATAGAAGTCTGACTCTTAAGGCCTGCCCCCACATGGCTTAAACAGACACGAAGCGGGGGCCAGGTCCCGTGCTCTGGTGCGGCCTCTGCACTGGGCTGTGAGCACATCATGCGCTCCACGGTGCAGGTGTGGAAACAGGCCCAGGAAAGTCGCGATGCCTTCCTGGCTCTCCGAGAGCCACGGCATGTGTCCCCCACCGGAGCTGTTTCCAGGCTCTGTTGGCCCGGAGCTGCTGGGAGCAGACCCACCGTGAGCAGCTGGCCTCTGCAGTGAGCGCCCGCTCTCCCTACTCCGGCCCCCATGTCTGGCCCCTGTAGTACGAAAGCCGGGGGCCAGTAGTGGCTGGGCACCAGCTGTCCCCCAGTGCAGCCCCAGCCCTGGTGCCTTTCAGGATCAACTTGGAGATCATTCGCTCAGAGGCCAGTGCCAACCTGAAGAAGCTTCTAGAGACAGAGCGGAAGGTGACCGCGTCAGTCCCGGAGGTGCAAGAGCAGTACACTGAACGCTTGAAGGCAAGCTGGGAGAAAGGGGCCCCCAGGCTGGCAGAAAGGAAAATGGCTGCTGGGTGGACTGAGGGGCAGCCTTGAACCTGTGTCCTGCCAGGCAGAAAGGGCTAGCTGAGGTGAGCAGGGTGAGCAGAGCAGAGACCCCAGGGACAGCGGCTGACCGCGCCCCCCCTCCCCTGTGTGCTGCACCAGCCCTCTGCCTGGGGGCCCCATCTGAGGGTCCCAGGGCTCCGCCTGCCCCCGGCCACCAGCCACGGAGCACCGGGAGGTGACCGGGGCTGTACTCGCAGGCCAGCATCGCGGCCTCCAGGGCTCTGGACGCGGTGTTCCAGGCCATCGAGCAGAAGAAGCTGGCGCTGGCGGACTACCTGTGTGAGGAGCCCCTGCAGCTGTCCCTGGAGGACACATTCTGCACCATGAAGGCCTTCCAGGACCTCTTCACCCGGGCCCTGAAGGTGGGCCAGGCGAGGCCAGGGCGGCGGAGGTCAGAGGGGGGCCCCTGCCCCAGTCCAGGGTGGCGGTGGGTGTGGCTGTGTGAGCCGTGGCCTTGCCCATCCCTCGGCCAGCCCTGCTGCACCGCCAGGGCCCCCCTCCCACGCCCGCGCCTGGGCGCACCGGGTGGGCAGCGGCTGGGGGGCCACGGGAACAAGACTTGCCCTGCCTGAGCAGGAGAACAAGGACCGGAAGGAGCAACTGGCAAAGGCGGAGAGGCGGAGGCGGCAGCAGGCAGAGGGGGAGGCTCGGAGGCCGAAGGGCGAGGACGGGAAGCCCGGTGAGGCTGGGGCGAGATGGGGTCTGGGAGCCCAGATGAGGAAGGGGTGGGCCGCTGGCCCCCGCCCCTTCGGGGGCCGTGGGGTGGGCGCCAGGCCCCGGCAGCTCTCTGAGGCTCTGGCCCCGCAGTGAGGAAGGGGCTCGGGAAGCAGGAGGAGGTGTGTGTCATCGACGCCCTGCTGGCCGACATCAGGAAAGGCTTCCAGCTGCGGAAGACCACCCGCGGCGGCGGCGGCTGCGGCGGCCGGGGAGACTCAGAGAGCAGCAGCAGGGGGCCCGCAGCTGACCCCCCTCGGGCCACAGAGCCTGGTGAGACCCTGACCTGCCCCTT
Organism: Dipodomys ordii; assembly: GCF_000151885.1. NCBI lineage: Eukaryota > Metazoa > Chordata > Mammalia > Rodentia > Heteromyidae > Dipodomys > Dipodomys ordii. The sequence goes on along the minus strand of NW_012267218.1, from coordinate 804,004 downwards.
CCTCCAGGAAGCCCTGCGGGAGCTCCCGTGGCCTGGGCCCTGAGAAGGGACAGCCCGGGGTTGGGACAGCGCTGACAGAGCTCTGTGGCCAGTGTGATTGTCACCCTGGTCCTCAAATACTGCCCATAGAGAGGTGTCCCTGGGGCTCAGAGCCCCTGAGGTGGACAGGGCACCGGTGACTATGGGGTCTGTGGTCAGGCGTGGCATCCGTGGCTGCCCGTGTGTCCCCCAATCCACTATGCCTAGACAGCGTGGGAGCCCTGAGTCTGGGGTCCAGAGGAGTCAGATGTAGCCGAGGATCAAGGCTTAGACACTCAGAGCCAGGCCCTGACAGCACCTTCCACCCACAGTGGCCGCTACGGAGCCTGTGCGGGGCCCCACAGCCAGCACGGGTTGCGCTGCGGTGGAGCCTGGCCCGGGTGCCACCGCGGCTGCCGAGCCGAAGGGCTGGGACCTGGTGGATGCCGTGAGCCCCGGGCAGGATGACGGGCCCCCAGCCCTGGAGAGACAGTCCTCTTGGTACGTCGATGCCAGTGAGGTCCTGATCCCTGAAGACGCCCTGAGCCTCCAGCCCCCCCAGGGGGCCTGGCCAGTGACTCTGGGAGACTCTCAGGCCCTGCAACCCATCCAGTTCAGCGACACGGCCCCCAGCGCCCAGGGCGCCCCCCAGGACGCAGAGCAGCGCGCGGACTCGCCCAGCGTCCACCAGGCTGAGGCTCACAGCATGAGTGGGGGGCCAGCGGACGCTGCTGCCCACGGCCCCGGCCCCTGCCGCGCCAGCCCCAGCCCTCGTGGAGACGAGGATGAAGAGGACACGGCCCCAGAGTCCGCGCTGGACACGTCCCTGGACAAGTCCTTCTCTGAAGACGCGGTGACGGACTCTTCGGGGTCTGGCACCCTCCCCAGGGCCCGGGGCCGGACTTCGAAGGGGACAAGCAAGCGAAGAAAGAAGCGCCCCTCCAGGAGCCAGGAAGGTAACTTGGGGGGGCGAGCATGTGAGCCGGGTGCGGGCCATCTGGGCACAGGGGCAAGGCTTACCGCCACCCTCGCCGGGGCCCTGGGCCTGGACCTGGACCTGCCATGCAGCCGGCCTCTCCCATGGGGCACTGCCGGCTCCGCCGGCCTCGGAGTGAGGGTGATTCTGGGCTCACAGAGGGCAGCGGCTCGCCACATGGGGCACCCGTGTCCCTGCGCCCCTCACCCACCCGTCCTGCCTTGGGCCCTTGGCCCTCACTGCCGGTCGGGCCGGGCCTGGCACCAGGTGCCCCTGAGCACCGCGCTATTTGGCTCTGGCTCCAGGCCTGGGGTGCCGGTCTGGTGGCGCATCGCTGCCTGCCTCGGACAGGTCTAAACACCGGGCTGAGGCTGGCAATGAGCTGCTGAGTGTGTTTCTTTCATTTGAAAGCAGAGGTTGTCCCTGACTCTGATGATAGTAAAACAAAAAGGCTGTGTGCCGTCCAGTGAGGTACGTACCCAGCCTGGCTCTCTGTAGACTAACGGTGGCAGCGGTGCCAAGTTTGAGCCTCCTGCCCGCCCTCCTGGTCGCTAACCCAGCTTCTCTAGGCCCCTCCTGTGGCTCTTGGTGGTGGTGGCTTCGCTGTCCCATCCCTGCTGGGGCCTGTCTGTCCCCTCGCTCACCCGGGGTTTCCTGTGCAACCTCAGGGCTGGTCTCCAGGGCTCTGCGGGGAGCGTGCGGGGCCGGGGGCAGTTCCTCCCGGCCAGCGGGACCAGCTCGGGTGGCCCTGTCCTAATCGCCTGCTGTCCCGCTTCCCCCACCCCCAGCTCTCCAAGGTGAGGGGGGCGCTCTGTTCTAAGTCCGAGCACAGGGCCGGCCCCAGAGCCCCGCACCCCTCCGGTCACCCAGGCAGTGGCCAGGTACGTCCCCAGGGAGACTGGGAGGCAGACCGCCGAGACTGCTGGGAACAGAGCCAGAGCGTCCGGCGCCCTCCGAGGCGGTGGGCTGCCGGGGAGCTGGCGTCTCTCACCTTGGGCCTCAGGGCTGTTTTCTGTGGTGAGAGGCTAGAGACAAGGCGGGACCGGCCGGTCCAGATCTGCCTGCCCCAGATGGAGGAACGTGGGTGCGGAGGTCGAGCGAGTCTGGCCCGGTGGTGAGCTACACCTGGACCCAGGCTGTGGGGGCCCAGCACCCCAGCCCTGCCCAGGGTGGCCCTAGGTTTGGCTCACGCCACAGACCTGCTGCCCGTGGCCAGCAGCCAGGAAGCAAGGCCCAGGACTGGGGTCTGCAGGCACATCAGAGGCCACACCAGTGCCCGAGCGCTGGCTTTCACCCCCGCAGAGCCTGGACCCCTGCCTTGACACAGGAGGGCAGGGTCATCTCTCAGAGCTGGGCTGACTCGCACTCCCTCCGCTCCTCCCTGGGGGAGGGGGGGAGACAGTGGGACCTCGTGTGGCTTGGAGGACCAGCGGGCACCTGTAGCCGAGGTCCAGTGGCGTCACTGTCCCGGGCTGCTCCTCCCTCAGCCTGTGGGGACAGGTGTGACCCAGTCTCCCCCCCCACCCCCCCAAGAAGGGCTGCCTCTTCCTCCTTTCCCAACTTCTCCTGATTGGAAAAATTGATAGGAATGTGTAAGGCAACCAGAAAGAACTCACCTCACCCCCTCCAACTGCAACGTTTTCCAGAATTAGCGAACTGTGCGGCCTGGTGCCCCGCTCTGAGGCGAGCGGCCCGCCCGAGCCATGGGCCTGTCCCCTCCTGGGGCGGCTCGGGCGTCGGCTAGGTGTAGGGTCATGGGTGGGACGGGCAGGACACCTCGGCCGGGACCCTTCCCCCGCGCACCCCGTCCCCACAGGGCCTTCTTCCTCTCTCGTGTCTGGTGCTGGGGTTTGAACTCGGTGCCTCAAGCACGGCCACCGGCCCCTTTCGCCTTGGGTGTGCTCCTCCGATGGGCTCGAGCCCTTGTTCCGGGGCTGGCGGGGACCGTGCGGCTGGGGTGACAGGCGCACACCCGCTCTCCTGGCCGGGCCGCAGGATTTCCTGTAGCCTGTGCTTTGGGTTCTTGGGAAGAGTGCTGTCCAGAACTGTGCACCCTGTGTGTGATGTCACAGCTCTTTGCTGGCCTTCATTTTAGCACGTTCCAGACTTAGTTTGTGTGTCCATTCCGGGGCTTGAACTCCGAGCCTTTGAGCTCTTTTTGCTCTTAATGAGTGCTCCACCACTTGGATCCACAGCTCCACTTTGGGCTTTATGACAACACAGCTGGCTCTTGAGATTTCCTACCCATCGTCCCTTCTACAATCTTCCTCCCCTGCCATGTCGCTGTGGACCTTCCGCATAGGCCGCTCCGGCAGGGCCTGCCGCCCCGTCCCTGGATGGGTGACCCCTCCATCTCCGGGCCCCCCTTCCTTAGCACTGTCTGTGGTCCCATTCACCAGGACTTCCCGTGCGTCTGCCCAGCCATTCTCTGGTGACCTGCAGTGAGGTGACGCTGAAGTCCCTCACGGTGGCCTTTGGACAGTTCATCTCTGCTCAACTCATTTTCTGTCCTTTGAGCAGTGGTTCTCAAACCTGAGCCTGAGGCGGCTCAGCCTGGGGTGGCAGAGGGGATAGCTCTTCAGCCAGCGTAGGGGGCTTGGGGGCAAGGGTCCTGCAGAACTGAGGCTGTCCAGCAGGGCTGCGGGCACAGCGCCCTTGGAGCCCTCAGCACCCCGCTAGAGAAGGAGCAGGCAGGACGGAGGTGGGGGACAGAGACTTGGGGAGCAGGCCAGGCAGACCCCGCCACGTGGAGGGCACCACATCTCACCGGGGCGCAGCCTGGACAGGAGCCGCCCGCTGGCCTCCCCTAGCCTCTGACCACCTGGATGCGCCCCACCTCAGCAAGAACCTGGGGTCAGAGCAGGCTGGGGACCCATGGGTTGGCCTCAGTGGTAGCACAGGTGGGCCTGGACCCCGGAGGTGAGACCCAGGCCCCAGATTGAAACCCCGGTCCCAGAAGTGAGACCCAGTCCTGGACGTGAGCCCTGGGCCCCGGAAATGAGACCCGGTCCTGGACGTGAGCCCTGGGCCCAAGTAACTCACCGTCTCTTCTGCAGGCCTCAGGCCCAGGCCCAAAGCCAAGTGAGCAGCGCCGGCCTCCCCAAGCAACAGGCCCTGGACACGCCGTGTGGCAAGACCTTCCAGGCCAGGCCAGAACGGGGCCCGAGAAATGAAAACTCCGTGCCTTTCCCAGTCAGGGCGGCCACAGGCGTCCGGCCTGGGCCTGGCCTGGCGTCCCAGGCCACCTGCACGCAGCCTTGCCATCTGCTTTGTACCCAACCCGCACGGCACGCACCGCAGGGAGGGGCAGTGGCTTCCTGTCTGCTGCCATGTTATCCGCTAGTGTGGCTCCAGCTCCCCCGCCTGCCTCCGTCCACCGAAGTATGACCCATGGGGGGATGGTGGGGACGTGAGGGAGGCAGGGCGGCAAGCCCAGGCCCCTGCCATGAGTCTGGCCTGACCGTGTGCCAGTCCCCAAGGGTGGCCACAGGCGGGCCTGGCCACCAACCCTGCATCGGCCCTCTTGTGGAGATGGAACAGCTGCTTGGCCGCCCAGCCCCCGGTGAGAAGGGCCTGCTTGACCCACAGGATGACCGCAGCAGCCTCCACCCAGGACAGCCTGTCCTCCCCCTTTCCCTCTCCCTCCCCCCCCCCCCGCCCAGTATGTGCTGCTGAGGCAGAGGCCAGCAGGGCATGGATAATAAAACAGCCCTGGCCAGCCACGTGGGTCGCGTGTAGAGGCTGGGGAGGGTGGGGAGGTGGAGGCTGGCTTCTCCACAGCGCTGGCCAGCCACGTGGGTGGTGTGTAGAGGCTGGGGAGAGTGGGGAGGTGGAGGCTGGCTTCTCCACAGCGCTGGGAGGGTGGAGGGGGTAAGGAGGAACGGTGGACGGGAAGGGCGGGAAGACAGTGTTGGTAGGTGGCCCTCTCCTTGGTCTGGCTTGGACCCCACCAGGGCCCTCACCCACACAGCAGGCTGGGGGGTCCTACTTGTACCCTTATCAGGCTGACTTGATCAGGTCTCCACCCTCCCCTGCAGCCTTTGAGCCAGCTCCTAGGACAGCCAGGGAGCCAGTGTGCGGGCCGGGCAGAGGTCATGCGTGACCCTGGCCTGGGGAGTAGAAACCACACACACACACACCACATACTACACACACACACACACACACACCACACACACACCACATACTCCACACACACACCACACACACACACCACACACACATACTCCACACACACACACCACATACACACACCACACACACCACATACTACACACACACCACACACACACACACACCACATACTCCACACACACACACACACCACATACACACACACCACACACACACCACATACTCCACACACACACCACACACACACACCACACACACACACCACACACACACCACATACTCCACACACACATCACACACACATACCACACACACACATACCACACACCACATACTCCACACATACCACACACACATACACATACCACACACCACACACACACCACACACACACATACCACACACACACCACATACTCCACACACACACACCCCACACACATACCACACACCACACACATACCACACACCACACATACATACCACACACCACACACATACCACACACCACACACATACCACACACCACACACATACCACACACACACTACGCACACATACCACACACACACCACACACATACCACACACACAACACATACTCCACACACCACACACACACACACCACACACACATACCACACACACACCACATACTCCACACACACACACACACCACACATACCACACATACACATACCACATACCACACACACATACCACACACCACACACATACCACACACACACCACACACACACACACACCACACACATACCAAACACACACACACCACACACACACACCCTCTGGGCCTGCTTCGTCCAGACTATTTGTCAGGGGAGCCAGCAGCGAAGCTGGGATCCTGAGCTTGCTGACTGCCACCGCCCCGTGACAGGCCTGTGCAGGGGCGGGGGTTCTAATTTGAGCTGGACCACGTGACCACCCTGGGCTCAGCTGTTGGTCCTGATGGGCTGTTTTTAGAAAAGGCCGACACTGCCCCCACCCCGGGCCTCGGCTATTTATAGGCCTGGGCCTGGGAAGTCATTGTCCCACGGCCCGACCCCCAGGGTCCACCTGACCCCTTGGGCCCTCATCCCACTGGCCCAGAGCCTCCGCTCTGGGGAGGGGAGCCCGTGCCCCGTCTCTGGGACATGGCACGCTGTCAGATGGACAGATTTGAGCACCGGTCTGCGGGGCTTCTCCTGCAGCCGTCCGGCCCCTCCACACCCCAGATGCTGCTGTGCCCCTTCCTCCTGAGATCCCAGCTCCACCGTCCCTCCCAGTGCTCGTCAGCCGTGCCCCGCCTCTGCCGGGGGCTGGTGGCTGGGGGCCCACGCCACATCCCACCACACCAGCTAGCCCCGCGTGCCTTCTGCACAGGGCCGCTACTGCTTCCCTAGTGGGAGGGGGATTATCATGGATGGCCACAACCCAGGGTGGGCTCACCAGGGCAGGTCGGGGGAGAGAACCCACGGGTCCCAGAGAACAAGCCGCCGGCACAGCGGGCCTCAGGGAGGAGAGCCAGAGGGAGCAGACGCAGGATGGGCAGTGCGGTCCCCTGCTGGGCTGGAATCCGTCTGCCTCTGCCGGTGACCTTTGCTGGGACCACACAGGGGTCAGGCTTGCCTGGTCTCCCTGCCACAGCCGAGGCTATCCCAGGAGCCTGACTCCGTGAACTCCGCATAGAGCCTCTGCTCAGAGTGCCATGGAGAGGGAAGTTGTTCCTCCCGGCTGGGTCTTCCTAGGGTCCCCTTCCCAGCCCCCAAACATCTCCCTTGGGCCAGGACCCACTGAGAGTGGGCTGCGGGTGGGCAAAGCTGTGCCCCATGTGGAAGCCCAGGGGCCGGGCAGCCCGGCTTCCAATGCACCCTTGGGCTGGTGCTGGGAGGAGCAGGGGCTGGTGCCCACCGCCTGGGCAGCCGGGGAGGAGTGGGTGTCTGGTGCCTGGGTCTTAGGATTGCTCCACAGCGGGCAGGGGTTTTCCTGTGATCTCCCTGGACTCGAAGAACCCAGGTGGGCTAAAGGACACCTGGGGCACACGAGGACCCCCAGTGCACACGAGGACCCCAGTGCACACGAGGACCCCCGGTGCACACGAGGACCCCAGTGCACACGAGGACCCCCGGTGCACACGAGGACCCCCAGTGTGCACACGAGGACCCCCGGTGGACGGGACCCCCGGTGTGCACACGAGGACCCCCGGTGCACACGAGGACCCCCGGTGCACACGAGGACCCCAGTGTGCACACGAGGACCCCCAGTGCACACGAGGATCCCCAGTGCACACGAGGACCCCCAGTGTGCACACGAGGACCCCAGTGTGCACACGAGGACCCCCAGTGAACACGAGGACACCCAGTGCACAAGAGGACCTCCCAGTGCACACGAGGACCCCCAGTGTGCACAAGAGGACCCCCAGTGTGCACACGAGGACCCCCAGTGTGCACAAGAGGACCCCCAGTGTGCACACGAGGACCCCCAGTGCACACGAGACCCCCAGTGCACAGGAGGACCCCCGGTGGACACGAGGACCCCCGGTGCACACGAGGACCCCCGGTGCATACGAGGACCCCCGGTGCACATGAGGAACCCCAGTGCACACGAGGAACCCCAGTGCACACGAGGACCCCCGGTGCACACGAGGACCCCCGGTGGACGGGACCCCCGGTGTGCACACGAGGACCCCCGGTGCACACGAGGACCCCAGGTGCACAAGAGGACCCCCGGTGCACACGAGGACCCCCGGTGCACACGAGGACCCCAGTGTGCACACGAGGACCCCCAGTGCACACGAGGACCCCCAGTGCACACGAGGACCCCCAGTGTGCACACGAGGACCCCCAGTGCACACGAGGACCCCAGTGTGCACACGAGGACCCCCAGTGCACACGAGGAACTCCCAGTGCACACGAGGACCCCCAGTGTGCACAAGAGGACCCCGAGTGTGCACACGAGGACCCCCAGTGCACACAAGGACCCTCAGTGCACACGAGGACCCCCGGTGCACAAGAGGACCCCCAGTGTGCACACGAGGACCCCAGTGCACACGAGGAGCCCCAGTGCACACGAGGACCCCAGTGTGCACACGAGGACCCCCCAGAGCAAACGAGGACCCCCAGTGCACACGAGGGCCCCCAGTGTGCACATGAGGACCCCCAGTGTGCACATGAGGACCCCCAGTGCACACGAGGACCCCCGGTGCACACGAGGACCCCCCAGTGTGCACACGAGGACCCCCAGTGCACACGAGGACCCCCGGTGCACACGAGGACCCCCAGTGCACATGAGGACCCCCAGTGCACACGAGGACCCCCGGTGTACACGAGGACCCCCCAGTGTGCACACGAGGACCACCAGTGTCCACACGAGGACCCCCGGTGCACACGAGGACCCCCGGTGCACATGAGGAACCCCAGTGTGCACACGACCCCCCGGTACACAAGAGGACCCCCAGTGCACACGAGGACCCCCAGTGTGCACACGAGGACCCACAGTGTGCACACAAGGACCCCCAGTGCACACGAGGACCCCCGGTGCACACGAGGACCCCCAGTGCACACGAGGACCCCCAGTGTGCACACGAGGACGCCCAGTGCACACGAGGACCCCCAGTGCACACGAGGACACCAAGTGCACACGAGGACCCCCGGTGCACACGAGGACCCCCGGTGGACACGAGGACCCCCGGTGCACACGAGGACCCCCGGTGCACACGAGGACCCCCAGTGTGCACACGAGGACCCCAGTGCACACGAGGACCCCCAGTGCACACGAGGACCCCCGGTGCACACGAGGACCCCCGGTGCACACGAGGACCCCCAATGTGCACACGAGGACCCCCAGTGCACACGAGGACCCCCGGTGCACACGAGGACCCCCGGTGCACACGAGGACCCCCGGTGCACACGAGGACCCCCGGTGCACACGAGGACCCCCAATGTGCACACAAGGACCCCCAGTGCACACGAGGACCCCCAGTGTGCACACGAGGACCCCCGGTGCACACGAGAACCCCCGGTGTGCACACGAGGACCCCCGGTGCACACGAGGAGCCCCAGTGTGCACACGAGGACCCCCAGTGCACATGAGGACCCCCGGTGCACACGAGGACCCCCGGTGCACACGAGGACCCCCAGTGCACACGAGGACCCCCGGTGCACACGAGGACCCCCAGTGTGCACACGAGGACCCCCGGTGCACACGAGGACCCCCGGTGTACACGAGGACCCCCAGTGTGCACACGAGGACCCCAGTGCACACGAGGACCCCAGTGCACACGAGGACCCCAGTGCACACGAGGACACCAAGTGCACACGAGGACCCCGGACCCCCGGTGCACACGAGGACCCCCGGTGCACACGAGGACCCCCGGTGCACACGAGGACCCCCGGTGCACACGAGGACCCCCGGTGCACACGAGGACCCCCCAGTGTGCACACGAGGACCCCCGGTGCACACGAGGACCCCCGGTGCACACGAGGACCCCAATGTGCACACAAGGACCCCCAGTGCACACGAGGACCCCCGGTGCACACGAGGACCCCCGGTGCACACGAGGACCCCCAGTGTGCACACGAGGACCCCAGTGCACACGACCCCCGGTGCACACGAGGAACCCCAGTGCACACGAGGACCCCCAGTGTGCACACGAGGACCCCCAGTGCACACGAGGACCCCCGGTGCACACGAGGACCCCCGGTGCACACGAGGACCCCC
>NW_012267218.1:790871-792310 GCF_000151885.1 Dipodomys ordii | reverse complement strand
CTGGGCAGGGGTGACCGGATGAAGGCTGGGCTTGCTTGGGCAGAGGCAGGGGACCGGCTGGTTGGGGGAGGCGGAGGCGCCGGGGTGAGGGCGGGTGGAGCTCTTGGGAGGCCATGGGTCGGCCTGAGCTAGCTGCTGGCTCCTCTTCGCCTGTGCAGGAGTTCTGATGCCCATGTGTTCTTGAGGCCACGGCCTCCCTGTCCCGGGCCACGCTGGGCCTGCCTGGCCATGGAGAACGGGCCTCTGGGCTCAGGCTGCAGCTCAAAAGGAGGGGGCTCCTCCACCGCCTGGGGTTCCTCCTCCTTCCTCTGTGGATTCCTTACTGAGCCTCCGGAAGCCTACCGGGCTGCTGGCTGCCCCAGGTCACAGAGTGCACCACACTTGCCCCCCAGAGACAGGTGATAGGAACTCTCCATCTTCTTCCTCCACCCCAGAGCTCTGGCAAAGGAGGGACCCCAGGCCCCCAGTCAGCCCTGGGGCCCCACTTCCTCTGCTGCCCTTTCTGCCCTCACACAACCGGCCGGCCCCTTGCCCCTCCTGCCCTCTCCCCTCTGGCACTCTGCTCCAGTGGTGCCCTCCCCGGTTCTGAGGCTGGACCTGCCCCAGACCCCAGCCACTGGCCAGAGACCCCCCCCCCAGTGTGGGCTGTAGTGTGGGTGGATGCTGGCTCTGCGTCTGGCCCTTTCTGATCTCACCTGGGCCACTCGTCCCGTCCCTGCTCATTCAGCTCGCTGCACACCTGCTGCGGAGCAAACTAGGTGGAAGCCAGCCTTCACCTGAAGGAGGCAGCGGCCGCTCCGTGCTTCAAACAGAGGCTCAGAGAGGTGAACGAATGAGAAAAGTGGCTCTTTTGAGACTAATCCCATCCCTGCCCAGACGGCCCTGGCCCCCTCCTGGCGGACCCATGGTGACAAGGCCCTGAGCCCTCCCCGGGTCTTTGCCCATACTTGGTGACCCTGCACATGGCTGTTCTCCGAGCAGTGGGGCTCTGCCCGCCGCTGGCCTGCTGGTCTCTCCATGTTGTACCTCTGTGGTCAGAGGCTGGCAGAATGATGGTCCCTAATGTCCTGGGAAGGCTGGACTGTACTTAGAAATCATGTCTGCACTGGGTGAAGGCACCTGAGGCCAGGCAGGGGCTGGGCAGGGCAGAGCTGGAGCTGGACAGGGCTGGAGCTAGATAGAGCTGGAGCTGGACAGGGCTGGAGCTGGGCAGGGCTGGAGCTGGACAGGGCTGGAGCTGGACAGGGCTGGAGCTGGACAGGGCTGGAGCTGGGCAGGGCTGGAGCTGGGCAGGGCTGGAGCTGGGCAGGGCTGGAGCTGGGCAGGGCTGGAGCTGGACAGGGTTGGAGCTGGGCAGGGCTGGAGCTGGGCAGGGCTGGAGCTGGGCAGGGCTGGAGCTGGACAGGGCTGGAGCTGGACAGGGCTGGAGATGGACAGGG
>NW_012267218.1:780124-788075 GCF_000151885.1 Dipodomys ordii | reverse complement strand
TGGCTCCTCAGCCTGTCCCTCCCTCCCCCTCCTGCCCTGCCCGCCTCCTCCCTGCACCCTGGGTCTTGGGGACCGTGGCTCCTCAGCCTGTCCCATCCCTCTGCAGCTGCCTCCCACTTCCTTCCATGCTAGGTTTTCCAGAGCCAGTGCCATTCTTCTTCGCTCCGAGCCAGCCCTGCGCCCTGTGTGCCCCCCCCCTCCGTGCAGGCCGAGTCTCCTGCTATTCCCACCCCTTGCTGTGCTTCCTTCTCTTGTGTCCTCTGTGTGTCCACTGTTGCTTGACCAGCTGGCTGTTTCCAGTGCCCCCAAGATAGACCCAAGTACCCCCCAGGGCTTCCCACCAGTCAGGGGAAGGCCCACACCACACCCTCTGGAGGTCAGATTCTGGCCTCCTTAGAGAGGGAGTCCCTCCTGGCCAGCCTAGACTGGCCCTGGCCACTGCCAGGCCTGTACTGCGCACTATGGGTGAGGTCCTGGGCAGGGAGTGGGCAGAGTGCAGGAGGAGGGGCTGGGGAAAGTGGCTGGGGACTGGGCACAGCAGAGCTGGCACAGGAGGGGCAGAGCCTCCACTCCCGGCCATCCCAGGTCTGGCTGGGCAGGACCCTGGGCCTGTCTTGGAAGTTGCTGGCTGGGGCCACCCCTGCCACAACCCGCCTCCAGCTGTCTGCACAGAGACCTGCTGACCGAGCCCCAGGAAGGCGGGGCCCTGTGTCCAGACGGCCAGCAGGGGTAGCCACAAGAAAAGCCTCCTGGAGGTGGGGGAGGCCCGGGGCTGCCGAGGCCGTGGGAAGGGGATGGGGGCCACCTGGACGGAAGCTCCCAGCTGCAGGGTGGATCCTAGTTATGGGTCATGTCACTGCACACCCAGCCTGGCCCCAGGACACCCCTGTGGGCCCAACCCCAAGCCCAGCCCGGACAGAGCCGGCGTCCGCTTTGCCTTCCTGACCCAGGAAGGGTGGGTGCATGTGGGGCGGAGTGGGCTCAGGACTCATCCACCGCTGGGCAGAGGTGGCCCAGCTTGGGCTCCTTTCCCAGGATCAGGAGCCCTGTGGCAAACTCCCGGCTGCCGGTGCATCTGCAGAGGCCTGGGGGCTTTCCCGGCCCAGGGCCCCTTCTGCCAAGGCTAGGGTACCTGGGAGGAGCCCGAAGGCTCCATCGTGCCCCGCTGGCTCCTGGGGCCCCGGCCCCGGCCTGGCTGAGCCGCCCCGGGTGCGGGGGTCTCGCCTGCCTTGGCAGGAGCTGCCGTGGGGGCACGGTTCCCACTGCGGCTGTGTCACCGCTCTGGAGTTGGCAGCGGGTGTGGCTGGCAGCCATAGCAAGCCGCCTGACCGATCACAGGCCTGGGGCTGCTGCCCCACCGTGGGAGCCGTGCGTGGCACGGTGCATGCGGGGCTGCGCCTGTCTGGAGGGGCCTTCCGGCGCTCAGGGGCTCCGCTCTGCGGGGCCGTGGCTGCCCCGTGCCTCCTGCAGTAGATGGCAGGGGTGCCACTGGTGCCTGCCAAGATGGCGGCATGCCGGCTGGTGGGTGCAGGGGGGCTCGCACATGTGGGTGGCAGGACCAGCTCCCCTGGTCATGGGGTGTGGACAGAGCCAAGCCTGGCCCCGGGGGCCACTGGGACTGGATTGGGGTCACTCACTGGAGGAGGTGCAGTGTCCGGGGGGGGGTCACCGGAAGAAGGAAGGAGCAGGCAGGGAGGGAGGCAGTGGGCATGTGGGGGAGACGCAGGCCGGCTGGACGAGGCCCTGAAGACACTCACAGCCAGGGCTGCCTGTGCCAGGACCCCAGTGGGCCTCCAGGGAGAGGCCCTAGCCAGGCGCCCGCCCAGGGTCTCAACACCACCACCACAGGCCAGCCAGGCCCCGAGGCCACCACGCCTCTGCCCAGCTCTAGGCCTGTCTGGCCGGGGCCCTCTGGAGTGAGGCATGGGTGACACTAGGCTCTGGGTGCCTCTTCTGGACCCTCAGTGGCCCAGGGCTGGCAGGACAAAGCGAGTGCCAAGTTGCTGTGGCATTTGACCATTTGCACAGGACTTGGGACAGCACCTTAGAGCCTCCCTACCCGCTGGGAGCCAGACTGGCTAGCAAGTGTCCCCCTCTGCCCGCCCCTCCACATGTCCCCTCTGCCCGCCCCTCCACATGTCCCCTCTGCCCGCCCCTCCATGGAACAGGGAGCCTCACGTAACCCACCCAGAGCAACCATACTGGGTAGGTCTAAATGTCTCCTTCCCCCGTTGGCCCAGCCCCCACAGCCCTCCATGGCCCCACTGCCTGCCACAGTCCCCATGGTCCCCCCAGCCCCCCCGTGACCCCCACATCTAGATCTACTTGGGAATCTTTTTTTGGGGTCCGGTTGTGGGGCTTGAACTCTGGGCCTGGGCACTGTCCCTCAGCTCTTCAGCTCAAGGCTAGCACTCTACCACTTGAGCCACAGAGCCACTTCCGGCTTTTTTCTTTTTGCTTATGTGGTGCTGAGGAATCGAACCCAGGGCTTCAGGCATGCAAGGCAAGCGCTCTACCACTGAGCCACCTTCCCAGCCCTTACTTGGAAATCTTTCAGGGATCCAACTCCAAGACCACAGCCAGGGCAGGGACCACCAAGCCCCACCACTGGCCCTGTGCAGGCCACCACCCCTGGGCGGGGCGGGGGGGAACAGTCTCTGGGGACCGTCTCCCTGTGCTTCTCGGGGCTGCAGGAGCCTCCGTTGTCAGCAGGCCACCCCATGTCCAGGCTGGCTTGAGCCTTACGACGGGCCTGGACCCCGGGGCTGCCACCACCCTGGGGTCATCTGATGCCGCTGGCCGTGGTGCCTGGGCCTGTTCCTTGGCTCCAGTGTTTACTCCTAACACAAGCGGGAAGTGCCTGCCACCTACTGACGCAGGCTGTGGGCACTGGAGGAGGGGGCACGGGATTGCTCCCCAAGTCCCAGCTGTGGCAGCAGCAGCCGCTTGGCCACCTCCCTGTCCCTGGAGGCGTGCCAGCCTGTTGGAGGAGGCTTGTGTGAGGGAGGGCAAGGGCACCATTCCAAGGCCACAGACTTGCCTTCTCTAGGGACTCCGGTTTCCCTGTTGCCTGGAGACCTTGTCCCAGCTCTCCCAGGGGAACGGTGAGGCCCAGGCCTGACCTGGGGAGCAAGCGAGGGCCAAGGATCTCTGCAGAGATCCCAGGGCACAGACAGGTTCCCAAGGCTGGGTGGGTCCCCGAGCTGGTGGGCGGCCCCCGCCCCCGCCCGGCTCCAGCCTGTGCCCTCGGGTCCAGCCTGCCGCCCACCACGCTGCTGCCCGCCACTGTTCCCACAAAGCGTGGGCTGCCGGCGTCACTGAAAGGAAGAGGGGCTTGCCTCAGGGCTCCCTGTCTGCGCTGGACGGGCTCCCCAGTCTGTGCTGGACAGTCCAGCTGGAGCAGAGAGGCTCCTGGCCAGGTTAGATGGCCCGAGCCATGTTTCAGAGCCTCGGGGACAGACTGAGGACAGAGCGTAGCCCTGTAGGGTGGGCGTGTGGTGGGGCCAGCCTCTGCCCAGCTGCGAGGCAGGGGGTGAAGGCCACAGAGGGCAGCCGCCAGCCGTGCTCCTCCGCCCAACTGCGTGGAGCAGCGTCTCTGGGGGCTCCACCTTTGACCTTTCTCTGGCTGGCTGTCCAGGTGGACACGGGGAGGCTGGAGGCCCTGCTCAGCGCACAGTGAAGGACAGGTGGCTGAGGGGAGGGGTGTGAGGGGGAGAGGGTCCTGCCGTGGATGGGCCAGGCCTGCGGTCCAGACAGGTGGGCCAGGGATCCAGTCAGAGCCTGCCTGTGGGAATCGGGCAGAGGGTGAGCGGGGTCCAGCTCTGAGGTCCTGAGGCTGAAGTGGGCGGCCCCTCAGGGGCCACAGTGCCCTCAAGTAAGCAAGTAGAACTGGCGGGAATGGCGCAGGAGAGCGGGTGGGTGGTGCTCGAGCTCCCTGAAGGTCTCCAGAGGCACCTGTGCCGCGAGGGGCAGACGGGGCTTTGGGGCAGAGGGCAGGGCAGGAGCTGAGCTGTGGCCCCTCCACACCCGCCTGCGCTCCGGCAGACATCGAGGTCCCGGGGCCCTCCCGTGTGCACAGGCCAGGGTGTCCCCTGCCCGGCCACCCCAGGGGCCCTCTGGACTGAGTCCCACCCAGCACCCTGGAGATGTCCACTGCTGGGCCACCCCAGCAGTCCCTGCTGCCAGCCGGGACCAAGGACATGGTTTCCAGGGCATGGAGTGGTGTGCGGTCAGCTGGCTGGCCCATGGCGGAGTTGGCCAGGGCCTGCAGCCTGGCCCCAGTGCCCACCTGAGGGGCCCGCCCCAGCCAGCCTGCAGCCCAGAAGCTGAGCTCAAAAGAAGGCTTTGGAGAGCTCTTTTCTTTAATTCTTGACTGGGTAACACCAGCCCAAAGGAAGGGGCTGTGCTGAGGGGTAGGGGCAGGTTGGGCTGAGGGGCTGAGGGCCAGGGCTGGTTGGGCTGAGGGGCTGAGGGTCAGGGCTGGTTGGGCTGAGGGGCTGAGGGCCAGGGCTGGTTGGGCTGAGGGGCTGAGGGGCTGAGGGCCAGGGCCGGTTGGGCTGAGAGTCAGGGTGGTGGGTTGGGCTGGTTGGGCTGAGGGGCTGAGTCCACACTTGCTGGGAGGGATGAGGCCCCTCTGCATCAGAGAGGAGGCCCGGGAGCAGTCTGCAGAGCCCAGCCTTGGCCAGAACTGTTCCCACCCAGGCCGGGACCCTCGCAGAGCTGGGGCCTAGCCTGGACCCTTCCCATGGACAAGTGACTGCAGGACCAACCGCTGGACAGCCCCCTTGTGCCGGGGCGGCGCTGGCCTGGGGCTGGGAGTCAGGCCCACCCTCAGTACTCAGTGCCATCTGTTCTGTCGGTCTGTCTTCCCAGGGTGGCAACAATGCTGGCCACACGGTGGTGGTGGATGGCAAGGAGTATGACTTCCACCTGCTTCCCAGTGGCATCATCAACAGCAAGGCCGTGTCCTTCATCGGTGAGTGCTGGCCCCGGCCCTCCACACACGCCCCGTGGAACAGGGCAGCCTGGGGCTCCATGTAAGGGGTCTGGGCACAGGCCTCCTTACTCGGGAGGTCCTCCTACCCCTGCTGGAGCAGACAGACGTGCAGACAAGGACAGGGCCCGGCCTGGAGCTGCCCCGAGGGCCCGAGGGAGGCCCTGAAGAGTGCACTGAGCTGTGTGCATGTGCATGGTCAAGCACACACGCTTGCTTGCGCACGAGTCCACACCCCACACTTGCACGCTGCTGAGCCAAACCAGCTTCCTGCTGTGCAGCCTGTGCCACGGGGAGCAGCTGTCCACAATCAGGCTGCTGCCGCAGGCCCCTAACGACCCCCCTCCACGCTGCAGCCCCCCTTCCCCTGACAGACCTGCCCCCCTCCACACTGCAGCCCCCCTTCCCCACAGTGCCCGGCCTCTCTGGCTCAGCCATCCCAGTTGGCCTGACTGGAGCCATCAGTGACCTTCTGTGCCCCGAGAGACAGGTCAGCCCCTGGCTGGAGAACCTGGCTGTCTCCCGCCTCCTTCCCTCCCCTCCGTCTTGGCCTCCAAGCTGGACTGCTGTCCTGACCTCCCCTGTGACCCAAAGCCCTGCCCTCAGACCTGCCTCGCCTGGCATCCCAGTCCTTGTCCTTGTCCTGGCTTGTACTTGTGACCACAACACTCACACACATGCACGCACATACATACACACACACACACACACACACACACATACACACACATGCACGCACATACATACACGCACACATACATACATGCACACGCATGCACATATGCAATGCATGCGCGCACATGCACACATACATACATGCACATACATGTGTGTGCATGCACATACAAACATGCACACAAGCATACACATACATACACACATAAACACATATACATACATGCGTACATACACATACACATTCACACAAATGCACATATATACATGCATACACATACATACATACACACACCCTGTTGGCCTTGGGTGGCAGTGGTGGGCACAGTGTCTGCCCACAGCTTATGGGCAGAGGAGGAGCATCAGCCAGGCAGGGACTCCGATTAGTAAGTGGCCAGCCCCCCCACCCCCACCCCACACACCCACACACCCACGCCTTGCCAGCCCAGAGACAGCTGTTCACCTACACACACCCACATCTGGCCAGCCCAGCTCAGGGCCAGCCCCCACACACACACATCACGTCTGGCCGTCCATCCCAGCCCAGGGCCAGCCCCCCCCCACATCACATCTGGCTGTCCATCCCAGCCCAGGGCCAGCCCCCCCCCCACATCACGTCTGGCCGTCCATCCCAGCCCAGGGCACTCTGGGCCCCTTGGTGAGAGTGAGGGGGGGGAGGGCCTGAGGACTCTGCGCAGCCCAGAGCACAGGTGGGGGGGGTCACAGGGAGCTGCCCTGGCCCCAGGCCTGCTTAGCAGGGCAGGCAGCGCCCTCCGAGCGCGCGCCTGACACCCCTTGCGTCTGCCAGGCGGTTATTTTGAGCCGCTGTGGCATTTGGGTGACCTTTCGCTCCCTGCGGCTTGTGTAATCCCTGGTCACTCTGTCTGGCGTCTGGCCCGGCGCCCGGCTCCCTCGGCCAGGTCTGTGCTCCCCCACCCCACAGGCCACCCCACAGGCCCGCAGAGGGACTGCGTGAGCCCCCCGGGAGCTCCAGGGCTCAGGGCCCTGCAGCCCAGGCCTCCTGCAGGCCATCCTCCCCCTCCCAGCCTGGGGCCCGCATGGCAGCCCACAGGGCCACACCTCCCAGCACCCACGCCCGTCCTCACCACGGCTCCACACACAAGCAGCGTTCCAAGGAGAGACTTCTGCATCACGGTGCACAGGGCGGTCCCCACGGTCCCCTTCTGAACACTCCCACCACCCAGACACCCCCTGGCCCGCCTGCCGTCTGGCCAGGCTTTCCTGCTGCTCTGGGCACCGTTTTCACGTTTGGTTGTTTTTTTAACCGTGGTAACACATAACCAAACAGGCCAGGCTCTGGTCACACGAGCCTGTGATCCAGCCGCTCAGGAGGCCTCGTGAGATCTGAGCAGTTCAGCCAGCTCAGACCAAAAAGCCCATAAGACACTTACCTCCGATTAAACACCAGAACGCCCAAAGCGGGGCTGTGGCTCGAGTGGCAGAGCACCGGCCTCGAGTGCAAAGCTGAGGGACAGCGCCCAGACCCCGGCTTCAAGCTCAGCGCCAGCACAGGCACACATGCACACACACACACACACACACACACACACAGCCTTTGGAGGGAGTACAGCACTGGAATTTGAACTCAGGGCCTTGTGTCTGCTAGGCAGATGCTCTCCCACTTGACCTCTTGGCTTTATTCAGGTAAGGTGGCTAGTTTTTGCCTGGGCCGTGACCTTCTAGACTGGCAAGGCTCCCGGTGCCTGCCACTACATCTAGCTTTATTGGCTGCTCCAGCTGGCCTCAAACCACAGTCCGGATTGCTTCCTCTAGAGTATCTTCGCCATAGGTATGAGCTACTAGGCAAGCAAGATATACTATTTAAGTCAAGTTTCCATGTTGTTCAACGTACTATTATATTTACTTACGCATGGCAGTACTAGAGGTTTAAACCCTGGGCCTCACACTCGCTAAGCAGGTTCTCTACCACTTGAGCCACACCTCCAGCCCTACTGGATTTGTTTTGAGTGGTTTCAGGTTCATGACAAGTTTTCAAGGGAGGAACAGAAAGCTTATGTAAGGCCCTGCCGTGCTCGGCAGCCCAGGGCACCTGTGTCCCTGCTGAGCCAGGCTGCCAGCTCCCAATGCAGATTGCACAGAGGCTGCGGCCAGGTCAGACGTCCCGTGGGTCACGCATGGCGTCTCGCTGCCTAACCCCCAACCCCACACCCCCTGCCTAACCCCCGACCCCACACCCCCTGCCTAACCCCCGACCCCACACCCCCTGCCTAACCCCCGACCCCACACCCCCTGCCTAACCCC
>NW_012267218.1:768230-778514 GCF_000151885.1 Dipodomys ordii | reverse complement strand
GGGGGGAGGGCAGGGGATGCCCAGCCAGGAGCATGGTGGGGGGGAGGGGCAGCCCACCGCTGGCTGTCCAGGACCAGGTTCTTCTGGCCTCTGGACCGTGGGCTTCCCCGTGGAGCTGGGCGCCTGGCGGCCTGGCACATCCGCTGGAGGGCAGCCTTGGAACCCTGCCCATGTGTGTCACGTACCCTCAGGTCTGAAGGACTGGGAGAAGCGGCTCATCATCTCTGACCGGGCCCACCTGGGTAAGGACCCCCCATGGCCAGTGGTCTCTGCCCCAGGACCCGAGAGCCCAGGCCCTGCCTTGCTCACACAGTCCTCGCCGCCTTCCAAGAGCTGTGGGGGGAGCGTGGGGGGGTGGGGGGCGGAGAGGGGGGCTGGGCTGGGGGCTGCGGGCCTTGTTTGCAGGCAGCTCTGCTACACTTGTGTGACTTGCATGGGGCAGAGCGGAGCCGGGGCTTCTGGAGGGCAGGCACCTGCTTCTGGCCATGCGTCTGATGGCCAGGCCCTCACCGTGAGCCTCTGTCCCCTGCCACAGTGTTTGACTTCCACCAGGCAGTGGACGGGCTGCAGGAGGTTCAGCGCCAAGCTCAGGAGGGGAAGAAGTAAGTGCCTGGCTCTCCCATGGCTCCCAGGACTGGACCTGGGGGAGGAGGGGCCTGGCCTGGCGTGGGGGAGGCTTCTGCAGGGGAGGGGCGGGCCCTGCTGATCACACACACTCTGCACTGCACTCTCCCGCTCACACACCTGCACACACAAGCACGCATGCTCACACGTGTTGCCGGCCCCCATGGCCGCACACACACACACCTGCACGAACGCGGTGGCAGTGGCAGCCTCCAGCCTCCCGGGCTTGGCTTTGGGGTGCGGGGCTCAGCCGCCATCGCCATCCCGGGAGGCAGCAGCCAAGGCACCCCAGGCCTCACCTGCCGCGCCAGGCAGAAGCCAGCAGGACAGCGTGGACAAAGCCACCGCTGGGCACGCGGGGGGAGGGCAGGGTCCCGGAGCCCCGCCGTCCTCCACCTCCCAGCCTTCGTTCAGGCCGGCCTCGGCCCCCGCAGGCCGGAGCCAGCCCAGCGGGGCTGCTCCTCACCAGCTCACGCGCCTTTCAGCATAGGCACCACGAAGAAGGGAATCGGACCCACGTACTCCTCCAAGGCCGCCCGGACCGGCCTCCGCATCTGCGACCTGCTGTCAGATTTCGATGAGTTTTCCACCAGGTACCCAGCCCAGCAGGCAGGCATGGGGGGCTGCAGGGGGGCTGGGAGCCCCAGGCGGGCCCTGTGAGGAGGGACAGGCGCGGGGGCTGGGAGCCCAGGCGGGCCCTGTGAGGGATGGGGCCTGGGGGCTGCAGGGGGGCTGGGAGCCCCAGGCAGGCCCTGTGAGGAGGGACGGGCTGCAGGGGGGCTGCAGGGGGGCTGGGAGCCCCGGGCGGGCCCTGTGAGGGACGAGGCGCGGGGGCTGCAGGGGGGCTGGGAGCCCCGGGCGGGCATGGCGTGCCACACACCATGCAGTCAAAGCAAGGCTCTCCCTGCAGATTCAAGAACCTGGCCCTCCAGCACCAGTCCATGTTTCCCACCCTGGAGATAGACGTTGAAGGTCAACTGAAAAGGCTCAAGGTCAGCCATGGACAGAGACCCAGTGCCGGGGGAGGGGGCAGAGTTGGGGCCTCGGGCCTCGGGTGCCCTGGGCTGGCAGGCTTGGTGGGGGGCACCCCCTTCCCCGCCTGCAGCCTCCCCTTGGCTGGTCTTCCCAGGGCTTTGCCGAGCGGATCCGACCCATGGTGCGAGACGGCGTCTACTTCATGTATGAGGCCCTCCACGGGCCCCCCAAGAAGATCCTGGTGGAAGGCGCCAACGCAGCCCTTCTTGACATCGACTTCGGTATGGCCCGTGGGCCTGGGCAGACCTGTCCACCAGGCTGGCCACGGAGAGCTGGGCAGCAGGGCCAGGCCCCAGGGGACGGGCTGGCCACCAAGAGCCTGGCAATCCAGGGATGAGGCCAGACCACCTTGAGGCCACAGTGCCAGGCACAGCAGCGAGCTGTCCGTTTATAGGGTGCGGTGGGGGAACTGGGACAGGGACCGGGTGGGGACGGGGACCGGGTGAGGGTGAGGACGGGGAGGGGGGATGGGGACGGGGGGGTGGGGGGCTGGGCTCCTCTTGTCTCCCCACGGCTGCCTGCAGGCTTCCCTTGCCTCAGCCTTCACGAGGGCAGCCTCCCATCCTCACTCCCAACGCCTGTGAGCGCCAAGGCCCCAGCACCGGTGCCCTCGCAGGCCCTGCCAGGCACAGCTGCCCATACCCTGGCTCTGCTGCCCCGCCCCCACCGTGTCCAGCCACCCACTGCCCTTTGCTCAGAGGACCTGGGCCGGGGGCGGGAGGATGAGGTGACGCCGCCTCCGTCTCGCAGGGACCTACCCCTTCGTGACCTCCTCCAACTGCACGGTGGGCGGCGTGTGCACGGGCCTAGGCATTCCCCCCCAGAACATCGGCGATGTGTATGGCGTGGTGAAAGCCTACACCACCCGCGTGGGCATCGGGGCCTTCCCTACCGAGCAGATCAATGTGAGTCGGGGCCTCGGGCTGCAGGTGGCAGGGCCGCGGGATGCTGTGGACCCCACTCCTCACCCGGCGTGATGCCTCACCTCCGGTGCGGCCAGGGTGTCGGACGTCAGGAAGGGGCCTGGAAGTCCAGCCTGCTTCACCACATCAGCACCGATGAGACATGGTGGGGAGTGCAGTACGCACGGGGGGTGGGGGCTCGTGTATACCCAAGTATCTGAGGCCCATCGACGAGTGAAGACCCTCAGAACATCCAGAAAGAAAGGTTACTGGGGTTGGGCTGCAGCTGTTTTGGAGGGCCTCGGGAGCCTGAGCTGCTGTTCCCAGAATCAGAGCTAGCAGCAGAGCACCTGGCTTCCAGTCGGGAGCTCCCCTCCAGGGGCGTGGCCACATCTAGAGTGGCCAGGGGACTCGACAGCCCAGCCCCACCTTACCTACCCGCACTGAGCAGGAGGGAGCAGGGAGGGAAGCCACCCGCACTCAGCCCATAAAGCAAAGCCAGCCTTCTAGAGTGTTCAGAAGGGCTGCCAGCCCAGAACTGCATGGGTGCACCAGGCTGGGACATGGAGGTTGTTCTATGGGGTAGAGGGGTGTTGAGGATTCTTGTGCAGAGGAGGAAAGTGGGGAGGAATAGGGAGTGAGGGAAGGGGAGGAGGAAGAGAAGGGGCTGAGGAGGAGGGCAGAGAAGAGAGGAGAAAAGGGCAGAAGGGAAGAGGGGGAAGAAAGAGGAGGAGGAAGGGGGAGAGAGAGGAAGGCAGGTGCACAGCAGGGCTGGACATCCTCTCTCTTCTCACCCAGGAAATTGGAGAACTGTTACAGAACCGTGGCCATGAGTGGGGAGTGACCACAGGCAGGAAGAGGCGCTGCGGCTGGCTGGACCTGATGATCCTGAGATACGCCCATATGGTCAATGGATTCACTGCGTAAGCAGCCCTCTGGACACCCCACCCCGGGGCAGCCTGTCCATCCCCATAGGGACTCCTGGACCTGGACACCCACAAGGCCTGCAGAGCTCAACCCAGAGTCTGAGGGCCACAGCATCTGTGTGGGACCCTTGTCGATGGAGAGCTGTCCCTGGGCTACTGGCATGGAGGCAGGCCCAGGGGTCCCAGTGAAGATAGGGCAGAAGGCGTCCACACAGGTGGACAGCAGCCCAGAACAAAGGTCATACCTTTGTCCTCAGCAGTCATGAACTTCTGCTGAGGCCACGTGAGGACTGGCGGGGGGTTGGTAGGGGTCACGTGAGGACTGGCGTGGGCCGGCAGGGGTCACGTGAGGGCCGGTGTGGTCTGGCAGGTACTCCTGGAGGGGCCTCCCCGACCCCTCCCACACACACACTGAGGGTTGCAGGGACCCTATCATTCATTCCCCACCATGTTCCAAGTGCAGTCCCTGGCCTTGTCTTGAGGCCTGAGGACATCCTTCCAAAGGTTTGGCAGATCCAAAGGGATGGCAGAACTAAGGAGCAGACAAGCTGGCAGGTGGACAACAGATGGCCATTTATTCCTGACACCAAGGGTCTGGGGTGGCATCAGGTGGGGAAGGGCCTGGTCTCTCAAGCTTTATCCTGCAGGTGGTGTCCTGAAACCCCACTGGGAACCCCCGAGGGGCAAGCAGACTCTGGCACCTCTAGCACAGAGAGGGCCACTGCCCCACAGCTCCCCTTGGTCACCAGGAGCTCATTTGGGGCTCCTAGGGAAGAACCCCAAAGAGAAAGGGCACAAGATATCATCCCCGTAAGGCAAAGTCCTACAGACAAGACAGCAGAGGAAGCTGTTTAGATTCACATCGCCACAGCCCTCCTCCCATGAGCTCCAAGGATCGAACCTTCCTTGCCATCTTCAGAATGTTGGAGTGATTTCCTGAGGGAGGGGCCGGGGTGGGGGGCGGGGCAGGGAGCAGAGAGGTCCCAAGGGTTTATGCAGTGTTATGGGAGCATTGGTGGCATGGTGTGCAGTGTCCCAGGGCTCTGTGCAGGTGATAGGAAGGGGATGTTGATAGCGTGGTATCTGAGTGGTCCCAGGGCCCTATGCAGGGGACGGAATAGGCAATGATGGCATGGTATCTGAGTGGGCTTCCTGATAGGAACGTCATAGTCAGGACAGCACTGCCCGGTACCTCTCAGCACACCACCTTAGGCTGATGAAGCCTGTCATAGAGGGTAGAAAAGAGAAAAGGGGCCAGGCCCTGGTGGCTCACGCCTGTCATCCTAGCTACTCAGGAGGCTGAGATCTGAGGATCATTGTTCAAAGCCAGCCCTGGCAGGAAAGTCCATGAAACTCTTATTTCCAATAAACCACCAGAAAACCAGAGGTGGCACTGTGGTCCAAGTGGTAGAGTGCTCGCCTTGAGTGGAAGAGCTGAGAGACAGCGCCCAGGCCCAGAGTTCAAGCCCCGTGATGGACACACACACACACACACAAAAAAAAAAAAGGGAGAAAAGAACTTGGGTTCCCTTAGACAGGGTGTACCAAGGAAGGAGCCGGGAAGGCCGTGCTGTGGGTGCCTTCTGTAGTTCTGTGCTGGCAGGCCCGAGGGTGGGCAGGCCTGAGGAGGCAGAGATCCCACCGAGGGCGTGCGACAGAGCAGATGCAGCAGGCGCCACAGACAGGCTCCAGACAGCAAGCGGGAAAGCGAGGCTGCTGGAGAGACGCCTCTAGTGTGGGAACGACAGGCGGGGGCTAGATGACTAAACGTGGCGCAGGCCCGAAGACATCCCTGCTCAGACCGCTGTCTTTGTGGTGCCACCCGATCTTTTCCCCATTCACTGTGGAGGAGAGGCCGAGGAGAGCGGCGGCAGCACAGTCACTGTCTTCTCTTGGCTTGGGGGCAGGCTGGCACTGACCAAGCTGGACGTCCTGGACGTCCTGGGTGAGATCAAGGTTGGCATCGCATACAAGCTCAGCGGGAGGAGGACCCCCTACTTCCCAGGTGTGTGAAGGGGCCGCGTTTCCCTGGTGTCGGGGGGGCTGCTTACCCCCAAAGACCTCGTTCCTTCCAGCTGGGCCTCTTGTGGGTCCTTGGGGAGACCAGGCGGGTCCCCAGGCAGCTGTAGGCACTCTCCAGTACCCTCCAGTGGTGAGGCAGCAGGGACAGGCCCCTGGGCCCCTAGCCTGCACTCTCTCGGGACACTGGCCCACCTGCCTTGTGATGAATGCATCTGGTCACTCCTTCTCCCAGCAGCTGCCCGGCGGGTGCCCCGGGCTGGGCCCCTGCCTAGGCCTGAGCAGGCCCAGAAGTGCCCCACGGCTGTGGCTGTCCTAGGTGACCAGGGCCCTCATCCCCGTGGCACTCATTCCAGCACTTTCCATCAGTAAGGGGGTGTTAGCATCCACTGTGAGCCAGGGGTCCGGGACTCAGGGTGTGGATCCTTGAGACCGCATCCGGGCTCAGTGCTCACGCAGGGCCTGGAGGCACTTCCGCTGCGCTGCAGGGCCCCGTCCCTCCTGGCTTCTCACCTGCTGAGTAGCTGCATTCGGGCACCACGCTCTGGCCTGGCAGGGTGGTCGGGGGTCCCCACTGACCCCATGTGTCCCCCAGCTAACCAGGAGATACTGCAGAAGGTGGAGGTGGAGTATGAGACGCTGCCCGGCTGGAAAGCTGACACCACGAGCGCCAGGAAGTGGGAGGATCTGCCTCCCCAGGCCCAGAGCTACGTGCGGTTTGTGGAGAACCATGTGGGTGTGGCAGGTGGGTGCCCAGGGGGCCCGGGCCCTGCCAGAGGGCCAGGTGTGGAGACCAGTGAATGTATCCGTGAAAGGCTGGAGCGAGGCACAGGTGCCTCCAGCCTGAGAAGCTGCAGCCAGGCGGGGCCCCGGGACCAGATAGAAGCACTAGCTGCCCAACGTGTGGACGGCGGGCAGGACTCACAGCTGTGAGTGTGGGTCAGAGGTCACTCAGACCCATGGCTGCCAGCTCATCCAAGACCGGGGGGCGGGGGTTGCTCTGCTTCCTGTTGTCGGTGGGCAAACCCCTACTGAGTGGTCTTTATCATTAGAAAATTAAAGAGTTTGCACTCGGAGAGCAGTGCCCCTTTGCCCAGTGGGTCGCGTGGAGACGCCACACTGGGTAGTCATGTGCTGTGACCCGCTCTGTTGTGCTTCTAGTCAAATGGGTTGGTGTCGGCAAGTCCCGAGAGTCCATGATCCAGCTGTTTTAGACCCAACAGAGCTGAGACCGGTCAGACAGACGGACGGCAGACTCCTCCCCAGCCAGCAGCAGCTGTGTGCTCCCTGCCCATACACCAGCGCCATAAGCAAAACATAGGAAAACTATTTTCTGAACTTTTATTTTTCTATGTAAGCCTTCAACTGAACCCACTGAATTCTATGATTTTAAACATCTGAAAGCCAGCACTGTCTACATTTTTAAAAACATTTGTGCTATCTAAAATGAGCCTAAGTGCTTGAAAGAGTCGGCACGCAAGCGGCATATCTCCTGTGACAACACACGGTCACATGGCACGTGTCCTGTGAGAACACACGGTCACATGGCACGTGTCCTGTGAGAACATATGGTCAGGTGGTACATGTCCAGTGATAATGGATCACATGACACACGTGTCCAGTAATAACAGTCACGTGGCGTGTGTCCAGTGATAATGATCACATGACGCATGTGTCCAGTGATAACAGTCACGTGATACGTGTCCAGTGATAATGGATGGGCGCGTCAAGTGTGTCCAGTTGGGGCCATGTTGTAATAAACATACCCAGAAGCCACTGAGTGAGAATGGTCATGGTTTGTTAGTCTTGATTTTGTCTTGTGGCTTTTATGCTAAGTGGTGACCACTCCCACGACCAGTCTTGGTGATGCTGCCCAGGGGAAAGGCCTGCCCGCAAAGAAACAGCCACTGCTCAGGGTGAGGGCTGCCGCTGGACAGAGGAGGTGGACAGACGAGATGTCAGGATGGTCCAAGCTGTCCAGCCTGTCACCAGCGGCAGCAACAGTATCACACATCCCCAGGCACAGGAGGGGTTACCCACTAAGCTGGGCCCAGTGGGCCGCAGACAACTGTAATACACCTGGCCAGTGTCACCCAGGAAAGTCTGTGTACCCACGGCCAACACCTGGCCTCAGCTAGCTGTCCTGGGTGTGTGTGCATGTACATGCGTGTATGCAGGCCAGCATTGTCTTCAGCTGACCATCCTGTGTGTGTGTGTGTGTGTGTGTGTGTGTGCGTGCGTATGCACATGTGTGTACAGGCCAGCACATCGTCCTCACTTGGCTTTTTGTGTGTATGCATGTGTGTAGACACTGGGTTTTGAACTCAGCCTCATACTCTCACTTGGCTTTTTTGTGCAAGGCTGGCACTCTGTCCCTTGAGCTTCTTGCTGGAGATCGTCCCATAAATCTGTGTGGCCAGCTTGTCAGTGGTTAGGGTGGTAGACGTCTAACTGGCTCTCTCAGAAACTTCCCTGCAGGCTAGGGTAGCACCAGGATCGCTGGTGGGTGGCGTGGGGTTAGTGCCATGATGGCTGCAGACAGGTCAAGATGGATCCCTGCATCTTGGTATCACTAAGCCAAGCCATGTTTGCCCAGAAAACAAAGCAGAGCAAGCTGAGGTAAGACAGACCAAGAATATGAAAAGTTTTTAAAGACTAATCACCTGGCTGGGTGTGGTGGCACAGGCCTGCCATCCCCGCTACACAGGAGTGGGAAGCAGAACCAGATTAAAAGCTGAGTGCTGTGGCTCATACCTGACGCAGTAACTACTCTGGAGACTAAGAATGGGAGTTCAGAGGCCTCCCAGCTCAATGTCAGCCAGGGCGGAAAAGTTTCTGAGGTGGGCACACGCCTGTCATTCTCGACTCCATGGGAGGCTAAGAGAGAGGATCCTGGTGCCAAGTCAGCTCAGGAAGGAAAGTATTTGAGTCTCCACCTCCACGGAAGAGTGGACGCAGTGACACAGGCCTGCAATTTCAGGGACAGTCAGAAGCCTAAAAGTAGGTGGATCGCAGCTCAGGCGCAATTATCCAGGAGGGAAGTCCTGTCCTAAAAACAATCACTAAAAAAGCAGGGCTAGAGTGTGGCTCCACAGTCACACAAACCTGTCCAATGATGCCCCTCCCCCATCTATGCAAGCACGCACGCACTGCATGCACAAGGATCAGATGCTGCTCCCCTCTCCCAATCTTAACCACCCACCTGAGTGCACTGCACACTAGAGCTGCAGCCCAGGTTGGACTTGCCAGGTGTCCTGGAGGGGAGTAATGCCATCCCCTATCTCCCCCCCCACCGCCCATGGCAGGCCCTTCCATGCCAGCTGGGCCACTTACCCAGAGCGCCTCTGCAGTTCGTTTAATTAAATCAGCCACTCCTTTACTGACTGAAGGCTTGCGGTGGCACCGATGGTGGTCTGTGCAGACTGGGACAGCGTGGGGAACATTTAGGAAAAGGCTTGACTGGCCCACACCCTGGAGAAGTCAATGCCAGCAACCGGGCAGAAACTTCAGTGACTCCATACCACACACACGGCCAAAATTTTTCAAATGGTGCTGAGATGGGTCTTGGGGCCTGGACAGGATGGGAAGGGGGGGGTGGCACCGTGCTCCTCCTGCTCAGGGTCACCATTGCGCTTGTCTTCCTGGGGCTCATTTTCCTCCATTACACAGAAGAGGGACAGGGTGCTTACCCATTTTCCAGTGGGCGATGTCTGGAGGGTGAGTTGAGGAAGGGGTGCCCTCCACCAGAGGAGAGACTTCACCGGAGAGGGCGCTGTCATTTGGGTAAAGATAAACTAGTGACTTGATCACGGTCGGGAATTCTCATAATCTCAAGTTGCCTCGATCGCCACTGTGCGTGTGGGGCTCATACTGGTGGCAGGCTCTGCCATTCGGCAGTCCCCAGGGCGGCCCAGCCCCGGCCCGGCGCGGCAGCTGGAGGCAGCTTGCTTGACTTGCAAGCTCCTTCCCCGGGCCCGGCCCAGGGCAGTGTGGGCCCGGCCCAGGGCAGTGTGGGCCCGGCCCAGGGCAGTGTGGGCCCGGCCCAGGGCAGTGTGGGGCCGGCCCAGGGCAGTGTGGGCCCGGCCCAGGGCAGTGTGGGCCCGGCCCAGGGCAGTGTGGGCCGCCTGGCTGCGGGGAAGGCTCTGGCCTGTGGGTCTCAGAACCAGAGAATGTGGCCCAGACAGTAGAGCGCCTGCTTAGCAAGCCAAAGGCCTAAATTCCCACCCGGTTCGTATCCTCCCCGCAAGGCGAGGCCTGGCTCGGGGCAGGCGGCTGAGGGGGGCCTGGGTTAGCGGGGAGCACGGCCGGCTCCGTGGGCACCCGCGGCCCGGGCCCGAGGAACCCCGGCCACACTGGGGCAGGAGAGGAAGGGCGCTGCACCGCTTCCAGCGTACCCCGATTTGAGAACCAGGAAGAAACCAGCCGAGGAACGTCACCAAGGGGCCGAACACACGACGAGTCTAGACCCCGCTGCCCGGGAGCCCCGCCCCCTCCCTAGCCCCGACCTATCCCGAGCCGCGCACCGTACGAGCCCCGCCGCCAACCTGGCCTTCAGCCTATCAGGCACCGGGCAAAAGCCCCGCCCCTTCGCGGTGTTTCCCGACCCCGGACCATCCCTAGGCATTTCCCGCGCCGTAGAGTCCCACCCCCAACTTGGACCCAGACCTATCTCGTGCCGCGCCTGGAATTTTGCCCGCCTCCTACCTCCACTCAGCCAATCCCGCGCCGCGCTCCTCCCTCGCCCCGCCCCGCCCTCTCCCTGTGGTTGGCGCGCGACT
>NW_012267218.1:752493-767775 GCF_000151885.1 Dipodomys ordii | reverse complement strand
GTCCAGCCTCCCTCGGGACGGCCGCCGCGGGAGGGGCACCGCCACCCCGCGGAGCGAGCCCCCCTCCCGACAGTGTGCTGGCCCAGGCCTGCCTTCCCAGCTCCCGGAAAACCGCCAACAGAAGAATTGAGGTGCTGGTTGGCCTGGGCAAAAATCAAGACCCTGTTTGAAAATGAAAAGGATGGGAGTATGGCTCAAGCAGTAAAGGGCCCAGGAAGCCCAGGGCCTGGGTTCAAACCCCAGTGCCACCAAGATGGAAGTTAGGAGGAAGGAGAAGAAGAAAGAATTCGTCCAGCTCTATCCTCTCTCTTGAGCATCCTTGTCCTAGAGCACTTGCAGGAAAGGGGTGCAGGGCTCGGAGATTCCCTGGTTAGTACACACCCACACCCTGAGCCAGCCAGGTGTCCTCCAGGACGAGACCAGCCTCAACATGCCATTCTCCCTGTGGCTCCCCCTGGGGAAAGCCACTAATGTGGAATTTTACACAGCTGCTGCTCCCACCAATGTCAGAGCACCCCAGCATCTGAGCAGGTCCCTAAGCCTCTCCTTGTAGGCTGACTGGAAGCTACTGCCCTTGATGCCCCAGCCGCAGACGTGTGTGTGTGTGTGTGTGTGTGTTCGTGCGCACACGCGCGCGCGTGCGTGCTCTTGAATAATCGTGTATGAAATCATGGGGCCTCCCTCCTCAGGCTCTCTTGGGTGGATCGTGTCTGAGGTCACAGGCTCCCTCCTCAGGTTTTCTGAGGCTCTGTGTGTCTGAGGGTCACAGGCTTCTTCCATGAGCCTGCTCTGGCCTCTTGGGTGAGCCGAGTGCACATCCACTGGTCTGAGGCCAAAGGTGTAGCCCTGAGCCTCTGGCTGCTTCTAGGTCCTTGGCACCCCACACTTGAGAGGTAATGCCGTCGTGGGGGGGGGGGCTTCCTCTGCCAGCTTGCAGGAGGGATGAGCTGGGCAGGAGGGGAAGGGATCCGTGAGATGAGACCAGCTGTGGTGCTGAAAAGGAAGGCTGATGGAAGGGGCCCGTGCCCCACACGGAGGCGGCCACCGAGCTGGGGGAGAAGGGTCCCCAAGAGCACACAGGATGGAGGCAGAGGAGGCTCCGTGTGGCAGGAGCAGCACTGTGCCTGTGATGGCTGCAGCATAAACTCACCAGCGGCCTCTCTCCCCAGAGAAGACCAAGCAGCTTCTTTTCCGCGGGGCGCAGGCCTGCAGGGGCCAGACATGGGGTGAGGGCTGTGCCATCGTCCACCTGCCAGAGTCGCCCCAGCCCGGCCCCACGGGGCCCCCTCGGCCTACAAGAGGACAGATGCTGATTGGACCTGACGGCAGGCTGATGAGGTGCTGTGCCCAGGCCTCCGACGCCGGTGAGTGGCAGCCGTAGCCCTGCCTGGCTGTGGGGCTGAGGGTGGGTGGTAGGGAGCAAGGCAGGCTTCTGCCTGAGGGAGCAGAGGCTCTGCTGGAGGCCCGCCAGCTCTCATGCTGTTACCAGTGTGGAGAGGTTCAAAGTCTGTTGCCTGTTGGCTGATCAAAAGTAGCCCCCTGCCGCACCCCTGCGTCTGGCCCTGAAGGAGCCTAGGAACCTCCTGGTTAGTCAGTGAGGCAGTGCCATGCTGCTGTGCAGCACAACCCTGCACAACAGAGATGCGCAATGTGAACACTGCACGTGACAGGGATGCACAGTGTGAACACTGTGAGAGGGATGCACAGTGTGAACACCATGACAGGGGTGCACAGTGTGAACACTGAGAGGGATGCACAGTGTGAACACTGCACGTGACAGGGATGCGCAGTGTGAACACCGTGACAGGGATGCGCAGTGTGAACACTGCACGTGACAGGGATGCGCAGTGTGAACACTGCACGTGACAGGGACGCGCAGTGTGAACACTGCACGTGACAGGGACGCGCAGTGTGAACACTGCACGTGACAGGGACGCGCAGTGTGAACAGTGCACGTGACAGGGACACGCAGTGTGAACACTGCACGTGACGGACGCGCAGTGTGAACACTGTGACAGGGACGCGCAGTGTGAACACCGTGACAGGGACGCGCAGTGTGAACATTGTATGTGACGGACACGGTTTGAACACCGTGTGACAGACACAGTTTGAATACTGCATGACAGGGGCGCGCATGCTGAACACTGGCAGGGACGCAGTTTGAACGTTGTATGTGACAGGGACGCGGTTTGAACGTTGTATGTGACAGGGACGCGGTTTGAATGTTGTATGTGACAGGGACGCGGTTTGAACGTTGTATGTGACAGGGACGCAGTTTGAACGTTGTATGTGAAAAGGTCCTGCAGTTTTGTGTGACAGGGACATGGTTTGAATGCTGTGTAACAGGGATACGCAGTGTGAACACTGTGTGTAACAGGGACACAGTGTGAACACTGCGTGTGACAGGGACACAGTGTGAACACTGTGCATGACAGGGACACTCAGTTTGAACACTGCATGACAGGGACACTCAGTTTGAACACTGCGTGATGAGGACACGCAGTGTGAACACAGTGTGACGAGGACACGGGGTTTGAACACTGCGTGACGAGGACACGGGGTTTGAACACTGCGTGACGAGGACACGGGGTTTGAACAAGGCCTGTGACGAGGACACAACAGTTTGAACACGGCGCGTGATGAGGACACATGGTTTGAACACGGCGTGTGATGAGGACATACGGTTTGAACACTGATGAGGACACACGGTTTGAACATGGCGTGTGATAAGGACACGCGGCTTGAACACAGCGTGTGACGAGGACACACAGTTTGAACACTGATGAGGACACACGGTTTGAACACGGCGTGTGACGAGGACACGCAGTTTGAGCACAGCATGTGACGACACGCAGTTTGAAAACGGCGTGTGACGAGGACACACAGTTTGAACACTGATGAGGACACGCGGCTTGAACACGGCGTGTGACGAGGACACACGGTTTGAGTGCTGTGTGGTCAGGAGAGCTGGTGGCTCTGGACACCAGCAGCAGCGCTGACCTGGAGTCCAGTCTGGTGCCACCAGGGCCCATGTTGCCGGGTCTCTAGGGCTGAGCTTGGCTGGTAGTTAAAAGGATTCCGGGGTACACGGGGCGGGGGGGGAGGGGTGGTCTCCCAGCCCCTGGGCTCTTGTCACCTTTTCCGGGCTGATGGCCTGTGTCTCCTTACAGACTTGTCCGGAACAGCACCCACCGCCTGTGCCTCGTGTGTGAGAGCCGTGGACGGGAAGGCCGTGTGCAGCCAGTGCGCGCGGGCCGTGTGCAGCCAGTGCGCACGCGCCTGCTGGGGGTGCGGCGCCGTGGCCTGCGCCCTGTGCGGCCTCACAGAGTGAGTGGATCCCACACCCTGCCCCGCTGGGGCGGACGCGCTGACAGACGCGCCTGATGGTGGCCAGCGCGCTCCTTTGCTCCCTAAGGATCCCGCACGCGCAGGCGCACACGCACACACGCTACAGATCCCACTGCCACGAAGGACGGCTCTTGCCGCAAGCACTCTGTGTCTCGGTCCTCTTCCGCCGGGCCGGCCCCTGGCCCCCTCCTAGGAAAGCTGCCGCGCCTCTGCGTGGTGCCCACTGCGGGACCTGCGTGGGCCCGGAGTGCGGAGAGCCTGGGCGCCAGCGGGCGGGGCAGTCCCCACCCCCTGTGCGTGCAGAGCCGCGGCCCCTCCCCCCCACCCCCGTAAGGAAGACCCGGAGTCCCATGCGGAGCCAGCACTGTCACCCCAAACAAGCTCAGGCCCAGTGGTTTCTAGAACCCTGTGACACTGAGGACACAGATCATTTGACACGGCCTTTCCCTGGGGAGGCCAGGAATGCCCTGGAATGGTCTCCGTCCCCGTGGCGGGCATGTGACACCACTGCCGGGTTTAGGCTTGAGTGCTGGATCAGGCACCCAGTGTGGCACCATTTCCACGGTCCTGTACCTTCTCGAGGCGGCGGGGGGGGGGGGGCAGGACCTCGCTCCCCCACGCCCGGCCTCACCCTCCAAAGCCTTCTGCCTGACACCACAGACCACACCAAGACACCACCTGGGCCGCCAGCCCCGCGGTGGGCGTGCTTGGCCGCTCGGGCCCAGCCCAGCAGGTAGCACGAGCCAGGAATGAGGCGGCCCTCCGCTGCTTACACCAGCCTGGTGCCAGGAACCAGGACAGCTGCGGAAAATCTGGCTCAGGTTCTACTGAAGTGAAACTGAGGGCCCCCTGCGCAAGTGGCCCCATGCCGCCCCCCCCCCCCGGCAGCCGCTCTGTCGGAGGTCACGTGAGATGCCTGGCCTCCATTTCCAGCTGTGTCTGGTGTCCCAGCGGCTTCGCCTGGGCAGCGTCTGGGAAGAATTCTCTGTGGATGAGCTGGGCTGTGGCTAGGCAGGAGCCAAAGATGGCTTCAGCAGCGGGACTGGCTTGCAGGCTGGGGCTGGGGGGGTGAGGTCCAAGCGGCTGTCAGCCACAAAAGCCTTCTCAGGCCTCTGGGGCGTCCCTCCCCCCCCCCCCCCCCCCCCCCCCCCGCGGCAGGCATGCGGGCAGCCCAGGCTCTTCTCCAGAGCAACCTCATCCTCCCTGGGCGTCGGCTTGCCCAGCAGGGCAGTGAGGCGGGCTGAGGGCCGGGCACGGCCCAGCCCAGGTCTACCTCCTGAGATGCCCCTAGCAGGAGCCCGCGCCCTGGGGTGAGGACTCCAGCAGACCTGGGGGGGCACTGGCGGACCCTAACGTAGTTTTCGTCTCTTCCCTGGGTGCAGCTCCAGCGACGTCTGCGAGGAAGCGCTGTGCACCAGCTGTGCCATGTTTGATGTGTGAGCGGCTGGGAAGGCAGCTCCACCAGAGGGCGCCCCAGCGCCTGCAGAAGAGGCCGGCGCGGCTTTTCCATGTGTTTTGTAGCTCTGATGACAGAAGGGAGTAAACCTTCCTATTTGCACGGTCGAGCCCCGTCTGTTGACTGACGCACGCAGTCAGCCCAAGAGTCAGGGCGAGGGCTGGCGCGGGAAGGCTTTCAGAGCTTTCCCCGTCCTCTGCTCTGTGCACGAGGAGAAGCAGGGCTGCAGGCAGAGCAGGGCGCCGCTCCTTCCCGACCAGCCCCAGAAAACCCCGGTAAGATAAGAGCGAAAATGTCTCATGTCCAGTAAAAACAAACTGCAGCCGGGCACAGTGATGCACGTCTGTCATCCTGGCTACGGGGAGGTAGCCCTCCACAGGACCTGGTGTGAAACCCCTTGCCAACCAATGAAAAGCCAGGATAGTGGCACAGGCCTGCAGCTCAGACCTGGTGGGAAGCAGAAATGGAAGGGCTGCAGCCTGGGCCGTCCCAGACATAGATACAAAAAATAAAGGAAGGACTGGAGGTGCATCCTCACGGTAGAGAGCCTGCCCGGCAAACCAAGGCCCCCAGGTTCAAGCCCCAGTTCTGCCAAAAACAAACGAAGAAACGGGGAAGTATACCCTACCATGGGAAGCAGCAGAAACAGCTCCAGAAGTGGCAGGTGGCTGAATATTCCAAGCAGACAAGGGCAGCAAAATGGCTGCTGTTCTTTTTTTTAAAATACAGTTTTGATACTAAGGTTGTACAGAGGGTTACCATTCCTTAAGCCACGTGATGAGTGCAGGCCTTGGACAGTGTCACCCCTTTCTTCACTTTCCCCCAGTTACCCTCTCATCCCTTCCCACAAGTTAAGTTCATTTGTTATGCTCAGAAAAAGACAGGAACTACCAGACAGCCACCAGTGCCCGTAGCTCACACCTGCGATCCTAGCAACACAGGAAGCTGAGAATCCAGCCCAGACAAATCCTTAAGACTCCCAGCTAACCAGCAAAACACTGCATGGCTTAAGTGGTAATACACCACCCATGAGAAAAGCCAAGGGACAGCCTAGAGTTCAAGCCCTGGTGCCAACACACCCACACAGACAAGTGCTGGATTCTTGGGGAGCTCATACAGAGTCTCAGGTGGGAAGTGCACCAGGTGGGATTAAAGCAGAGGGAGAAAGCACAGCTAGAAATGCTTAGCAAGCCTGGGCAGAAACAGGAAGGAGACGGGAGCTTCAGTCAGGTTCCTCAAATGCTGCCGGAGAGGGACGAGGGCGCGAAGCTGCAGCGTGGCGGCTGGAGCCGGCAGGCAGCCAGTGTTGAAGACAGCCTAGAAAAGGCCAGGCCGGCCACGAGCTCTCAAACCAAGAGTTTTTGTGAGCTGGAGTTCATCGAACTCTTGGGGAACTGTCCCGGGGCCTCGGCTTTGCCCTCCCTGCGGCCACGGCGTGCCCCCCCCGGCGGGACCCGTGTTGGCCACTGTGGCCACGGCGTGCCCCCCCCGCTCCCGTCCTGCTGCCCCGGGGCCCGTGTTGGCCACTGCGGCCACGGCGTGCCCCCCCCCTTCCTGCCCCGGGGCCCGTGTTGGCCACTGCGGCCACGGCGTGCCCCTCCGCTCCCGTCCTGCTGCCCATGGGACCCGTGGTGGCCATTGCGGCCACGGTGTGCCCCCCCCTCCCGTCCTGCCGCCCCGGGGGCCCGTGGTGGCCACTGCGGCCACGGCGGGCCCCCCCCCTTCCCGTCCTGCCCCGGGGCCCGTGCTGCCATCGTGCTGACGAGGCCCAGCCTGTGCCGCGTGCTCACACCACCTGTTACTCCGTGGGAATGAGTGACGGCCAAAACTAATTTTTTTTAAGTTGGAAAAAGAGAAACTTGGGCACGGTGGCTCTACAATCCCAACACTGCGGGCAGGCAGGAGGGTCTTGAGCTCGAAGCCGCCCAGGGTGGCGGCGGAGACGCGTTGTGTCTCCATGTGTCATGGGACGTGGCCCTCAGGGGGCGGGTGGAGGGGGCGGGGCTCTGGTCTCCAGCACACACAGCTGAGGCCACGGAAGGAAAGCTTGCCAGCATTTCCGGCCAAAGGAAAACGAAGCAGACTGGAACGAACCTGCAGAGACGCTGCCCGCTGCGAACGAGCCCACGCGGGAAGCGCAGGAGCCATCTTCTACTAAGAACCTGTATACACAGCACGGTTCAGAAAGGGGAGAGGGACTCGAATGGACCTTTCTTGGTTCAGGAAGCCACACAGGTGGCCGGAGAGCAGCTGAGACGTTCCACACTGTGACCTCAGGAAATGTGGATGACACACCAATGGGCACCCATAGCATGCTGGCCGCCCAAGCGAAGCAGCGCGGGTACAGGGGACTGGACCCCACCCCACCCATCCCCGTGGGATGGACAGCGATGTGGCCGCTGCACGGCAGGAGGTAGGTCCTTAGAGCACTTGGGGGATGTCCGCAAAGGATAGTGGGACTTGCCTATCAGTCACCCAAAGACTGAAGCACAACCGTCACCCAGGTGCCAGTGGCTCATACCTACAACCCTGGACCGACGGCCAAGGCTGAGATCTGAGGATTACAGTTAGAGGCCAGCCTGGGCAGGAGTGTTTGTAAGACTCTTAGCACCAATTAAGCACCAAAAAAAGCCAGAAGTACAGCTGTAGTTCAAGTGGTAGAGTGCTAGCCTTTAGCCCAAAAACCAAGAGACAGCACTCCGGCCCTGAGTTCAAGTCCCAAGACAGCACGTGCAAAAAAGAAGAGAGTCTCTGTGCTGTAATTCTATGCCAGTGTTTATAGCAGTTCTGGCAGTTCCCAATAACCAAGAAGTGGAAATGACCTAAATGTCTGCTAGGGGGATAAACGGATAGATAGAAACGCGCTATAGGGCTAGCAAGGTGGCTCAGTGGCGGAGGGCTTGCTTAGCACGCATGAAGCCCTGGGTTCCGCGCCTCAGTACCACATACACAGGAAAAAAGCAAGAAGTGGCGCTGTGGCTAAACTGGTAGATGCTAGCCTTGAGCGAAAGAAGCTTAGGGACAGTGCCCAGACCCTGAGTTCAAGCCCCAGGATTGGACAAAAAAACAAAAAAAAAAACGTTATAAACATGAGATGGAATATTATTCAACCTGAAAAGAGCAACTGGGCATGGTGGTTCACACGTGTTCTAGCAGACACACAGGAGACAAAGGTAAAAGATCAGTCTCAGGCCGGCCCCAGGAAAAAATGCAAAACACTATCTTAGAAATTAATGCAACAAGGGCCGGATGCATGGCTCAGGTGGTAGAGTTCCTGCTTAGCACGTGTGCAGCCCTGAATTCAAGTCCCAGTACCAACAAGGAGTCTGCAGCAGCAGACGGACTGCACAGTTGCTGGGTGGTCAATGCAGGGGCCCTCCCTGGAAGAGGCATCCTGGGGAAGGATAGGCCCGGGCCTCACCCCGCGTCAGCACCAGCCACCCACGGCCTTCACCTGCGCTCGGGGAAGGCAAGTGCTAGAGCGGCTTCTGGAGCTTTCCTTTTGCTGGGAAGGCCACAGGGTGGGTGTGGGACACTGGAAGGTGTCCCATCCTGCCCTCTCGGGCTGGCCCTCCAGGGCCCAGGGCCCTGCCCTTCCCATCCGCACCGGCCTTTGCAAGCCAGGCCAGGCCCCCACCCGCGCTGGGGACCTGCCTGCTGGGGCGTGCGTCCAGCTGGGCAGCTGGGAAGGTCAGGCAGGCGACCCTTTCGGGCTCTGCCCACTTGTGATAGGCTACGGGCTAGTGCCGGTGGCTGCGAGTCCGCCCAGACAGCCCCAAGACGAGGCTCAGGAAGCAGCCTGGGCCCCACGGTGCAGACGCAAACCACCCCTGCCCCCACTGCGTGGACACATACCACCCCTGCCCCCTATTGCATGGACACACACCACCCCACCCCCACACTGCGTGGACACCCCACCCCCACACTGCGTGGACGCACCACCCCACCCCCACTGCGTGGACACACACCACCCCTGCCCCCACTGCGTGGACACACACCACCCCTGCCCCCACACTGCGTGGACACACACCACCCCTGCCCCCACACTGCGTGCACACACACCACCCCACCCCCACTGCGTGCACACACACCACCCCGCCCCCACTGCATGGACACACCACCTCGCCCCCACACTGCGTGGACACACCACCCCGCCCCCACACTGCGTGGACACCCCACCCCACCCCCACTGCATGGACACACCACCTCGCCCCCACACTGTGTGGACACACCACCCCACCCCCACACTGCGTGGACACACACCACCCCTCCCCCACACTGCGTGGACTCACCACCCCGCCCCCACTGTGTGCACACACACCACCCCGCCCCCACTGCATGGACACACCACCCCACCCCCACACTGCGTGGACACACCACCCCGCCCCCACTGCGTGGACACCACCCCGCCCCCACTGCGTGGACTCACCACCCCTGCCCTGTTTGGCGGGGCGGGTTCCTGCAGCAATCCTTGCCGCACACATGCTGAGCAACGCTGTGCTTTCCAGAGCCGGTGGAGCCTGAGGGCCGTCCAGGGTCTCCGCGGCCATCGAGGAGGGGAGCTCCCAGTGGGGCTTGCACATTTCCACCTGGGCAGGGGATGGGGGTGGGTGGGGGGTCAGACTGGTGCCTCATTTGTCCAAAATTCTGGAAATTTTCCTCTGAAGGCTTGAAGTCAGGGAGGGCATTCTTCCAGGCAGCCACCAGGTGGCGCCTGCAGCCACAGGTGCAGACCCTGGATCCCAAGCACCCCAGGCTTCCACCAGCCCCCACACACTGGGGCCCGCACAGGAAACGCCTTCAAGGCCCTGTCCTGGGGGGCAGGCCCAGGCATGTCATCCTGCGTGGGGCTCAGGACAGCCTCCTGTGGGTAGCGTCAGGTCCAGAAGAGGCAGCCAGGACATCCCACTTCTCCCAGCCGCGTCCTGACAGGACAGCCAGGAGCCAGGACAGAGGCCGGGCCGCTGGGCTCCTGGGTGGCCCACCCACAGGCTTTGGCCCCCAAACCCACCACCACGGTGGTTAGGCGGAGGGCAGGGGGCCAGGTGTTCCCACATGGCCCCCCCACTACAAAGCCAGCCACGAACTTGAAAAGCTATTTTTATTGAAGAATTTGGAGGGAAAGTTCATTATCATAGTAAAAATGCTGAAGTTGAACGTTGTAAAAAACGGGATGGTGCAACAGTGGCCACAGCATCTGGCCACCAGGGGGCGCAGGCCAGGGCACAGCCAGAAGGAAAGCATCGGAGGACAGTGCGAAGACGCAGTGGTCTCAGGTGGAGGCCCCGGACCTCTGGGGACGAGACGCCCAGGGCCCAGCGTGACACAGGGGAGAGGGCGCTCCCACCACTGGGGACGAGACGCCCAGGGCCCAGCGTGACACAGGGGAAGGGCATTCCCACCACTGGGGACGAGACACCCAGGGCCCAGCGTGACACAGGGGAAAGGGCGCTCCCACCACTCAGAATAAAGTCCCCAAAATGCCTTCGGGCAGCTCAAGCCACAGCGACACAGGCCCTGCCCGGTGCCCAGCCCGACAGGTCTCGTGGTGGGGTGGACTCAGAGGGCATGCGCCTCCGAGGCCAGGCCTGAGGGTGGGCAGCCGTGCCCAGCGGGTGGAGTGCCAGCGGCACACCACTGTGAGGTTGCTCATGGGGCTCCCGGGGACCGGGCTGTGGCGGGGACCCCCGGGGCGGAGGGCTCCGTGGGGAAGGGAGGGGACCCGTGGGGCCCCACGCTGCACATGGCGGCAGAAGTCCTTACGTGAACCTAATTGTTCCGAGGGCCGAGGCCACGTCTGGAGAACTTGGATGAAATAAATTAAGAACAAAACCCGCAGGATCATTTCCCTCCTGACCTGGCCAGGAGGCGGCACGCTGCCCGCCCGCCGCCCTCCCTCCCTCCCACCCCAGATGCTTGGCGAGGAGCTCCGCTGGCTGTCCGGAGGTGTCGGCTGTGCAGGGCCACAGGGCTGCGTGGCCTCTCCCGGGCCTCAGGCTGTGCCGCTGGCCGAGTAGGAGAACTGGGGGAAGTGTGGTCTCCGCTCACTGTCCACACATTCCATGCTGTCATCTGCAGGCAGGAGGCGGCTCAGGCCTGGGCCCGCAGGGCGCCAGCCCTTCCTGCTGGCCCACACTCGCCCTCCGGCCCTCCAGAGGGCGCCTCTCCAAGCCTCTGGAGAGCCCCCCAGAGGGTGGCATTGTGGAGGGGAGCCCCTACCTTGGTCTGGGGGCGTGATGGTGATCATCTGGGCTGTGAACTCCTCGTCAAAATACCTGGTGTCCGTCTCGGACGTGACCTGGGGCTTGAAGGGCGGGCTGAGCTGCAACAGAGGGCGGGAAGGTGCGGGCTGTTGGCCTGCTCAACACAGGCGGGCCCGGGTCCTCAGGAAGGCTGTCCCCAGCCAGGCCTGACCACCCAGGAGACACCGCGGCTGGGGGCCCAGCGCAGCTGCTTGGGCAGGGGGTGCGGCCCGACTCCACAGACTTCCCCCGCAGCAGGGATGGCCCGTCCCCTTCTTCCTGGGTTTCCAAGCGTGTTTTCTCATGGGCAGGAGGGGAGAGGACAGGGGCGGACAGCACAGCAGATGTGAGGCAGGACCCTCAAGCCATCCCCAGGCCTAGCCTGGTGGCTGTGCTGCCACTTGAGTCATGGGTGGACGGGGCCAGAGACAACAGGAAGGTGGGTAGGGACCCGGGCATCGATGCTGCAGGGAGGCTGGAGGAGGCCCAGCCCACCCGGCCTTGTGTGGCTAGCTCTGGACGATCATGGCAGGCTGGACACCAGCAAAGGTAACAGCACAGAACATCAGTCTAATGATGGTTCTGCACCTGGCTGGATCTCCATCAGCCTGGGCCAGGGTTGAAATCCTGGGGTCCCTCAAAGGCAAACAGTGGTAAGTGTATCAGCACAAGGCATATGCAGTGAATGTATGAGCACAGGACCTGTGCAGTGTCTGAGCGCAGGGCCTGTGCAGTGAGCGTCTGAGCGCAGGGCGTGTGCAGTGAGTGTCTGAGCGCAGGGCTTGTGCAGTGAGTGTCTGAGCGCAGGGCATGTGCAGTTGAGCGTCTGAGCGCAGGGCGTGTGCAGTTGAGCGTCTGAGTGCAGGGCGTGTGTAGTGAGTGTCTGAGCGCAGGGCGTGTGCAGTGAGTGTCTGAGCGCAGGGCTTGTGCAGTGAGTGTCTGAGCGCAGGGCGTGTGCAGTTGAGCGTCTGAGCGCAGGGCGTGTGTAGTTGAGCGTCTGAGTGCAGGGCGTGTGTAGTGAGTGTCTGAGTGCAGGGCGTGTGTAGTGAGTGTCTGAGCACAGGGCATGTGCAGTTGAGCGTCTGAGCGCAGGGCGTGTGCAGTTGAGCGTCTGAGCGCAGGGCCTGTGCAGTGAGTGTCTGAGCGCAGGGCGTGTGTAGTGTCTGAGCGCAGGGCCTGTGCAGTGAGTGAGCGCAGGGCGTGTGCAGTGAGCGTCTGAGCACAGGGCCTGTGCAGTGAGTGTCTGAGCGCAGGGCGTGTGTAGTGAGCGTCTGAGCGCAGGGCCTGTGCAGTGAGTGAGCGCAGGGCCTGTGCAGTGAGCGTCTGAGCGCAGGGCCTGTGCAGTGAGTGTCTGAGCGCAGGGCGTGTGCAGTTGAGCGTCTGAGCGCAGGGCGTGTGCAGTTGAGCGTCTGAGCGCAGGGCATGTGCAGTGAGCGTCTGAGCGCAGGGCGTGTGCAGTGAGCGTCTGAGCGCAGGGCCTGTGCAGTGAGTGAGCGCAGGGCGTGTGCAGTGAGCGTCTGAGCGCAGGGCCTGTGCAGTGAGTGTCTGAGCGCAGGGCGTGTGCAGTTGAGCGTCTTAGCGCAGGGCGTGTGCAGTGAGTGAGCGCAGGGCCTGTGCAGTAAGTGTCTGAGCGCAGGGCCTGTGCAGTGAGCGTCTGAGCGCAGGGCCTGTGCAGTGAGTGTCTGAGCGCAGGGCGTGTGCAGTGAGCGTCTGAGCGCAGGACCTGTGCAGTGAGTGTCTGAGCGCAGGGCCTGTGCAGTGAGCGTCTGAGCGCAGGGCCTGTGCAGTGAGTGTCTGAGCGCAGGGCCTGTGCAGTGAGTGTCTGAGCGCAGGGCGTGTGCAGTGAGCGTCTGAGCGCAGGGCCTGTGCAGTGAGTGAGCGCAGGGCCTGTGCAGTGAGTGTCTGAGCGCAGGGCGTGTGCAGTGAGCGTCTGAGCGCAGGGCCTGTGCAGTGTCTGAGCGCAGGGCGTGTGCAGTGAGTGTCTGAGCGCAGGGCCTGTGCAGTGTCTGAGCGCAGGGCCTGTGTAGTGTCTGAGCGCAGGGCGTGTGCAGTGAGTGAGCGCAGGGCCTGTGCAGTGAGTGTCTGAGCGCAGGGACTTGTGTAGTGGGCAGCAGTCCCTTCCTGGTCTCCCCCAAACAGAAAAGCAGCGCTGGCCGGGGCAGGCCGTCCTTGCCCAGGACTGTGGTGGGGGGTGGCGCACAGGGTGAGGCTCCACGGAGGCACTGGGTAGGGGGTGATACTCGGAACTCCACAGGAGGAGGGACAGAAGGAGGCCTGGGCAGCCTTCAGGAGAGCCCTGTGTAGGACCCTTTGCACAGAGAAGACAGGCTCCAACAAAGGCCTCTAGGAGTTGGCATCTACACCAGGCTTTGGTGTATCACTAAGTGCAGGATAAATGTGGGTATAACAAGAGACACCTGTAGCAACCCTGAGAGTGGCATAATTGCACAGAGGAGGGGAGGAGGGTGGGTGTGAGCGCATGGGGAGGGAGGAGGGTAGGTGTGAGTGCAGGGAGGTAGGAGGGTCAGTGTGAGCACATGGGGGAGGGAGGAAGGTGGGTGTGAGCGCACGGGGGAGAGAGGAGTGTCGGTGTGAGCGCACGGGGGAGGGAGGAAGGTCAGTGTGAGCGCACGGGGAGGGAGGAGGGTAGGTGTGAGCGCAGGGAGGGAGGAGGGTCGGTGTGAGTGCACGGGGAGGGAGGAGGGTCGGTGTGAGTGCAGGGAGGGAGAAGGGTCGGTGTGAGCGCACGGGGGAGGGAGGAGGGTCGGTGTGAGCACACGGGGGAGGGAGGAGGGTCGGTGTGAGCGCATGGGGGAGGGAGGAGGGTAGGTGTGAGTGCACAGGGAGGGAGGAGGGTCGGTGTGAGTGCACGGGGAGGGAGGAGGGTCGGTGTGAGTGCAGGGAGGGAGGAGGGTCGGTGTGAGCACACGGGGGAGGGAGGAGGGCCGGTGTGAGCGCATGGGGGAGGGAGGAGGGTCAGTGTGAGTGCAGGGAGGGAGGAGGGTGGGTGCGAGCGCACGGGGGAGAGAGGAGTGTCGGTGTGAGCGCATGGGGGAGGGAGGAGGGTCGGTGTGAGTGCACCGGGGAGGGAGGAGGGTCAGTGTGAGTGCACCGAGGAGGGAGGAGGGTCGGTGTGAGCACATGGGGGAGGGAGGAGGGTCGGTGTGAGTGCACCGGGGAGGGAGGAGGGCCGGTGTGAGCGCATGGGGGAGGGAGGAGGGTCGGTGTGAGCGCATGGGGGAGGGAGGAGGGTCGGTGTGAGCGCACGGGGAGGGAGGAGGGTCAGTGTGAGCACACGGGGAGGGAGGAGGATCGGTGTGAGTGCAGGGAGGGAGGAGGGTGGGTGTACGTGTATGGGAGGGGGAGGATTGGTGTGAGCGCATGGGGGAGGGAGGAGGGTGGGTGTGAGTGCACAGGGGAGGGAGTAGGGTTGGTGTGAGTGTATGGGGAGGGAAGAGGGTCAGTGTGAGCACACGGGGAGGGAGGAGGGTGGGTGTGAGCGCAGGGAGGGAGGAGGGTTGGTGAGCATATGGGGACGGAGGGAGGAGGGAGGGTGGGTGAGACTAGAGCAGCAGT
Organism: Dipodomys ordii; assembly: GCF_000151885.1. NCBI lineage: Eukaryota > Metazoa > Chordata > Mammalia > Rodentia > Heteromyidae > Dipodomys > Dipodomys ordii. Next base: position 753,153 of record NW_012267218.1, on the reverse strand, counting down.
GCACGCTGCACCGCAGGGTGCTGAGGGCAGCAAGGCTGTACCTTCTTCTCGTACACATCCTGCCACACGATGCTGGCGAAGAAGCGGTGCTGCATGATCTCCTTGGCATCCTCAGAGCCTCCTCCGAGCCTGTGGCGGGAACAGTCCAGGGCTCAGCACTGCCCCTCACCAGGTGACAGGCAGCGACCTCGGGGCCTGGGGCTGGGCATGGGTCTGCCTTGGCCACGGGCGGCCTCGGGCAGGCAGAGCAGCGCTGCCCGGCGTGTGGCGGGATGGCCTGACTGGATAGTCCCGGGCCCGGGGGGGGGGGGGGGGCGGCAGGGAGGCAGCCACGGCCCTCACCTCTGCTTGGGGTCCTTCTTGAGCAGCCCTGCCAGGAGGGACTTGGCCTCAGGCCCGAGTGTGCGTGGGAAGCGCAGCTCCTCCATGAGGATGAGCTCGAAGAGCTTCTCGTGGTCCTGGTTGTAGAAGGGCAGCCGGCCGCACATCATCTCGTACATGACCACGCCCAGCCCCCACCAGTCCACCGCCCGGCCGTAGTCATTGTCCTCCAGCACCTGTAGGGGCCTTGACATCACCACGTGCCGGACGTGCGGGGGGCCAGGCGGGACAGGGGGATGTGGGGAGGCCCAGGCGGGATGGGGGGACGTGGGGGGGGGC
>NW_012267218.1:735798-750700 GCF_000151885.1 Dipodomys ordii | reverse complement strand
CCCGCCCCGGCCACACACACCCCCGGCACGCCACACGCCCCCCCCACCACGCCGCACACCCTCCCCACACCTTGGCCACGATGACCTCCTTCTTCAGGATCTTCATGGCGTAGTATCTTCCCGTGGCCTTCTCCTTCACCAGGATCACCTTCCCAAAGGTGCCCTTGCCCAGCAGCTTCAGGTACTCAAATTCGTTCATGGTCTGTGGGCAGTGCGGGCTCGTTAGCCCTCTGGCCACAGCCTGCTTGCCTACGCTCTGAGGACTCCCAAACCAAAGGCCCAGCTACCTGCTGCAGCCTCCGGCTGGACACACACATATGACGGTGACAGGGCCTCCAGTTGCCCCACAGAGCACTGGGGCCAAGGAAGGGCAGGGCCCACAGGCCGGGGGGGGGGGGCGGCGGGGACTGAGGCTTGTGGCGGAGCCGAGGCCCAGGCTGGCAGCTCACATCCCGCTGACTGGTGACGCTGTGGGACCCAGGAGCCTGTGGGTCCCACCACAGCCCCCTTTCCCGCGGCCCCTGGCAGGGGGGAGGGGCTGGGCTTACCACACGGTGCTTGGGTTTGGCCAGGGACACCTCCATCTCCTCAGCCCCCGAGTTGTCACTGGGTGAGCCTGACCGGAAGTCCATGGTCTCCTCCTGCCTGTTGAGTCCATCAGCCACAGTCTGGATGGCTGTTGTCCACTCCTCCCTGTGGGAGCCGGGAGGCCTCAAGCACCCGCAGTGGCTTGTCTCCCACGGATACCCACCCACCCCAAGCACGCAGGAGGGGGAGGGGAAGGGGGCACCCCTGCCCCCATGCAGCCCACACTGAGGAGCACACAGGAACCCTCCAGAACACCAGAACACCACGGTCCCATCCCTCTCCTCAGTGCTCCGTCCAGCGACAAGGCCTCCCTCTCCCCCTCTCCCCGCAGCTTCTGCTCCACACCCACACCCACAGGAGGACAGGGCGCGGAGGGCCTGGGCACTGGGAACAGAGCGGGAGCAGCCGAGTTCAGGCCCGCCGCGCGTAGCCCCGGGCAGCCCCCATACCGCTCCTCGGGCGTCTCCACGTGGAAGGTGCGCTCAATGACCGTGGTCCACTGCAGGCAGCGGATGATGAAGGTGTTGGGCCTGGGCCGCTCGGTCTTCATCAGCTGGCATTCTGGGAGAGCCGGGACAGCTGTCTGTGCAAGCCCCTCTCGTCCCTACAAGCCTCCAGTCCTGGCCCCTGGCACGTGTCCCTGGACTCCCCACCAGCACAGGGAGTAAGTTCTTCCCCTCCCCCACGCCTGTGTTCTTATGAAACAAGACAAAACCCCATTCCATCTGGGAAGCTCTGCTCCGGACCCAAGAGGCCCCGAGAGCACTCGCCTGGCACGCCGCCATCAGCAACCCCAGCGCCTTTCTTCCTTGTCTCTAACCCACATCTGGGGGGACTAACGCACCCGGAGAGCGCGCACAACAGGAGAGCGCACACCAGGAGGGTACGCACCAGGAGAGCACACACACCAGGAGAGCACGCACACCAGGAGAGCACACACACCAGGAGAGCACACACACCGGGAGAGCACGCACACCGGGAGAGCACACACCAGGAGAGCACACGCACCAGGAGAACACACACCAGGAGAGCACACACACCAGGAGAGCACACACACCGGGAGAGCACACACACCGGGAGAGCACGCACACCGGGAGAGCACGCACACCAGGAGAGCACACACCAGGAGAGCACACACACCAGGAGAGCACACACACCGGGAGAGCACACACCAGGAGAGCACACACACCGGGAGAGCACGCACACCAGGAGAGCACGCACACCAGGAGAGCACACACCAGGAGAGCACACACACCAGGAGAGCACGCACACCGGGAGAGCACGCACACCGGGAGAGCACACACACCGGGAGAGCACACGCACCAGGAGAGCACACGCACCAGGAGAGCACACACACCGGGAGAGCACACACACCGGGAGAGCACACACACCGGGAGAGCACGCACACCGGGAGAGCACGCACACCGGGAGATCACACACCAGGAGAGCACACGCACCAGGAGAGCACACACCAGGAGAGCACACGCACCAGGAGAGCGCACGCACCAGGAGCGCGCGCACACCAGGAGCGCGCGCACACCGGGAGAGCGCGCACACCGGGAGAGCGCGCACACCGGGAGAGCACGCACACCGGGAGAGCACGCACACCGGGAGAGCACGCACACCGGGAGAGCACGCACACCGGGAGAGCATACACCAGGAGAGCGCGCACACCAGGAGAGCACACACCAGGAGAGCACGCGCACCAGGAGAGCACGCGCACCAGGAGAGCACGCGCACCAGGAGAGCACGGAGAAAGCGCGTGCAGGGAGCGCGCGCGCACCGGGAGCGCGCGCGCACCGGGAGCGCGCGCGCACCGGGAGAGCACCCACCGGGAGAGCGTGCACACCGGGAGAGCGTGCACACCGGGAGAGCGCGCACACCGGGAGAGTGCGCACACCAGGAGAGCACCCACCAGGAGAGCACGCGCACCAGGAGAGCACGCGCACCAGGAGAGCGCGCACACCGCACACCAGGAGAGCGCGCACACTAGGAGAGCGCGCACACCAGGAGAGTGCGCACACCAGGAGAGCACCCACCAGGAGAGCACCCACCAGGAGAGCACGCGCACCAGGAGAGCACGCGCACCAGGAGAGCGCGCACACCGGGAGAGTGCGCACACCGGGAGAGCGCGCACACCAGGAGAGCACCCACCAGGAGAGCGCGCACACCAGGAGAGCACCCACCAGGAGAGCGCGCACACCAGGAGAGCGCGCACACCAGGAGAGCACGCACACCGGGAGAGCGCGCACACCGGGAGAGCGTGCACACCAGGAGAGCGCGCACACCAGGAGAGCACGCACACCGGGAGAGCGCGCACACCGGGAGAGCATACACCAGGAGAGCGCACACCAGAAATGCCATAGGCCGCCATGGGGCCAGAACAGGCCCTGCGGGGAGTGGGCAGCTGGTGTGTAACAGACCCTGCGGGGAGTGGGCAGCTGGTGTGTAACAGGCCCTGCGGGGAGTGGGCAGCTGGTGTGTAACAGGAGGCCTCTCAGCAGGACTGAGGCAGGTAGAACTTGGGGCCAGCAGAGGGGCCCTAGCAGTGAGGTCCAGCTGGGTCCTACTGAGTGGGCAGAGGGCAGCCTGCCAGGCCAGCAGGAGGAGCTAGCGTCAGGGGAAGGCCCATGTCGACAGAGAGCAGGGGGGGCGGACACCAGGCCCGCCCCCAGCCCCAGCCTCCTGCTCCGTGAGCCTGTCAGAGGCCACCACATGGGGCGCCAGCCTCCAGGGACACCGCTCCCCACCCGTGCTGGTTCTTTGCTGGATGCAAGCTATCAGTGACTTGTTTCAAGGCCCAACGTTGCCGCTGTTGGGCAGCTGCCGCTCCTCCAGCGCGAGGTCCTTCCCTCTGCTTCGCTGCTGCGCCTGGGCTGGCTGCCACCCCAGCCAGGCCCCGCCCTGGCGTACACACAGGTACACGGCCCCTCCACCTCCAAGGCCCGTCCTGGACGGAGGCCCTGGGCCCCGACCACCAGACACCCTGGCTCCACCAAGCCTGGGGCCGGAGGAGCAGAGGTTTAGGACTCCAGCGAGCACACGCAGGAAAGCTCACCAGGGAAGCGCCTCAGCCAGGCGCTGCGGCAGGGTCCCCGGCCCTGGCACGAGCAAGGCCCCCGCGGCAGAGGTCTCACCCCAAACCCACCCGCAGCAGGGCCAGGTCTGGGGACCCGTGACAGAGCAGCCAAGTCTCTGCTTGTAGACACTGAGGCTAGAGGTCCTGCCTCCTCCGGTCTGGGAGCCATGCCCCAGGGCAGGGGACATAAAGAGAGACACTGGGGTGACCCCAGGACCACAGCTTGACAGGGTAGAGCCTACTGCTGGCACTCCCTACCACGCGCTGATTTCCCACAACCAAACCCTACTAGCCACTGGGCCACACAGCATGCCCACCATCCCCTCGGCTGGCCCTGGCAGAGCTGACATGGGGCGGTGGCCTGAGAGCAGACTGGCAGAGGAGCCGCCCGCTCCAGCACCCCGCGACGCAGCCCTGTTAGGCAGAAAGCTGCAGGATGCCCGGCCGCTGCCTCCCCCTGCCTGAGCCCTGCGGCCCATCCCGAGGCAGCCGCCACCCACCCTGCCCGCCTCTGGGGAGGACGCTCTTCCTGGACATGACAGAAGCTGCAGCCATCCACCCCGGTCCAGGCTGTCACCACAGGCCTGGCCACGCCCCACCGCCAGCAGAGGCCAGGGAGCAGGGCAGCCTGCCCGGGAGGGAGCCTGCCCGGGAGGGAGCCTGCCCGGGAGGGAGCCTGCCCGGGAGGGAGCCTGCCCGGGAGGGAGCCTGGCGGGACTCAGCGGGGAGCCACCCCCATTAGGGCAGTGGCCTAGGGGACACTTACGTGCCACAGAGAAGTTGTTGAGGGGGGACTCCCGCTGGTCCACATCCTGCGGCCGCTCCTTATAGCCGATGAAGGTGCCGTCGCTCTTGAGGAGAAAGTAGCGTGGCCGCCAGGTTTTGATATATTCACCTGCGACGGGAGACAGCGGGTGCAGCTGTGAGAGGACTCCTGCCAGCCACGGCCTGCTGCAGAGCCCCTGCCACATGCTGAGATGCCAGGCAGGGACAGAGTCCGAGAAGACCACCGCTGGACATGGCAAGAGGCCCGGGTAGCGGGCAGGGAAGAGGTCCGGGCCGCCATGTGGCCTTCCCAGAAGGTCCTGAGACAAGGTACCATCCCTGGGCCCCAGGGCGCCACCCTGCTCCACCCGTGGCCAAGTCCCAGGAGGTTCCACGGCTGGGCCCCCGGGCACTCAGCTGAGACCGGCGCTGCGGCGGCCACTGCCTGCCCGGCCACCCAGGTACACGAGGACATTTCCCCTCACGTTTTGCAACATCAGCCCGAAACAGGCTCGCACAGAGGGATCGGAGCAGATGTCCCTGTGATCTTCTGGAGACTGTCATTTTTCATACTGACACCCGGAAAAAATGTTTCATTTACATTTTGCCGAGCAAGGAGTCTGAACAACAGGGGACTGATTAGGCAACTTTGTCATCTGAGGGGACACTGGGCCAAGAAGCTGGGGTCCTTGAGCCTGGGAGCTGAGTCCTCCGGTCACACTTGAGCCTAGACAGCTACGCCTGTCACCACACTGGGTCCCGCCTGCACGGCAAGGGCGGAGGCCTCAGCCCCCTGGGGAAACAGAGCCACAAGGCCAGGCGCTCAGGCGCTGCTGTGCCAGCCCAGGGTCCAGGAGCCACTCACTGTTTCCCGGGGCCCATGGGCATGGAGGCTGGGCCTTGCCCCGAAGCCCCGGCCACCTGCCAGCCCTCATCTACACTCAGCCTCCCCACAGAACACGCCAGACCTCAGCATTCCAGAGCAAGCCAAGGCCCAGGCTTGGCGGGGTGGGACCTGCACACTGTCAAGTGCACAGCCGCCCCTGCACGTAAGTCGGGCCCCTCCGGTCAGTGTGGGCAGCAGGGACTCCTCCAGGTCCCAGCATACCTGTGGGGTACACTGATGACCCTCTCCTCCCCCCCCACCCAACATCCTGGGAGCAGCCTCCTAAGCCCAGCTTCCTACAGCTGGGTCCAGGGGAAGCAGGAAGGACCTGAGCCCTGGTCAGGGGGAAAAAGAAGCAAAAGGCTTCCCACCCAGCCAGATGCATCAACCCTAGTGAGGCAGGGCCGCTCCCAGGGGAAGGTGGGACTGTGCTGCACCTCCCTGGCCCATAGTGCACACGAGGTCACCAGCACCCCGGGACGCACCCCACCTCCCGTCCCCACACACCTCCCCTGGCCCGTGCCAACCCTCCAGGAGGCGGCTGAGGCCCCAGCAATTCTGCCCCACACCCTGGGAACGTGGAACAGGGCCGTCACTCATGAGTCCCTGGAGCCACAGGCAACCTGGGGCGGGGAGGGTATGGGTGGGAGAGAACAGCTCAGGCGGGGGGCATGCACAGCCCAGCCCACCCCGTCCCCAGCCACCCACCATGCATGCCACCCGCCGATGCCAGTCTGGAGCTGTCGGCCCTGATGGAGTGCCTCCCATCCTGCCAGCTGCTGCCCCCCAGGAAGCTGGCTGCGCGGAGGGCTGACGAGTGCGGCAGCATGCCCCAAAATCCATCTCCATCCGCCACCTGCTGCCTCTGCCCAGCACCCTGCCCCGGCCCTCACCCTCGGTCCACTCCACCGCCAACAGCCCGGCCCCAGACTGCCTCACCAGCTCTTACCTAGAAGCCAGCTGAGGCCAGGGCTGCACAGGAGCTGCGACCCAGGACAGGGCGGGCCCGTGGCCGCTCCTGGCAGGGGCTGAGGGGTGCCGAGCCCCAGGGGCCCGTGAGGCCCTCCCATCCCCATGGGAGAGTCCACGGAGCCCAGGAGACACAGCAAGCGAGGGAGCAGCAAGGGCTTCCCCAGCCTTCGCCCGCTGGACCAGCACAGAAATCCTGGCGAGGAGGGGGCCCTGGGTGACCGACACCAGGCCCACCTCATCTCCCGCTCAAGTCCAGCCAGCCCCCGTCGCCCTGAGCCAGCGTCGGCCGAGTTCAGCCCAGACGAACACTCACAGGTGGCCAGCTCAGACCACGCCCCCAAGGCCCCAGCCCTGGGGGCTAGTGGCACAGGATGGACAAGTATGCAGGCGGGGCCAGCTGCAGGCTCCCGGGCCTGCCGTGGGGGAGGGGAGACGGGAGTCAGTGGCAGCCTCTTACCAAACCCCACCCCAACGGAGAGAGACAGCCCCTCAGAGTCCCCAACCTCAACATCCACAGAGGTGCTCCATCTGAGCACATGTGAGAACTCCAGCTGGGGAGCAGCGCCCGCCACCACCCGTACAGCCCACAGGGAGACCCACATCCCACAGACCCACATCCCGGGCCACGCTCCCCACCCGTACAGCCCACAGGGAGACCCACATCCCACAGACCCACGACCCGCAGACCCACATCCCGGGCCACGCTCCCCACCCGTACAGCCCACAGGGCAGACCCACGTCCTGCAGACCCACATCCCACAGACCCACGACCCACAGACCCACATCCCGGGCCATGCCCGCCACCCGTACAGCCCACAGCGAGACCCACGACCGGGGCCATGCCCGCCACCTGTAGAGCCCATAGGGAGACCCACGTCCCGCAGACCCACGTCCTGGGCCACGCCTGCCACCCATACAGCCCACAAGGCAGACCCATGTCCTGCAGACCCACATCCCGAGCCATGCACCCTGGCCTCCAGATGAAGCCTTGTAGACCTGTATGCCAGCAGACAGGCAAGGCCAAATCTGCCTTTCAGGAAAATCCAGGCTGAGGCTGGGCCAGCTCCCACTCCAACATTGCCAAGTCCAGCGTCCAGCCTGAGTCCCCATCTGTGTCCACACCGACACCAGGGCCTCTGGGCCTCGGCCCCTCACGTGGTGAGCGTGGCTTCCTCCGTGCGCCTGCCAGGTCCGGCCATTGGCCAGGAGGTGGCCTGGGCCTGCCCCACAACCTCCGGGCCGGCTCGGGCCTCTGCTCCCACTTGTCCCCGCAGGAAAGCGGCCCTGGAGGGGGCTCGGGGGGGCTTTGCTGCCCCGCCTGGCCCCCAGCAGCACAGCACAGGGGCTGCCCCCTGTGAGCCAAGCGGGCTGTGCCCCACCCTTACCCCGCGGCCTCCAGGCCCTGTCCCGCAGAACTGCTGGGTAGGCACTTTGCTTCGATGGCAGCAGGGGCAGGCGGCAGCTGGCAGGGTGCCAGGCGGCACCGAGCTGTTTCTCCACAGCAAAGTGAGCCCCAGCAGGCCTGGAGAGCGGGTGCCAGCTGACAGCGGCGACCGCACGGTCCCCCGCCGCCCACACATCCACCCCACCGACAGCTGCCGGCTACCCATTTACCTTCTCCAGCACATTGAGCAAGCGGCCCGCTGACGGCCGCCCAGGGCCCGCACACACCCAGCCCTCGCCGCCTGCTGGGAGCGGGCAGCACGGTCATCTCCAGGGCTCTGCTTGGACCCACAGTCCGACGGGTCACTCAGACCTGCAGGGTGCCACACGGATGGGCCTGGCGACCAGAGCCAGGCTGGGCAGGAGGAGCGCCCGCACTCGGCCCAGGGAGGGCTCGCGCGCTGCTGAGCCCTCGGGGCCTTTCTCCAGCAGGGCCCCCCCCACACTCAGGAAAGCAGAGAGGGCAGGGCCACTGTGCCCACTCGCTCCTTGGGGAAACCAAGGCTTAGCGAAAGGGACCCCTGGGGTCACAGGCCTGCTGGACGCTCTTCCCATGGCTGTGGACCAGCAACAGATCAGCTGAGGGAAAGGGATCTGGGGCACAGCCCCCCTCCCCCTCACATACACACCAGCACACAGTCACCTGGCTGGAGCGCCCCAGCCCCTTAGCTCCTTCCTGCCGCTCCAGGCCAGCTCTGGCCTGCGGCCCCTCCAGGTCACCTTCTAGGCCCCACACCACCACCCACCTCACTCATGCACTGCCTGAGGGGCCCAGCCTGGACCTCTCCACTCAGGCCCAGCCACAGCATCCGCCAGCAGGCCTGCTCCCTCAGCAGCAGTGTCTCTGAAATGCAATCATTTCTTTTCTCTCTCTCTTTTTCTTTCTTTGCTGGCCCCAGGGTTTGAACTCATGACCTAGGTATTATCCCTATTTTTTTTGCTCATACTACCACTTGAGCCATAGCTCCATTTCTGTGGGGTTTTTGTTTTGTTTTGGTAAGTCACAAGGCTTGTACCCAGGGCCTGGGCACTGTCCCTGAGCCACAGCGCCACTTCTGATTTTCTGGTTGTTAACTGGAGATAAGAGTCTCAGGGACTGGGCTGGGAAGGTGGCTCAGTGGTAGAGCGCTTGCCTTGCATGCCTGAGGCCCTGGGTTCGATTCCTCAGCACCACATAAGCAAAAAAAAAAAAAAAGCCGGAAGTGGCGCTGTGGCTCAAGTGGTAGAGCGCTAGCCTTGAGCTGAAGAGCTGAGGGACAGCGCCCAGGCCCAGAGTTCAGGCCCCACGACCGGACCAAAAAAAAAGAGTCTCAGGGACTTTCTCCCAGGCTGGCTTTGAACCACAATCCTCAGATCTAGGCCTCCCGAGTAGCTAGGATTACAGGCGGGAGCCAGCAGTGCATGGCTTTGTTGGTTTTTACTTTTAGTTTTTTGGTGGTTAATTGAAGATAAAAGTCTCACCAACTTTCCTGCCTGGGCTGGCTTCAAACTGAGATCCACAGATCTCAGCTTCCTGAGTAGCTGGGATTAGAGGCGTGAGCCACGGGTACCCAGATATTTCTTAAGGTTTAAAAAATGCATCTGTGGGGAGAAAGAAAGAATGGTCCATCCCACTGGGCACTGGGTGTGGCTCCAGACACAGGGCCCTCCTCCAGCCTGCCAGCAGGGGGCGCAGGTTTGGGCTGGGAGCTGCCTGGAAAGAGCACTGAAGGAGCAGAGCCTGCCGTGGTCTGCGCCACTGGAAAGTGGCTCTCACTAGGAACAGCACCGGACCGGCGCCGGCCCCAAGCCTGGCCTGGGTGTGCCGGGCAGAGGGAACACCAGCCCAGCCCGGCCAGTTCCCTCCACCTGTTCCCAGGACACGACTAGGACCCAGCCTGATGCCAGGCCGCTGGCCGGGGCAGGTCTGGGAACTGTCTGTGCACACACCAGTGCTACCTCTCTCCAGACCTCCATGAACCTCAGGGGGGAGGCGCTCCAGCTCCACCACCACCACCCCCCCAGGGCCAGTGGGGCCAGGAGGCAGCACCAGGGCCGGGGTGGCTCTGTGAGCACCCCCACTCCCAGGGACACCCTGTCCCAGAGGGCCAGAGAAGGGAGCGTCGCCAGTGTTGTGCACTGGGTCCAGGCTAGGCCGCATCGACCCTCGCTCCCCATCTCAAGGCCTGCCAGCTTCCTCTTCTGTTGTTTGTTTTGAAGAGAGAACTCAGTATGCTCACAAAACAGGAAACGGCCCAGCACAGGCCAAGTCTTGTCACAGCCACACAGCCGCGCTCTGCAGCCACCAGCCCACACCTGTCCCCTACACCCTCTCCCGCCCTCGAGCGTGGCTGTCAGGTGCTGACCTGCACACCAGGCATTCATGCACATGAGCCTGGCCCACGACCACTGCAGGGCCACTGGACACAGCCAATTCAACAGCCCAAGGGAGGGCCCAGGAGGTTCTGTGGCCCCGCCCACAGGTGCCAACGGGCAGTCAGCAGCCTCACCCAGCTGTGCTCGGGGTGGCCCAGCCCCACAAGCCCCTCCCCCTGTGCCCTGCTCCACAGAGTGGGGCCTCCTCCGATGGAGGGGGGGGGATGGCGGAGCAGGGCCATGGCACTAGGGAAGGCTAGTGCCAGGGCCTGGGCTGCATGGGGCAGAGGGGAGAGGAGCAGGAGCTGGAGGCGGAGGGTCTGTGCCAGGAACGGACACAGCACCACACACAACGCAGCCCACCGGGCCTACTTGTGTAGACACACACCTCCCTGCACGCAGGCGACTGCTCCAGGCAGGGATCCCGCCCTCCGCAGGCCACCCAGGCCTGCTCCCCAGCTGCCTCGCAGTGCAGCCAGGCTGCTCCCTGCCCCTTCTACTCACAGTCTAGCCCCTCGTCCCCAGCTGCACACCCTAGGCCTCCCTCTGGTCCCTTCTGGCTGGCTGGCCGGGCCACCTCCTGTGGGCCCAGGGACAGGCTGAGTGGACAAGAATGGGGCCCCAGCAGCAGGCTCAGCCAGGGCCCCTCTCTCAGGGATAGATGGCCCACACCTGGCAGGCCACAGGGCAGGTGAGCAGGGCCAGGCCAGACTTCAGGATGACCTCACCCCAAAGCAGTGCACACGCACCTAGGCCGCAGCACAGTCGTCCGCCATCCGAAAACTGAAGCTGGAGATGTGGTCAGCCAGAGATGACCCCGAGCTGGCTCCCAGGCCTTGCCTGAGCTCCTGTGACCAGATGTCCTAAGGTGGACTGCCCAAGCAGCACCAAGCCCTGTCCCCCCCCCCCGTCCACCAAGCCCACCCCTACTGTCTACCAAACCCTGTCCTCTGTCCACCAAGCCCTGTCCCCACTGTCCACCAATCCCCATCCCCTCTGTTCACCAAGCCCTGTCTTCTTTGTCCACCTAGCTGCCACTTGGCAGGCTACCTCTACTTAGCTCCGGCCTCACAGTTTGAGGCTCATAGCCCCACAGCCCCACTCCCTATGGAGCAGAAGAGGACAGGAAGGTCCGGTTGCAGGTCCGTGCCCTGCTGACTTGCTTCCGGTCCAGACCCTCAGACTGGGGACCTGTGTTCCTGTAGCACTCTGGCCAAGATCACCAATGGTCTAGACACTGGGATCACTCCCCAGAGGTGACGTCCTTCCAATGGGGTCCAGGAAGCCTGGGCTGGGAGCTGCAGAGATGGCCAATGACCTGTGTGGAGGACACCACCCCCCACCCCACACCCACCAGGCAGGGAAGGCCCACAACGGCATCGCAAGCCGCTGGCAGGGAACGCGCACGGGGGTTCAGCTCGGGGGCTGTGGGTCCGCACCACGTCCGCTGACACAAGGGGACAGACACCCCCTCCCCTGGCTTGTCACCCACCACCAGCACTGCACAAACGGAGGCTGAGGCCTGAGAAGAGTAGGTCAGCCGTCCTGACGTCCCAGCCCCAGTTAGAGCCTCCAGAAGCCACAACCCTGAGGGGCAGGCGGGCCTTCCCAGGGCCCAGAGGAGCGCTTGGCCCGGCCTGGCTCATCACCGAGGACCAGGAACAAGACTCACACAACTTCTCAGTCAGTCCTAAATCTTAGGTCGTTCAACAAACACATGCCAAAAAAGTGGAGAGGGGTCCCGGGGCAGAGGAGAGGAGGGGAGGGGTCCCCAGGCCAGAGGAGGGGAGGGGCCCCCAGGCCAGAGGGGGGAGGGGCCCCAGGTCAGAGGGGGGAGGGGTCCCCAGGCCAGAGGAGGGGAGGGGCCCCCAGGCCAGAGGAGGGGAGGGGCCCCCAGGCCAGAGGGGGGAGGGGCCCCAGGTGAGAGGGGGGAGGGGTCCCCAGATCAGAGGAGGGGAGGGGCCCCCAGGCCAGAGGAGGGGAGGGGCCCCCAGGCCAGAGGAGGGGAGGGGCCCCCAGGCCAGAGGGGGGAGGGGCCCCAGGTCAGAGGGGGGAGGGGTCCCCAGGTCAGAGGCTGGAGAGGTACAAGCACAGGCCTGGGAGGGCTAGGCAGCGAGACTCCCGGGGAACAAAGGGAACAGAAGGCAGGTGGCAGGCCCGCCTGCCCATCGGGAGGGGAAGCGGTGCCCCACGGACCTCAGGCTGACAGCCCCTCCCGGCTACTGGCCGAGCCTGTGTTCTGGTCTCCCTGTGAGCTCCGATGCACCGCCAACCACATCCTCAATCCCGGCTCAAGCCCCAAGGGCCCCATGTCTCACCACCACGGCCCTCCACACTCAGCCTCCTCTCCCTGCTCCTGCAGCTCCCAGGAGCTCCTCTGCAGCCTGTAAAACCCAGTCTCACAATACCCACTTCTGCCCCACCTCTTTGATGGGCTTGCCCACCCCACTGTTGCCTCCCCCACCATGTGCAGGAGGGGACGGGGGGGGGGCGAGGGGCACTGAGCTGAGGGCAGGGAATGAAGAGGCCTGCAGGAGAGGAAGTCTGGAGGGGCTGGCCCCCGCTGTCCTGGGCCAGGCTGTCCTGGGCCAGGTGCCCTGGCGGTGCAGAGCCCAGCCCTCACAGCCCCCGCATGAGCTGGCCCCTTCCCAGGCTCCTGGCGGTGAGGAAGGAGGCCCTGAGCTGGGGAATCCGGGCTGAGCGGGCAGGCGGCTGCTCTCAGGAGCCGGCCCACAGGCCCTGGGCCTGCTCGCGCCCTCCACCCCTTCCAGGAAAGCCAGGGAGGCCGGAGCGGTGTACGGTCCAGCAGCCCCACAGCCGCTCCCGCCAGGTCCCCCAAAAGACCACAGCCCCTATGGGGGGGTGCACCAGTCCGTCCTGGGGCACCAAGGACAGCAGCCCCTGGGGTCAGCGTGCTCAGACCGCACTACCAAAGCTCCCCTTGAAGGAGGGAGGCCCCCCGGAGACCCAGCCGCCCCCCCGAGGCCCACACCCCAAGGGGCTCACCTCGTTTGTGCAGCCAGCCCTCCTTCACAATGGCCCCGTCGTTCATGGTGCCCGTGTCCCCACAAGCCGGGGACTCCAGGGTGCTCAGGTCCTCTCAGCAGGCCGCGCCCAGGTCTCTGGAAGAAGCAGCAGAGAAACTGCAGTAAGGCCGTGTCTGGCCTGGGATCCGCTCCCCGGTGCCCTCGGCGGGTCTCCGTGTCTGGCCTGGGATCCGCTCCCCGGTGCCCTCGGCGGCCGGGACCACATCCCCGCTGACTGGTCAGACAGGCCGCAGCCGCTGAGAGCCAGCCTTCAAGGCTGCCACACACGCTGCCCTCCCGGTCTCAGACCTGCCACCAGCTCACCCCCGGCTCCTGGCCTTGTGGCACACCACCCCCATCTCCAGGAGGCCCCCAACCAGACCAGCTGCCCCGCTACTGGGCTGCCTCCTCCACGCAGCTCTCCAGTGGCTCCGGTCCACTAAGGTAGTGAGCGCCTTCCCTCTGCACTACCCGCCCGTGGTTTCCACCCCTCGGCTGGGGCCCTGGGGCAGACCCGGGCTCCCTGCTCCCACAGGGAGAGCAACGCTCCACACGAAGGCAGGAATGAGCTAGCAGCCACAGAGCAGAGCCCCTCAGGCGACCCCAGGCCCCACCAAAACCGCAGTCCCTGCCCCTCTGAATCTGGCTTATTCATGCAGCCAACGTGTACCGGGCATCCCTGGTCCCTGGTTCTGCCAGGTTCTATACCAGGCGCCAGGGACAAAGACACGTTCAGACAGCTTGCCGGTGATGAGCAGCCAGTGCAGGGCGGTTACAGAGCCACAATTACAGCGTTCAGGAGCCCGCAAATGGGCAGGCCCCATAGGAGCCCAGGCCCTGCCGTGGCCCACCAGCTCACCCTAGCCAAAGCATGCTTTGTGGATGCTACAAGTCCTCCCCCATTGCTCTTCCACTGGAAGAACTCCTAGGCATCCCTCAAGACCCAGTTCCCACATCACCAACGTGGGGCCTTCTGGGGAAGAGCACTTGGACACTTCCACCAGCAGGCCTGGGATCCCCCAGATGGCCCCTCGCTGGAGAGGGGGCCAGGCAAGACCACTGCAGACAGGACACGAACTCCCACCAGGACACCTCTCTGGTCTCCTGGGCACAGGCTAAACACCCAGACTGTCCCTGTCACCAGCAGAAGAGCAGAAAGGCCCCACTACCAAGACAGGGAAGACTGCATCTGGCCCAGGGAAAACCAGAGTGCAGGAAGTCAGGCCCAGCAGGGCTCAGAGACACCCAGGTGACACCCAGGGAGCCAGGCCTGGAGGCAGAGGCTGGACGGGAGACCTCGCGGTCCCTACCCCCACCCCAGGATGAGGCCTGCCACCCAGTCAGACAGCTGTCCAGAGCTGTGTGTAAAAATACCCTGTGCACAGCCAGTGTGTGCACGCCAATGTGTGTACATCCAGTGTGCGCAGCTAGTGTGCACAGCCAGGGGCAGGGCTGCCCTGGACCCGAGGCCTTCCCAGGCCCGCAGGTTGATTACCCAGGAACTCTGTGGAGACCCCACCCCTGAGGCACTGGCCACCCCAAGGTGCCCACCCTTCACTTTGGCTGGTCAAGACTGGCGGGGGGAGGGTATGAGGGGGGGGGGTTCTGACCACAGAGCCCAGGCCTAGCCCCTCAGGGCCCCACAGTCCCACCCCGGTGGAACTTAGAAGCCAGCTGGCATCACTGACCAAATCCACCATGGGTCTAAGGTCCCCAATCTGGGGTGGGGTGGGCAGCTCCTCAGGCCCCAGCTTTGGGGTGGGGTGGGCAGTTCCTCAGGCCCCGGCT
>NW_012267218.1:731078-733621 GCF_000151885.1 Dipodomys ordii | reverse complement strand
GCCGCAGGCCACCGCGATGCTGACCTCTTGGGCAAGGACTCCCGCGAGCCTCCGCGGCCGGCCTGTTTTTGGGAGAGGGGTCAGCTCTCTCTGTTTTTCACCCAGTGCTCACCTGAGGGAGAATAGGTGTAAACAGAGTCAGGTTACGCCCAACTGAGCACTGGGGAAGGAGTCAGCGGCTGGACGTGGCGCTCCCTCACCTGGGCTGACCAAGAGAAAGGCGCCCAGCTCCCCCTCAGGGGGGGTCTCCGTTCTGCTCCCTCCCCCCAGCGCAGCTGTCCAAGCTCAGACTGCGGGGTCCAGGCCGAAGCCCCGGCCCACACTGACCACCAGAAGCTAGCTCTGGGGCATCAGACCTGTGTCCATCACTCAGCACGCCCCACAACCCCCCCCCGTCCCCAGGACGGTGTGGGCCAGGGTGGCCACAGTGACCACTGGGAGCCAGCAGGGTGCCCTCTTGTGGGAGATGCCTGGGATCCTCACTCCAGGCGCCTCTGCCCACATTGTCTGCACCCTGTGCGTCCAGTCCCGTCTACCGTGGGCATCTGCCCTCCCCAACCTTTCAGTGGCCACCTCTTCCATGGCCCTCTCCAGGAAGTCCCTGCTTCAAGAACACTCCCTCCTGCCCCACCAGACAAAGCAACCTCAGGGCGCAGCCCGGCCACTGCCAGAACTACTGCCGAATTCCACAGCCAGATGTTTCTAGCAAAAAACTGCTGCCTCTGCCCTGGTGGACCGCGGCCTCCCTCCCCAAGCACTGGGGACGTCCTGTCACCTTCTACAGCTGCTGGCACTCAACAGGGCTTGAGGGCCAGTGTCCCGAGCCACAAGGTCTGGGCAGCTGCTACAGGGCAGAGCCTTGGCGGCTCCCAGGCCAGATGGTCGCCCTGAGTCTGGACACGCTCTGCCCAAACCACGGCCAACCTAACTGGGCTCCGTGGCCGCCTCCTGTTGTGCACCTGAACCACACCGGCCAACCCAGAGGTGCTAGAGCCAGAGGCTCCTCAGGCTCCGTGCACCAACTCAGCAGCCAGCCGGGGTCTGCCCCTCCTCCTGGAGTAGGAATGCAGGAGGAACCTGAACATTCATTCTGTGACTGGCCAAAGACACAACAGTGAACACAGCAGCCATAGTCCTGACAGCAGGGCACACACCTGGCCTGACCACTGACCAGACTCCCTGCAAGCCAGTCAGGCAAAGAGACTGGGTCACGGGATGGGCTGGCGGTTCAGGGAGACCACGCTAGCTATGGAGGTGGCCCTTGGTTGGGGACAGGAATGAAGAGGAGACAGTGGGAGGCTCTTTGGGGAACATTGCAGAATGTATATGGCTGATAATAACGAGGCCCCTAGACACTGGTGTGTACCAGGCCCCGCTTTGAATGTTCACGAAGTCTCAGGATTTTCTCAGAGTCCATTTTCCTCATCTGGACCTGCTCAGCAAGGGACAGACCTGAGGTCCAGGTCATGCCCAGGGCTGACAGGGGCAGGGGCAGACAGGGCTCCATGCCACACAGGCTCAGAGGAGGCATCAGGCCACCATATAGAACTCTCTGTGCATCTGAAATAGAGAGGACTCAAGTGAGAGCAGGTCCCAGCTGCCTCTTGGCTGTCTTAGTGGCTGAGTGCCACATGACTCTAGGTACTGAGCTCCAGTGGTCAGATTTAGGATAAGCACACAAACATCCAGTCAACTTTGCATTTCAGATAAACAAGGAATCTTTTTCAGTATGATGATGTGTTTTTCCTTCTGTAGACTCTTCCTCCTCCCTTCCCCATACCTCCAACCTCCTCCCCTCCCCATACCTCCAACCTCCTCCCCTCCCCATACCTCCAACCCTACTTTTTTTTTGGGGGGGGGTCCGGTCGTGGGGCCTGAACTCTGGGCTTGGGCACTGTCCCTCAGCTCTTCAGCTCAAGGCTAGCGCTCTACCACTTGAGCCACAGTGGCATTTCTGGCTTTTTTTCTTTTTGCTTATGTGGTGCTGAGGAACCGAACCCAGGGCCTCAGGCATGCAAGGCAAGCGCTCTACCACTGAGCCATCTTCCCAGCCCTACTTTTTTTTTTTTTTTTTTTGTCAGTTGTTGGGGCTTGAACTAAGAGCCTGGGTGCTGTCCCTGAGAGCTTTTGCCACTTTGAGATATAGTTCCACTTCAGTTTTGAAGTGATTAATTGGACATAAGAATCTCACGAGGACTTTTCTGCCCAGGCTGGCTTCAAAGCACGATCCACAGATCTCAGCCTCCTGAGTGTCTAGGACTGCAGGCCTGAGCCACTGGCTCCTGGCTCAATCCTGCCTTTTTGCTGATTCTGGAGATGCTATCAAGCAAACTTTTCTGCCTGGCCTAGTCTCAAATCAGGATCCCCTAGGTTTCAGTCTCCTGAGTAGCTAGGGTTACAGGCCTGAGCATCAGTACCCAAGGTCCTCCTGTAATCTTTACAGCCAGGGTGAGCTCCAGGTCTTCGCAGCGGCTCAGGCTTGCACACAGGACCCCTGAGGTCTCTCTTGTGCCACAGGAGTTCTCCACCTGGCAACTGAATGC
>NW_012267218.1:719027-729648 GCF_000151885.1 Dipodomys ordii | reverse complement strand
CTGCTGTGCGACTGCACCGTGCTGGTGGGCGCCGCGCGCTTCCCCGCGCACCGCGCCGTGCTGGCCGCCTGCAGCGTCTACTTCCACCTCTTCTACCGCCACCGGCCCGGCCGCCGCACCGTGCGGCTCGACGGCCACATCGTCACGGCGCCCGCCTTCGGCCGCCTGCTGGACTTCATGTACGAGGGCCGGCTGGACCTGCGCAGCCTGCCGCTGGAGGACGTGCTGGCCGCCGCCAGCTACCTGCACATGTACGACGTCGTCCGGGTCTGCAAGGGCCGGCTGCGGGAGGACGCCCGGGGCCCCGCCGCCCCCTGCCCGGCCGCCCGCAAAGCCGAGCTCCCGCCCGCAGGGGTCCGGGCCGCCCTGGCTCTGCGGGCCTCGGGGCCTCCTCCGCGGCAGAGCCCTGGAGAGTCGTCCGGGGCCCTGGACCTGTCCCTGAAGCCCGGCCCTAGGCCAGAGCCCGGCAGCCCGCCCCACCCGGGACCGGAGCCCGGCCCCCAGCCCTGCGTCCTCCGGACGGCCGTCCGCAGCCAGGGGCAGCCAGGGGCCCCGCCGCCAATGAAAGAGGAGCCAGACTCGACGTCTGAACGGGAGGATAACGGCAGCCCCCGGGGCCCCCCAGTCTGTGCCCCTGCGGAGCGGGCCGCGGACGCCGAGTCGCTGCCCGTCTGTGAAGCTGGCAACCAGCAGCTGGGGCTAGACGCAGAGCCTGCGGCGGGCGTGGAGGAGGTGGGTCCCCGCGGGCACCTCTGCATCTGCCCGCTGTGCTGCAAGCTGTTTCCCAGCGCCCACGCCCTGCAGCTGCATCTCAGCGCCCACTTCCGAGAACGGGACGGGGCCCGGGCCCGGCCGGCTCCCGATGGCACCGTGCCCACGTGCCCTCTCTGCAGCAAGACCTTCTCCTGCACGTACACGCTGAAGAGGCACGAGCGGACGCACTCGGGGGAGAAGCCCTACACCTGCGTGCAGTGCGGCAAGGCCTTCCAGTACTCGCACAACCTGAGCCGGCACGCCGTGGTGCACACGCGGGAGAAGCCGCACGCCTGCCGCTGGTGCGAGCGCCGGTTCACGCAGTCCGGGGACCTGTACCGCCACGTCCGCAAGTTCCACTACGGCCTGGTCAAGAGTCTGCTGCTGTGACGGTCCCCTGCATGCCTGGGGGAGGGCTGGGGGAGGGCAGGGGGAGGGCAGGGGGAGGGCAGGGCAGGCCTCGCGGTGGGACAATGTGTGGAAGAGGAAGTTTGGGTAGACAGAAGCCCCCAAGGCTGGATGGCTCCAAGTGTCCACCTGAAAATTCCTGCTGCTGCTGCTGCTGCTTGGGATGAGCCCAAACTGGTGACTTCTCTGCCTCCCCTGTGCCAGGTTGTGCCCTGCCTAGGCTAGAAGAGCACTTCCTCAGTGTCCCTTCCTGCCAAGTCCCCGGTGTGTGTGTGTGTGTGTGTGTGTGTGTGTGCGTGCACTTGGGCTCAGGCGTCCTCCGTGTGAGGTGGGACTTCCCCCGCTGCCCCTCTGATGCGCTTGGTGTCTTTGTGAGTTTGGTGTCACCACAGGAAAGTTGGCGGTGAGCAGCCAACAAGGCGTTGTGAAGGAGTGTCTCTCAGCGGGTGGCAGCAGGAAGTCTGCTCAGGAGGGCTGGGGCACCATCAGACCCAGCAGGGGTCCAGGAGGCATGGCTGGCATCACGGGGCACAGCCTAGCAGGACCCCCGCAGCATGAAGACGGCCGGCTAGAGCCAGTGGCCCTGGAGTTTATTGGTGGGTGGAAAGTGGATCTTGATGCACTAACTTTGTACAGAAGATTGAGACCTGAGAACCAGGTTCTCTTCAAAGACCTCGGAGGTTGGCAGGGGACTGTGTGGATGGATGGCAGACCTGATTACGACATCCAGGGTGCTTCTAAGGAGGCAAAAAAATGAGTCGCTGCTATGAGCTGAGCTCTGGGTGTGGGAGGCTGCCGGACCCCTGCAGGTACCCCAGGGGCTCCAGGGCCATCTGAACAGTGCTGAGAATATGAGTCAGGGCCTCCCTAACAGGGCAGCCTCTGGCCTCCGGTGTCGGGCATGGCTTGTGGAAGTGTGGGGGCGGGCAGACCACCCAGGCCAGAGCCACGGCTCCCGCCTTTTTCTGGGACACGCCTCTACCTTGGCAGTGGTCAGCTCACCCACTCTCTGAGCAAGTCTCGCTGCAGAAGTTCAGTGGTTGGGGGGAAGCATGGGGAACCCCAGCCCCCTGGAGGTCACCAGGTAGCAGAGTTGCCTGGGCGCCCGTGGTCCCCAGACCTTGCCAAGTGGCACTGAGGGTGGAGCCAGCCAGCTCTAAGTCGTCGTCCCTCCTCCTGATAAGCTTGATGTGTTCATCTCACCTGCCCGGCTCGGAGGAAGTGGCCACTGGCCTCTCCCTGCTCTGGCCAGATCCCGGGTCACCTTCCTGCAGGCTCTGGCCTCTGCTGTTGGGTCTGTAGCTAGCCTGGAAGCCAGTTCCTCTCAGTGGTGCTTGGAGGCTGCAGGCCAGAGAGCGGAGGACGGGGGGTGGGGGGAACTCCTGCTTCTGAGTGTCCGGTTCCTGACCTCAGGACCAGAGTTTGCACTCTGAGCCATGTGCTCCCGGAGCAGAGGCATTTGTCTGTCTGTCAGTCTGTCTGTCTGTCTCCTGGCCCGTGATTGGGCCTGCAGTCCTGCAGGTTAGCAACTCCAGCACTGCCCACAGGGGGCCTGGTGCTACTGCGTCTCTGGTTTCTGGGTGCTTGGGGCTGGGGGAGGCAGACGCCAAACCTGGATACGATGAACACTGGACTCCTTGTCTTCTGGGTTGTCACTGTGAAGCTAATGTAAAGAGACGCAATCAATTTTAACATTGTGCCCGGCACGGTTCAGGTGAAATGCACACAGCTATGTCTGAGACGCTGTCTGTGGGAGAGCAGAGGAAGGGGTACAAGCCCGGGTCCAGGTGTGGCTGCTGTGTAGGTCTCCAGGGCCCCTGCTTCTCTGCCGCTCTGCCCCACGAAGGGGACCCAGGCGGGAGAGGGCTCTTCCTGCCTGGCGCTTGGCTGGAAATTCGTTTGCATGGCCAGCCTGTGCCACCCTTAGCAATGTGCGCTGTCTTCCTGTCTCCACACTGGCTGCATGACGGCAGACTAATAAAGCCAGCACAGGTGGACACGGCTATGGTTATTCTGGGCACAGGAGGGGCAAGAAGGGGAGCCCTGCAGGGCTGGGCGATGGAGGCGGCATGGTGCACTCGGCTCTGCCCCGCACGAAGTGCTCCTGCCCCGTGGGAGGGTGCACCCCCTTTCCCCGGTCTCGGGGGGGGGAGGTGTCCTGGGTGAGGGAGGGGCTGGACCTGAGCTGTTCTGTCCTGCAGCCGCGGTCTGTCCACCCTTCCCCGTCCTTGTCTTTGGTCTCCTCCCACCTCACTGAGACCTCCCACAGATTGGACTGGGCCCCGGGGGCTGTGTGTCCTCCACCAGCCCCCCCGTGGAGAGCCGAGGGCCGCACTGCCCTGTTGGGGGTTAGGTGGGAGGCAGCGTTTCCTAGAGCCGTGGTGAGCCCTCGGGGGCAGGCCCTGGGCGACGGCCTCGGTGTCTGCCATCATCAGCCAGCCATCTACCCAGGCCAGAGTGTCCACTCCACTGGAGAGAAACCGGGGCAATGCTGGGCCTCGAGGTGAGACAGCTGGTACCAGAAGGCCCTGCCAGTGCCCGGGCCAGTGGGTCCCCAGCCCTCCTCCCCCTGGCCTGGCCTGGCCTGCAGGAGGCCCTGTCATGTTCCCGCCAGGCCCTTCCCGGCCTGGCAGGAGGAGGCTGTTACCATGACAACACAGAAGAAGGCCCGCCTCAGGTCCCCTTGGAGAGGGGGCTTCCCGGGACCCCGCCAGCCTCTCTCTTGGGCAGCATGGCCTTCCCGGCCCTCGCTGGAGCCCACCTAGCTTGTCATGTTTATGCCTCTGGTAAACTGAGGTAGGTGAAGAGCAGTTGGCGGCCAGTTGGGAACTTCTTTTCCTGCTGTTTGCACACTGGGACCCAGAGTCAGGGGCCTCAGGCCACCTTGTGAGAGCGGCTCTGCGGGCAGCAAGGACAAAGAGAGGTCCAGAGAGCTCGACAACGCAGCATAGATGGCGCCAGGCCATGCCCCCTCACGGTGAGCACTGGGGCGGGGCTCTGGACGGGGTGAGGTGAGTGGATGTGGGCCTGAGCAAGCTGCCAGGCGGGGCGCAGGAGAGACCAGACAACCAGACTCCCCCGACCCCCTTCCCAGCCCTGGCCACGGAGCTGCCCAGTTGAATAGCCTTCCCAGACCAGAATATTTTGAAAGATTCCCCCAAAGAACTTAGGACAGACGGTGCAGGTGTGTCTCACATCTGAACCTCCCAAGTATTGCTCCATAACTGATCTTCCATAGCTTCTCTCTTCCCAACTTTAGGCCCAAATTCCTTTAGCCACACAAACTACATCATCACAGCCATGGTCTTCAGTACAAAGACCCCAACATCCACCCCATCACCTGAATAACTACCTCCACTACCTGTCCCTCCACACCTCCATCTGTCCTGCAAACCACATGTCCATCACTTCCTCTACCTCCATCACCTCTTCCGCCTCCAACACTACTTCCATCTCCCATCTCTACCTCCACCTCTGTCATCGCCTCCACTTCCAAAACCACCTTCACCTCTATCTGCATCACCACCTCCACCTGCACTTCTACCTCCATTACCACCTCCATCACCATCACTACTACATCCATCACCACCTCCACCATCATTACTACATCCATCACCACCTCCATCACCATCACTACTACATCCATCACCACCTCCACCATCATTACTACATCCATCACTACCTCCATCACCATCACTACTATATCCATCACCACCTCCACCTCCACTTCTACCTCCATTACCACCTCCACCTCCATCACTACTACATCCATCACCACCTCCATCACCATCACTACTACCTCCACCACCACCTCCACCTCCATCACCATCACTACTACCTCCATCACCACCTCCACCTCCATCACCATCACTACTACATCCACCTCCATCACCATCACTACTACATCCATCACCACCTCCACCATCACTACTACCTCCATCACCACCTCCACCATCACTACCTCCATCACCACCTCCACCATCACTACTACCTCCATCACCACCTCCATCACCACCTCCATCACCATCACTACTACATCCATCACCACCTCCACCTCCATCACCTCCTCACTTCCACCGCCTCTGCCATCACCACTTCTAACTCCTTCAGTCTCGTCGCTGCCTCCATCACCTCCCTGTCCCCTTCTGTAGCGACCATTGCCTCGGCCACCTTTCCTGCCACGCCTCCTGGCCTCTATGGGAAACTCCTGACTCTGGGGTGGCTTCTAGGGTAAGGAGGTGGCTTTAATGGTTAGTATGCTGAGAGTTGCCCAGACCAAGGGCTCCATTCTCCTCTGAGTATCTGTACTTCCTTCTGCCTTCCAGCTTTCAGTTCCTCCATCTCTCTCTCCTCCTCCACCACCACTCCTGGCACAGAAGACAGCAGATCTGTATGGTCCTATTACGGGCCTGTGCGTCTCCTAGGCATGTTCCATGGAGAGAGGCTCTCTCAGCCTCCCATGGCGTAGGCCCTGCTGATCCTGCCCATCAGCCACCTGTCCTGTCCTGTCTCAGGACGCCTTATTGCTTCCTCTTCTCTACCGCAGTGTTCACACATCTCAGATGAAATAAAGATTCCCACCCCTGGAAGGGTGGGATACCCGTGAGCAGAGACCTGGGCCTTCACTGCTTCTCAGCCAGGCTCTGTTCCTCAAGCCCTTGTTATGTGCCAACTCCACCAAACCAAAGCTCTGAATGCATGCCATCACGTGCGTCCCCCTCCCCATACTACATACAGTAAAGAAGGGCAAGACCAGTCCATGTGCAGAGGCTGTGATGCCAGGGCAGTGTGGTTGGACTGGGCTCCCTGGATAGCCATGATAAGCAAAGATAAATTCTGGGGAAATAGGCATGCTTTAAAGTGATGAGGAAGAGGCACTGAGCGGGCAAGAGGGGCCAGCCGGAGGAGACGGCAGCATTGGGCCGGTGTTGACGTGGGCTCGGAGAGCACTGTGTGCCCACTCCCTTGCCGGATGTCCCCGGCAGAGCCGCTCCTGCTCCCCGTGCTGCTGCCTGGCCTTCTAAAGCGTAACAGATCAAGATGTTAGTGCCAAGTCACCTTTTTAGAGCCACGGAGCTCAGAACTCTTCAGATCTGAACAGCCCTGTAAACGCTGAGGAGGCCCCTGTAGAAAAGCACGGAACCCATCTAGAGGAAACACAGGAGCAGGGAGGCAGGCATGGCTCACGCAGCAGCATGTCTTCCTAGCAAGTGGGAGGCCCAGAGATCCAAAGCCAGTACTACCTAATAAACCACAGAAACTTCATTCAACACGAGGTGAGAGGAAAGCGCGCGCGTGCGTGCGCGCGCACACACACACACACACACACGGCACAGCCTCCTGCCCACTATCCCACCACACCTCCATGCCTCCTTAGAGCCTAGACTGTGACCGTGTTCCCCACCCTCCCAGGGCAGCCCTTGAATACATCTGCTTTCCCTCCCAGGCAGCCCTGCTCGGGGGCAGCAGCAGCTCTGTGAAGGGCTGGACACTGGTCAGCGTGCTGAGAAGAGCGGCACACGGCATGGAGATGCCATCATGCTGTGTTGGGTAACGTGCGCTGTTCTGTGACACGCGGTGTTTGATGCGCTCAGCAAGGCCAGGCGGGGCCGTGGCCCTGGCATTGCCGTGAGGAATGGATGCTAGCATTTTCTTGTGCTTGTTTCATTCTGTGGGTTTTTTTTTTTTTTGAGACTGGGTCATTTCATGTAGCCTGGGCTGGTCTGGAACAAAAGACCCTCTCTGCCTGACCCTCCACATCCCGGGATTGCAGATGTGCACACCAGGACCAGCAATTTCTAACAAACTTAAATATGCACCTGTTATTGGACAATTCCATTGATGGGCATTACACAAGAAATAAAATGTGCACCCACAAAGACTTCCTGCCAAGCACGTGGTAGCTTTAGCTGTTGCTGTCAACGAGCGGATCTCCACTCAAGTGCATGGCTGCAGGAGAATGGTACCCTAACTGTAGAGCGGTCACATAGTGGAAAGTTGTGCAGCGGTGAGAGCGGCCGGCCACACGGAGCAGGGGAGCCCTCCCCGCAGCGGGGAGGTGGCCCTGTGGACAGTGTGACTGTGCTGTTGGTTCTGTCAGGCGCTACACGGGGCTGGGCGGTGGGGACCACAGGTCTCAGGGTCGAGTATGAGCCCCGTTGGTAGGAGAGAGCGACTCCTGGGTTGATGGACATTTTTAGATTTTTATAGGAGTGACATAAGTAGACCATTTGTCAATTTTTCTAGTTTTTACATTTCAGCCGCGTACTGGTGGCTCATGCCTGTCATCTTAGCTACTGAGGAGGCTGAGATCTGAGGATTACAGTTCGGAGCCAGCCTGGGCAGAAAAATCCCTGTGAGATTTTTATCTTGAATTAACCACTCAAAAACTGGAAGCAGTGCTATGGCTCAAAGTGGTAGAGAGCTAGCCTTGAGCACAGGAGCTCAAGGACAGTGCCCAGGCCCTCGTTCAAGCCTCACAACCACCAAAACACACAAAAACCCAAAACAAAACCACCTCTAAAAGTAGTCATGACGAGGGCTGGGCGCAGCTCTACGCACACACAGCTCCGAGGGACAGAAGCTTCTCAAGTCAGTGATGGGGTGGGGAGCTTATTGTACTCAAAACTTTTTGGTAAAATGTGAAGTTTTCCATCACAAAATATTTAGAGGAAAAAGCACACAGATGTTCTTTTGTATCAGACTGGCAAAGATAAATCTCTGTCTTGGTTAGATTGTCTGGTATAACAAAATCCCACAGACTGGAGGCTGGAAAGCCTAAGCCCTGGGAACCACGGCCTCAGCGTCTGGAGCTGGGACTTGGCAACCCCATAGAGCAGGGAGCAAGTCATGAGGCTTGAACTTGGGGCCTGGGCACTGGATTGAGCTACAGCACAACTTCTGGTTTTTTGGTGGTTTATTGGAGATAAGAATCTCACGGGGGCTGGGAAGGTGGCTCAGTGGTAGAGCGCTTGCCTTGCATGCACGAGGCCCTGGGTTCGATTCCTCAGCACCACATAAGCAAAAAGAAAAAAGCCGGAAGTGGCGCTGTGGCTCAAGTGGTAGAGCGCTAGCCTTGAGCTGAAGAGCTGAGGGACAGCGCCCAGGCCCAGAGTTCAGGCCCATGACCGGACCCCCCCCCAAAAAAAAGAATCTCACGGACTTTGCCTGGGCTGGCATTGAACCGAGATCCTCAGATCTCAGCCTCCTGAGTAGCTAGGATTACAGGCGTGAGCCACCACACACTTTCTCTCTTTTTCCTTCTTTCAGGGCCTTGTGCATACTAAGGGTGCACTCTACCACCGCACCACACCCCAGCCATTTTCTCATTAACATAGGGTCTCTCTATGCAGCTTGTGCTGATATAGAACTCATGTCCTGTCTCTGTCTCCTGAGCTGGGATTACAGGTGTGCAGCACCACATCTGACCTCTTTCTTCTAAGGACATCAATTCCATTGTAAGTACTCCATCCACATGACCTCATCTAAATTCTATCACATCCCCCAGAGCCCTTTCTCCAATCACCACCATGTTGGGGGTTAGATATCACATATATTCGGGGGGACACAAACATCCTGACCCCAACTTTGAAGCATTCTTTATTAGCAAGGCTTTGGGACTTTGTGCTCTCTTACTGGTAGTGTCTATGATTGGGACACCTCTAGCCAGGAGCTTGGTCACTGCTATCCACAGTACAGGTGCACAAACATTTTGACATAGCAGTTGTAGGAATTGAACCTATAAACACACACACAAATGTGAAGAGTATGTGAGAGTGCACTGTTCAAAACAGCAAAACACTGAAAGGGGCTCAACTGTCCCCTAGTGAAGAACTCTATATAAATCAAGGCCCAGCGGAGGAATGAATGAATACACCACGGCCACTAGAAGGGAAGGGTCCTCTGCTTGGTGTGGGATGCTTTCCAAAAACACTGAGTTGCAACATGGAAAATGCTATTGTATACTATTCTCCCTTAGTGTGAAAACGATGCAAATCATATGTTGATGTGTGTATAAAATACCTGTGGGCAGGTACCAAGGACATTTTGGTCACTACAGGGAGGGCAGTGGTGACTCAAAGACACAGAAAAAAAGGCAGCTTGTTCATTTCTGCACCAGGTTACCAAGAATCGCCAATTCAGTGGACTAGATTAAAATTTAGAACAAAGTCCTATAACCCTTACATCTTTCACTTTTCGGGTTTTTGTTTTGCCAGTTCTGAGGCTTAGACTCAAGGCCTGGGCTCTGTTCCTAAGCCACTCTATGCTCAAGGCTAGCGCTCTACCACTTGAGCCACAGCACCACTTCTGGCTTTTCTGTTTACGTGGTGCTGAGGAATCAAACCCAGGGCCTCATGCATGCTAGGCAAGCACCCTACCACTGAGCCACCTTCCCAGCCCTACTTTTCAGTTCTTGCCAGCAAGACTTCTCATAAGGCTGGCCACTTCTGTATGCTTCAGATTTCCTCTTTCCTTGATGATTATAACCTTTATTTTTTATGATCAGAAGACAGACATGGGGCTAGTATCAGCATATGCTCTCTCTCTCCTCAACACAGGGTACAGAAATGAACAGTGTTTCCCCAAGTTGTGTTCCTTGCTTGGCGTGCACCCCCACTCTGAAGCCCTGCCTTCAGATGACCACTACAACCAGTCTCTTATGTTCCCCAATGGTTTTTCTTTTTGGCCGCCTGCTTGTTTTCACCCCCAAAGCAGCATGCCAGACCTGCTGCCTGCACCTTCCTCTTCTCACTTCAAGGTGGTTGTACCTCTCCACACCCCTGCACCCCTGTACTGCTGCTTCACAGAGGGGTGGCACTGCTGTGCCTTCAATCTTCCTGGGATGACTTGGACTGCATGCCTCCGCAGTTCTGGCACTGAAACCGTTGTAGCAAGGAGCACTGAACACCACCATGCACACACAAGTACTCAGGCAGCAGGAGCAGGACCCACAGCTGACGGGCCCCTCATGAGGGGCTGAACCACCTCGAGTCCCTATTCCAGCTCCACATCTTAGTATCTGGTTCCTTGCCATCTTACCTGTTACCAAACTTACAAGTTTTTCAACATCCAATGGATGACAAAACAGAATCTTGGTCTAACTTCAGTTCATGTTTTTCTGATTAAGAGGTTCTGCCTCTTTCTGGTTTGTGGTTGTTTTTATTATGCTCAGGCTATGTCTGTCCTTTGCCCATTTCCTATGGAACAGACCACTCTGATGTTAAAAGAATTCAACTTCGAGGGGCGCCAGTGGCTCACGCCTGTCATCCTAGCTACTCAGGAGGCTGAGATCTGAGGATTGTGGTTCAAAGCCAGCCCGGGCAGGAAAGTCCGTGAGACTCTGATCTCCAATAAACCACCAGAAAACCGGAAGTGGCGCTGTGGCTCAAGTGGTAGAGCGCTCGCCTTGAGCTGAAGAGCTGAGGGACAGCGCCCAGGCCCAGAGTTCAGGCCCCACGAC
>NW_012267218.1:714101-718517 GCF_000151885.1 Dipodomys ordii | reverse complement strand
GACGCCCCCGGAGCCGGAAGGCCGTGCGCGCCCGGCTGCGCGTGCGCAGTCCCTCGGCTCAGGCGACCGCGCGCCGCAGTCACGTGGGAGCCTGGGCGGTGTCGCGTCAGTAGGCGCCGGGCGGAAGCGCGAGCCTCCCGGAAGTGAGGTTCCGCTCGGGCTTCCTCCCGGCAGCCGCGCCCCACGTGGACGACACTGTGGGGATCTGTTCCTCCTCTTTCCTTTCGGACGGCGCTAGTGTTTGAACTGCAGGCCTCGCGCTTGGTAGCGGGGGTGGGGCGCGCCTGCGCGTCCGCGTGTGTCCTGCGCGGTCCCTCAGCTTCTCGCGTCCAGGCGAGCCGCAGCGCCACTTCCGGTTTTCTGGTGGTTCATTGGAGTTCGCTCACGGACGGACTTCGCTGCCCGGCTGGCTTTGAAGCGCGATCCTCAGATCTCAGCCTCCTGCGGAGCTGGGAGGACAGGCGTGAGCCACCGGCGCCCGGCCAAACGATTCCAAATGAGGACAGGCCCGGCAGTTGGCCTGTAAACTTTCATTTACTGCTCGCCCCCTCTTGTTTATTTTGCGGGCGTTGGGGCCACCCCTGTGACGGCCGAACTGGGGCACCGCCGGAAGCTGCGGGAGGCTGGCTGGGGGGAGCGCTTGGGAGGTGGGGCAGCCCGTGTACTGATGGCGTCTGCTGGAAGATGCTTTACGCTGCGCTCAGGCTCCTCTGACACCTCCTGTGAGCGCTGGCCACACGGTCTGGTGCTTGCTCAACTCGCACTTGCAGGATGGGGTGCTCTGGGACTGACCCGCAGCACTGCCTAGAGCAGCTTGCTTTAGGGCACTTTCAAGCCCAGGTCTGGAGAGAGAACCCTGCCATCAGCCACACTGGAACCACCTTGGAAAAGTGTTTTTTTGTTGTTGTTTTTGTCAGTCCTGGAGCTTGAACTCAGGAGCTGGGTACTGTCCCCGAGCTTCTTTTGCTTTTCTGTGTATGTGGTACTGAGGACTCGAACCTAGGGCTTCATGCATGCTAGGCAAGTACTGTACCACTAAGCCACATTCCCAGCCCCCAGTACATTTTTTTTTTTAAGAGCATTGTTGTGTCCTCACTGGGAGTGTTTTGGTATACACTGGGGAATCCTCCCAACATTCGTTCTCTAATCCACTGCCAACATGAAAAACTTCCTACAGGTTGACTTTTCCATCCCATAGCTGCTTGCCAGCTTGTCCTAGGCCTTCTTCTCTTTTCCTCCAGTCATTCTAAAAAGCAAGTTAAATCACGTCGCTTGTTCACTTAAAACCTCTTCTGAGCTGGTACTGTAGGTTAAGTGGTAGCATATGCCTAGCAAAATTAAGGCTCTGGATCCAGTATCCAAAACAATTAAATAAATAAAAGCTACAAAAAAATCTGTGAAAGGATAGATGGATGAGTAAATGGATGGAGAGTCTTAAGTGTATGAGTGGTTGGGTGAATGGATAGATGGATGGATTGGTAAGTGGATGAATGGGAAGGTGGATGGTTGGATAGATGAATGGATAGGTACATGGATGGGTAGATGGTGAATGGGTAGATGGGTGGATGGGATGGATGGATAGATAGGTGGATGGATGAATGAGTCGAGTGGGTAGGTGGGTGGGTGGGTGGATGGTAAGATGGGTGGGTGAATGGATTCTGAAAGAATAATATATCAATTAGAAGCACTTTGGGCTTCATATAGCAGAAATTCCCAACAGCTGCATCTGTGGCTGGTGGTAGCTTGGCACCTTTCCTGTGGCTTTTCCCTCATGGTCAAGAGAGAGATGTCACAGTTCCTGTGGTTGTGTCGTGTTTAGGCTGGAAGGGGGAAACGATGGCAACAGAGGTCTGCCTGTCCAATGGAAACAAACTTCCCAGTGGTTCCTCAGCAGGCTTTCGCACACTGCACACCAGCCAGAGCAAAGTCAATGCACGTGTGATGGCGGAGGTCACCACCCAGCCAGGCCATGATGATTCACACCAGAGTTCTGGTCCCCTCCTCCTGGCTCAGCCGACCAGGCATGCAGGTTTCCTATTGCTGTTGGAACAACCACTGATACCTGGCCACACAGCCTGCCCGCGCTGCCCAGTTCTGATGGCTGAGAGGGAAAGGCTGCAGGATGGACAGGAAGGTATGTCCTGAAGGCTGCAGGGGGAAATGGTGGAGGAAATTTCGGGAGGCCCTTGGATCCCACGACTTCTATCCTCTGCGGCTGCCCAGTGCCCTTTGCTCTGACCCTCCCACTCCCTTTAGCCGGTCCCTCCTCTCCCTCCTCGCTGCCCATCCTCCAGCCTGTCTTCCCTGTGTGTGTGCTTCCTGTCCTCTGTGAGGTGAACAGCCGTGCCGTGCCGTGCCAAATGCTCCCTCCATGGTGCTCTGCCTCACCACAGACCCAACTGGCCAGGGCCCGAGGGTCTCTAAAACCATGAGCTAAAATAAACTTAACCTCTCCTTAAGGTGATTATCTCAAGTATCTTGTTGGAATAACAGGAGACTGACTAATATGACTCCCATTAGACCAAACCAGACAGTCAGCGGCTGTCCTGGGTGACCAGCTGGTCCTGACCACAGCGGTCAGCCTCCCAGGGCATAGAGTAGCCTAGAGCCTGCAGGAGAGCCTGCAGCCATTTGATATTAAGTGGTGGCCAGGAAGTAGGCCCAGGTGGTGGTCAGACCCGTGGAGGACAGTGGTATCAGAGGCGTCAAAGCTATGGCTGCTGCAGCTCTGGGTGATATATACAGCTGTCCCGTGTGGGGTCTCAAGATGGGAGCTGACTTCCACACTGAGGTAACCATGGCCTCCACTCCCCAGGCCATAAAACCGCAGGGAAGGAGGGCAGGCCGCAGAGCTGGGCAGAGCGGGGCGGTGACCCAGAGGATGATGACCGGGGCTGGGAGGAGCAGCCCCCACTGTGACAACTCCACCCTTCTGCTCACCGCAGCCTGGGAAGGCTGTGGTGGCTCAGGAGCAGGTCTTGCGCTGTCCCGTTCAGGGTGCCTGGGGATGGCGGACCTCCTCCCTGTTTGGATCCACTCAGTCACTAGGGTGGCAGCCAGGATTGGAGGGACGGGGATTTAAAAATAGTTGGACTGAGCCAGACGCCATGGCTCCACGCCTGTCATCCTAGCTACTCATGCGGCTGCGATCTGAGGATCTCGGTTCAGAGCCAGCCCGGGCAGGAAAGTCCGTGAGACTCTTATCTTCTATAAACCACTAGAAACCCAGAAGTGGCGCTGTGGCTCAACTAGTAGAGCACTCGCCTTGAGCTGAAGAGCTGAGGGACAGCGCCCAGGCCCAGAGTTCAAGCCCCACGGCCGACCAAAACAGAAAACAAAACCAGCTGGACCGTTGGGATACGTGCCCGTTCTGGATCCTGGCCAGGGTCCCTCACAGGTGGACGGGGACTGGGCAGTGCGCGGCGCTCACCCCGGGGAGGACAGGGGCGCCGACCATGGGGGCTGCAGGGAGGGCATTTCCACGTTCTCGCTGAGAGGAAGGGGACCCGCCTGGGGCTCGGGTGGCAGGTGGTCTGTCGCGTCCACGGAGAGCGTCGGTGCGCTGGGAGCAGCTGGAGTTCGGAGGGGCCTGGGTCAGCTGGGTTAGCCCGAGCCTTCTTGCCGGCCCCGAGGGCTCGGCGTGCCCCCGCTGAGGGCTAGGAACACCCCACACGCAGCCCCCCTGGGCCCGGGCTGGTGCGGGATGCCTGCGCCTCAGTGGCCTGCGGGTCTCCCCCTTCGTAGCCCTGGGACTCCACCGTGACCCCGCCTTGTGGTGCCCGTCCAGTAAGCCCCGCCCCGAGGCCCTCCCACTAGGCACGCCCCGCCCACCCAGGAGGTCCTCCCACTCGGCACGCCCCGCCCACCCAGCACACCCCGCCCACCCGGCAGCCCCTCCCACTCAGCACGCCCCGCCCACCCGGCAGCCCCTCACCAGCGGCCCACCCACTAGGCACGCCCCGCCCACCCAGGAGGTCCTCCCACTCGGAACGCCCCGCCCACCCAGCACACCCCGCCCACCCGGCAGCCCCTCACCGGCGGCCCTCCCACTAGGCACGCCCCGCCCACCCAGGAGGTCCTCCCACTCAGCACGCCACGCCCACCCGCTCAGCACGCCTCGCCCACCCAGGAGGTCCTCCCACTCGGCACGCCCCGCCCACCCAGCAGCTCCGCCCCCAGGCCCTCCTTTCCAGCACCCAGGGATAGGGATATGCCGTCCAGTCCCCGCTTCCCGGCATCTCCCTGCTCTCCCTGGGCGCGTAAGTACACTCCATCTTATCAGCCTCCCCTGTGGGCTCTGAGGAGGACGCGCGCTGTCCCCCCGGGCTCTGAGGAGGACGCGCACTGTCCGCCCGGGCTCTGAGGAGGACGCGCGCTGCCCCCCCGGGCTCTGAGGAGGACGCGCACTGTCCCCCC